>NC_140915.1:12234049-12293578 GCF_045865225.1 Trachurus japonicus | reverse complement strand
TTTTAAAGCCTCTGGAAACCCAAATCCACCAAAGCCTCCTAACCATGTATTTTAGGGTCTTATGTACATATTATTAAACATGTAAAAATAATTAGAAAAAAGTTTCCATCCAAATTGAAAATATTTGTCTTTTAAGGTTTTGTACAGTAGGTTTGAATTGGGCGGAGTTATCTCTGGGATTTATCACGCAATAAATCCTACCCACTCATAAATCGCCACGTCAGTTCTCTCACCCAGCCCCCCAGTGGCGGCGAACAAAACCGTTCTGCTAACGGTTGCTCCTCCACTCCTCTCAAGTCCTCACAACCAGAGCCATGTCAACCCGAGTTGTGTGTGTGTGGCGATTAGCTTTTAGCATTCATTAGCTTTCCAGCGCGACCTGCCCTGTCTGTCTGTCTGTCTGTATGTCTGTGCCAAAACCCCTCACATCTCCAGCCGATACAGCCGTTTCTTTTATGTGTGTGTGTGTGTGTGTGTGTGTGTGTGTGTGTGTGGGGGGGGGGGTGTAAATCCGCGATCAGCATTTAGCCTTTATTAGCTTTCCAGCGCGACCTACCTTGTCTGTCTGTCTGTCTGTCTGTCTGTCTGTGTGTGTGCCCACAACTCCTCACAACTCCTCTCTACATACAGCCGATACAGCCGGTTTTTTGGGGGGGTGAGGGGAGGGAGGGAGGGTGTGTGTAAATTGGCGATTAGCTTTTAGCATTTATTAGCTTTCCAGCGCGACCTGCCTTGTCTCTGTGTGTGTCTGTCAGCCCCTCCTGGCGCTCACACAGACATGAGTGACGGTTAAAAGCTTTTTTTTTCTGTGAGACTACGACCAAAGACGGTTATGACGCTCCAAAACGAAGCTGGTAGACTAGTTAGCTGCTAAATAGCATCAATCAATCGATGCACGTCCTCCGGTGAGGACTTTTTTTTTTTTTTTTTAATGGTCGCCACTGACGTGTTGCTATGACAATGGAGCTGTCAATCATAGCGTTATCTGCCACGCCCACACTGTCCTGACCAGTGGCATCAATAGTGCCTCAATAGCAAAATGAGCTGTTTTTAAACAAGGTTTTCTAATAGTTATGAATAGTTATTGTCACTCAGACTTTTGTGGATGCTTAATGAGGCACTTGACTTTGATATAATATAAGCATTTTTACCATATATAGTCAGGTTTCCAAAGGCTTTAACAGGCGCTGTCAGTGCCCGATCCGTACCCGGAACACGATCCGTTCCAGGACGCTTCTGCGCATGCGCACGCACATGCGCACTCCCCCCTTCTTTTAGTTTACGGCAGACACCGCGGATATGGATGAAAACAGAGACGTTCTATGAGGAAAAACACAAGCACGTCGCAACGAATTCCCCTCTGTTCTATTTCTGATTAAATTAAATGTAATGTAGACCGATCAGTTAATTGTAAAACATTTATTTATTGATGTAAATGTGGTGATTTCTGCACATACAGACAGCAGCAAGTCAGCACTGCTCCTCTGACCAGCTCCACCTGAAGCTTCACTTTTCATTTACACAAACTAATCAATGAGACCATAAATTAATCTGCTCGCTTTCTCCACCGGCATGACGACGTCTGGGTGACCGGTCAATCACCTCAGCCGGCCGGCTGCTGCCTCTGAGATGAGCCGAGCAGCGAGCTAACGTTAGCTCCCGGTGGCTACTCCCAGCTATGCTCCCAGCTCTGCTCCCAGCTAGCTCTGCACTTCTCCCAAAACCGGAGCAAACTTCCAAACAGACGTCAGTTGGATAAACTGACCACAGATTAGGACTCTAAACTGTGACTTTCTCGCATGAAAAAATATTTAAAATTAATAAAGTGACGTTTTAACAACGCTACGGCGGACTTTTAGCTGCTCTACTGCTAGGCTATCAGTTAGCATAGCTTTGAAGCTAATGCCGTAAAACGGCGCATGCGCAGAAGCGCTGGAACGGATCGTGTTCCGGGTACGGATCGGGCACTGACAGGCGCTACCCCGAAAACTTTCTCCCCGGGCCACTGAATGTAAAAAATGGCGATGCAACATGGCAGCCAAGGTTTGGTGCGCCCCCCCTTGTATATAATAGTGGAAACGGTCATCCAGATGGGGTAGGGGGTGAGGGGTACTGCTGTCACACAGCTGCTACGGCGAACTATGGAGTAGAGATCCGGGGCTGGGCCGGGGGAGGGATGAGTTGCCGCTAGTGAGAGGGAGCTCCTGAAAGCAGGCACGCACTGGGAGCCAGGCTGCATTGTTGCTGCTGGAGATGCAGATCAACAGAGCTGATCACATGACACGGGGTGCATGTGTGGCGGTAGAAAAAGTTGAGACATGTGTGCGTCTAGAAAACCAAAAGTAGGAAATGCTGGGCGAGCCGACTCCTAATAATAATAACAAAATAACGATAAAAACAAAACGATATCGAAAATGGACCCATTAACAAGTGTGGGTAATGTAAATTCATCCACATTAATTATATATAGTAAGACTTTTTAAATAAAATGTTTTTTATAACCAAATACAAACTCCTCGTTGTCCCTTTAAAATTATGGTTAAAAACAACAACAGTATTCTATACTTTAAATTTCTCTAATATAAATTGAGTTCAAATAAAATGCAGCATATGAAAACATCTGAGCTGTCACACCTTGAGTGACCGCCGCAATCACATGCAGTCACGTGATCATGGGGTCACTAGAAATTTGTGATGTCAAAATGGGGTCACGAGCCAAAAAAGGTTGGGAGCCACTGTGAGCAAGTTATGAATTTCACTTTGTTTTGAATAATTATGTGGTGGGGGCAGGAACAAGTCGGACAAGTGTGAAATTCATTAGGGTAATGCATTTTTTGAATGTTTAGGTAAAATTAAAATCCAGCATTTTAATCGAGATGAATCTAGATTAACTACTGTACACTACAGGATTGCAGTGAGATTAATTTAGATTTAAAAAAAAAAAAAAAAACCTATGCCCAGCTGCAGCACTGGTTCTAATAAAGATGTGTTCAGTGACAACACATTTACCTGAGCCCATATTTAAAAAAGAAGACTTACTGATGTCTCTATCCTTCACACTTCCTTTCATGTCCAGCAGAAGTGAACAACAGTGATGTGAAGTCTGGACACGCCGGCTATTACTACAAAGGAAGTTGGAGAGCACTGAGGGGAGCCCAGGTTCAACAATTCAACACCTCCACCATCGGTGACTGTCTGAGAGGCATTCAGGTCCACCTTTATGGAGACTCCACTGTCAGACAGTGGTTTGAACACCTCATTATAGCAGTACCAGGTACCTGATCTGCAGGTATTTCATCTGTTTGATGTTAGTCTCACTGTGGAATTAATACATTTCTTGTTGAATGCTTCCAGGTCTCATTGACTTCGACCTGCACAATGTGAAGCACGTTGGACCTTTCATGGCTTTACATAATGCTCGCAACATCTTGGTGACGTACCGCTGCCATGGTCCTCCTATCCGCTTTGGTAATGTTCCCACCAGCCAGCTCCATTACATCGCCAATGAATTAGACAGCTTAACTGGAGGCAGAAGCACCGTTGTAGCTATTGGCATCTGGGCTCACTTCGTCACTTACCCCATTGAGGTATACATCCGCAGGCTGCAGAGCATCCGCAGGGCGGTGGTGCGGCTGCTGGACAGAGCTCCAGACACAGTGGTCATCATCCGCACCACAAACCTTAAAACGCTGAGGTTTGATGAGGTACTGATCAACAGTGACTGGTACTCTCTGCAGCAAGATAAGGTGGTCAGAGCCATTTTCAAAGGACTGAACGTTCATCTGGTGGATGCCTGGGAGATGGTCCTGGCCCACCACCTGCCACACAGCCTCCACCCACAACCTCCCATCATTAAAAACATGATTGATGTCATTTTGTCCTACACATGCCCTTAATAGGGCAGTTAGATGTGTGTGTGTGTGTGTGTGTGTGTGTGTGTGTGTGTGTGTGTGTGTGTGTGTGTGTGTGTGTGTGTGTGTGTGTGTGTGTGTGTGTATGTGTGTGTGTGTGTGTGTGTGTGGGTGTGTGGGTGTGTGTTTGTTGGGAGAGGAGAGCAGATTCACACACACATGCTGAGTTTACATATTTCCACCAGGTGCTGGACTATTTAGTTTTTCTCATCTTATTTTGAGTCAGCACAAAAGAAAGGGTTGGGGGCGGCTTTAACAAATAACCACTTAGAGGAACTATGCTTCATTTTTCTTTACCTTAACTATGCTTCATTTTTACCTTAATTAAACAGCTTTGGAATAATTGTGATGGTTAAATAAATTACTTGTAACTTGTTAAGGTGCGTTCACACCGGACCTTTTATTTTTGTCGCTGTTGCAGTATCGCTCCTTTGTTGTCGCTCTGTCGCTCAGCTGCAATCGCTCAGCTGCAATCGCTCGTCAATTTGGCACAGACTCGCCTTTTCGTTTTGATGGCGCCATGCCCACTGCCATGTCTCTCTGTATACACCGGCACCACCAAGATTATGGCAGCCAATCAGCACTGAGCGATTGACGGCCAGAGACTTGGGATTTCTCATCTCGAGCGATGAGCGCTTCTTCGTTCTGTCGCTGTCGCTCGGAGCCCCAGCGATGCCCATTTGCATTTACTTAATATGTTAACTTTTCGCCAGCGACAAAAATGAAAGGTCCGGTGTGAACACACCTTTACAGGGAGAACGGAGGCTCTCTACCTTCCACCTAGCATCTCTTGGCTGAAAACCAACCATGTAAGATCAGGGCCTCTGACCCGTTTGAACACAAACACGCCATGTAACCTGTAATCTCATGTTTATGACAGATAAGGGTAGACAACATAAGTTTGCTTCTTTCTGCCCCCTTTCAGTCAGGAGTTGCATTATTGTTTTGGTTTTTTTATTGTTTTATTTTCTTTTGTCAATGAATGAAATAAACTAAACTAAACCTAAGACTACTAGCCTAGAAATCTAGACGCACCCTCGCGGCAGCAAATATATTTGCTCCGTAGGTGGATCTAGAAATGAGCCATGGGAACTTTTTGAGTCTTGAACACCATTTGTTATCACCAATCACAGCGCTCTATCTGTTTAGAGAGTTGTTGGGCGGGCTTAATGCGACATACATTTTAATTGGCTTGTCAGGCTAACGTCATCCTGCTCTTTGCTCTTTATATGTCTATGTTTTCTCTGATTAGTCGTAGCGCTACCCTATTGCGTGCAGAGGCAGTTTAAAAGACAGCCTTCATCCCGTCCCCTGGATTGAGCCGAGGTCTACCGGTCGTTGCCAGACTATACATTTTAATGATATAGTCTGGCTTGTCAGGCTATAAGACTACACAAATATACACATCATGACATTGCATATGATAAATAAAGTATATATATTTTTGCCTTTATTTGATAGCTCATAGTGAGATACGGTAGACAGAGGGGGAATGACATGCAGGAAAGGTCCGCCCAACGCAGGATTCGAACCGGGCACGCCTGCGTTGAGGACTGTAGCCTCTACATGGGGCAGCCGCTTTAACCACTGCGCCACTTTAACACTTCACCTCATTGTTTGTCACATTGAAAATCATCCATGTATTTCAAATAAAAAATTACATATGAGATATCTTTGGTTGTGTCTTGAAAACAACTGATAACCAAAGAAATAATGTTGTGAAAGAAATAAAGGGTTAAATTACAGTTGACATGTTCGTACATCCACCTGCTGTGGACAAAACATTACAGTGTTCACAGGTGATAATCATTGACGGTGAATGAAAATGAAGGTAAGTCAGACATTGTCGATCGGAGCTGAGACACCATTACAGGGTTTGAGATCTCTACTGTAAAACACACTGCTGCTGTTGTATATATATGACATGGCTGACAAAGCTGCTCTCTTTGAAAAATAGCTGAATTGCCATGTCTGTTCAGAGACTTTCAGAGATCCTGTGTCTCTGAGCTGCAACCACAGATTCTTCACCAACCATCACCAGTTCATCAGCGTTAACAACTGCACCTCCACCATCGCTCCTCTGTCACAAGGCGTCCCCCAGGGGTCGGTGCTTGGTCCCCTCCTCTTCATTCCATACATGCTTCCCCTTAGCAAAATCATCCGTCATTACGGACTCCAGTTTCACTGCTACGCCGACGACATCCAACTGTACATCTCTACCAAAGCCATCACGAACACCACCCACTCCACACTCAGCAATTGTCTCACTGAAATAAAAAAAATGGATGCAAAGAAACTATCTTCAATTGAACAGTGACAAATCACACATTATCGTCATTGGTCCCACATCCCACACTAGAACGACCCAAAACTTCAGCCTCACCTTCAACAACTGCACTCTGTCCTCCTCCCCGCCGATCTGGAACCTTGGAGTCATTTCTGACCACTCAAGTTTGACCACCACATTAACCACATCACCAGGACCGCCTTCTTTCACCTCAAAAACATTGCCTGTCTCCGCCCCTCACTCACCTTCTCTGCCGCTGAAACCCTGATCCATGCTTTTATAACATCCAGACTAGATTACTGCAACAGCATCGTATACGGCTCATCATCCAAAGTCCTCAATAAACTTCAATACACTTCATACACTGCCCGCCTGCTCACCCACACCCACTCCAGAGAACACATCACCCCTGTCCTCCAAAAACTGCACTGGCTCCCCGTCTCACACCGCATACAATTCAAAATCCTCCTGCTCACCTAAAAATCACTTAACAACCTGGCCCCCACCTACATCACAGACCTGCTCCACCACTACACCCGTGCCCTCCGATCCTCAGAAGGAAATCTCCTCGCCCGAACCCCTCGGACCAAGCACCAAACTTGGGGCGACACAGCCTTCTCCGTTGCCGCCCCCACCCTCTGTAATTCACTCCCCAAACCCATCAGACCCCCACACCTTCAAATCACTCCTAAAAACCCACCTTTTAAACTGGCTAATCTAATATGTCTAATTTTCAGTTTTTTCATTTTATTTCTCTTTATTTCTCTTATTGTACCTTCTACATTGTTTGTGTATCTTAATTGTGTTGTTACTCTTCATGGTTTCTGTATTTTAATTGTGTTGATATTTTTATCTTAGTGTCTTTGAGCATTTGTAAAAGTGTGTTATAAAATAAATGTATTATTATTATTATTATTATTATTATTATATATTTGTATATGAAATGTCAGAATAGGACATTTTTTGACGGCACCCCTGACGCAGTCAGGCGGCACCCACTTTGAGAAAGGCCAGTCTAAAGTGTGAGGGGCTACAGTCTCTTCTACTGTTGACCTTTAGTTGATTTATGAATTCTAACCAGGAACTAACAGAAGGGTGTGAGTGGTTGTGTTGACCTGCAGCTTTTTGATGTGTATTGAACTCCCCCACACGCTAAACTTAGAGTGACACAATCACAGGATAAAACAAACCTCATGGGATGTGTCCATAACTGATTTAATGTTAAAGCAGATATCATCAGCACGGCCGTTTCGGCTAATGCTGTGTTCAAGGCAGGCTTTTGAAACCGTAAGTTACAGCTTCAAGTCACAACTACGACTTGGTAGCGTTCCAGGTAACCCGTAGCTCGTGTTTTTACCGTCCTGTTGTCTGTGAAAGTTCCCTATAACGGCCACTCGTAACTTCCGACCCGTGAACTCGTACCAGATCGAACTGGTATGACTTCACAGGAAGGAAAAACACAAAGTACGAGTTTCCTTGAACGCACCATGAGTTAGCAGCCCCCGCCCTTGTCAGGCATCAATTGGTCCTCGTGCTACGTCCCCACATTCACGCGCATCCCTTGGCTGCACACACAGCCCTTCATGCCGTTCTCTCCCCTCATTGGATAACACTTGTATCCCACAAGGAAAATTTTCTCCTCGGGTTACAGCAGAGCAGAGTGACGGAGAGACTCGTGTTTAGGCTGAAATACTTCATGTAAGTGATTGCTGACGGAAAATAGGACTATTTAGGACTTATATTAACAAAAACATTCCACTGATATCTGCTTTAATAGAAATGATAATAGATATAAGAAAAGACAGAACAGAAGTATTTTGTGTTTTATTTCTGATACTCTCAGTTTATTTTACTTGTAATACCTCTGTGCTTTAAAACAGGAAATATGTCAGCAGCTCTTCTACCACTGCTGTATCTTAGCTCACTATTTATTCATGGGCTCACATATTAAATGAATCCAGGTGCAATACCAGTAGTTGTCCAGCAGATGGCACCATTCTACCTGTATCAAATCACTTCTCTTCTAATAATTATAATAATAATAAAAACTTGTATTTATATAGGGGAGACCGGGGATGGTTGTAACAGCATCACTTTCATCAATAAAGGATAACATAATGTGATCAATATCATGTGTACACACTCACTCCCTGACATTGCATGTGAATTTGCATGGCTGTGTTAATAAGTGTGTAGTTTTTACAGCTCAAAAAAAGAAACAGATTAAAGGGGGGTAGGGGAGGAAACACTAAACAGACTGAGTTAAGACTGATGGGGAAAGGTCACTGTGAAGAGGTGGGTTTTGAGGGATGATTTAAAGGTGTCCAGGGTTGAGGCATTGTGGATATTGGGAGAGAGCAAGTGGCTCTGTCCCCAAAGCTTTTCAGTCTGGTGCGAGGGATGGACAGCAGGCCCATGTCCGAGGACCGCAGGTTCCAGGATGGAGTGTGATGGTGGAGAAGGTCAGACAGGTAGTGGGGGGCGGGTTCATGGAGGCATTTGTAAGTGAGGAGGAGGAGTTTAAAAGAAATATATTACTGTGTGATTATTTGTTATCAATGTGTTATTATTTGGTGTCAGTGGCATTCATGTTATATAACACTCATCATCACCTGCAGATGAATGTGTGTGTGAAGGCTGAAGAGCCAGGTCCCACCTCAATGCCACCAGACGGGCAGAGTTGTTTCCTGCTTTATTTTGAAGTTCCTGTCTTGTCTTCCTGTGTTCTCCTGCCTGTTTGATTACCCAATGTGTTTCACCTGTCCTGATTGCACCACCTGTCTTCCCTTGTGTATTTAGCCTCAGTGTCTCCCTTTATCCTTGTCGGATCGTCTGTGTTTATCCCCTGCGTTACCTCCCGTGTTCCATGTCTGCCCATCCTGCATCCTTTTGTGTCTTCTTGTCAGTTTGGTAAGTCCCTTGATTAGTACTTTTTTTTTTTTTTTTGCACTTTTGATTCCTTCTTTTTTCCCCTGTCCGAGACTTAGGCTCGTTGACTCTTTTGTTGCTACTTTGTTTATGTTGTACTTTGATTACTTTTTATTTACCTTTTTCCTAAATAAACACTTGGTTGCTCTTTGCAAATTGAGTCTTCATTTGGGTCCTGCTATTCTGTAACGTGACACCTCCTGCAAGACTGTCCAGGATGCCCAAACACAGTGGGCAGACCCTGCTATGGACGACCATTTTTACTCCAAAGGACCCATCATCAGTGGCGTGACGACTGTGCCAGCCCCGGAGGGGTCACTGTCAATGTTACACTGAAAAATGTCAGTGACAGTTTACTGTACGCAGTTTACAGTTTACTGTAAACAAGATTTTGCTCCCACATCATCAAAAATGCCAGTTGCTGACTAAATTCTATTGACACTAATGAAACTTAAACTGAATTTAGTTACCGCTGGTATAGCGAGACACTTTAAAGTGTCTGTCAGTCAGGTTAGCAAAACAATGACATACTGGACAGATGGCTGCTTCGTGATACGATAAAAGCTACTATGCCACGGATTTTGAAGAAGCATTTCTCTAACACTACTTGGGTTATTGACTGCTCAGAGAGTGTTTTGCAGAAAGCTACAAACAAGGATGCAAAGACCGAATTATACAGTCATTATCATGCTAGTAATACTGTACAATATATTGTGGCAGCTGCTCCATCAGGATTGATTATGTTCATCTCTGATGCTTAAGGTGGGAGTGCAATGATACGTTTATTACACAGAGCTCAGGGTTTCTAGTGTTTGTGTCCTGGAGACGAAGTGATGGCAGACTCACTATGATTCACTATTGGGGATCTGGATGAAAGGAAGGTGCGCTTGGTCTTACCAACATTTACATGCAAGCGAGTCAAGTTGACAAATGAACAGGTCACACACATCTCAAATATCTGCATATTTGTGCAGCTCTTGTCAATCTTAGCGGGGAGATTATCTCTAGCAAATAGATAGAATGTCTAACAGATGACTGGAGGCACAGAACAACAGAGAGTAGGGGAGGGAGAGCGGAAGGGAGGGGGTGGAGGTTTGTTTGTTTATTATTCGGATTCTTCCTGGGGTCCAACAGTATCAAATATACATTCAATAATACAAAAACAGAGACATTATATAAAAAAAACAAAAATTAAAAACAAAGGGGGTAGAGGTAGAGGGGAGGGAGAATGTATGAAGGCACTATTCCTACTCATACCATTTCTCACGCTCTCCATCTTGATACTGTAATTACTTGTTCATGCTGGTGCTGTCAATTACATCAATGAACAATCTTGTCTCAGAATAAACAGAAATCTGCTGTCAGACATTTGTGTGACAACTTTTAATTAGTTGCATTAGTTTGAATTATTTTTTCTGTGTGGGTGAATTCTGGGGGGGCCTGTGTGGTGACCCATGATAGGGAAGATGGTAAAGACATTCACCCAGGTACCAGGAGGTCTTGTACCTTTAAGATATAGAGCTAACATGGTTACTTTGCATCCCCAGAGGAGATGCCAGTTCCGGATTCTATAGAGTTCACATAGTTACTAGGCAACCTGTGTGTTCAGTGTTTTTGTTGCGTGGAGAGTAAATAGACTCAACTCACCTCCGTCTCCAGTCTGATCATTATTATTTACATCTCCACAATGTGACTTTTTAAAAATTATTATTATTATTATTATTTTGGTCCTACAGTGCCTAGGAGCCAGACAAGAACAAGTTTTGTGTTACAACTTTCTTTTGTTTGATTTTTTAATTCCAGTTCCAGTTTAACTGGTCACAGCAGCCACAGAATAAGTGAAGACAGATTCCTGATCAGGATGGTCCAAGCTTGTAAAAGAAGGGAGGCAAAGTACAAAGTCATCTTCCTGTTACTGGCTGCGTTCGTTTTAATCTATGTGCTACATGAGATCATCTTAGAGGAGAGGACCTGCCCTTTTGAAAAAAGCAAATCTGAGGTGAAGTAAATTTAACATAATTTGTGTTATTAACAATTAAAGCAGAAGTAAGCGATATTTTTGTGTTAATATAAGTCTTAAATAGTTATATCTTCCGACAGCAATCACTTACATAGAGTGTTTGGACCGAAACACGGGTCTCTCAGTCCCTCTGCTCTGCTCTGAGCCGAGGAGAAAACATTTCTCGTATCCTACAGTTTTTATCCAATGAGGAGAGAGAACGGCATGCAGGGCTGTGTGTGCAGCCAAGGGATGCGCGTGAATGTGGTGACGTAGGGACGAGGACCAATAGATCCATGACGAGGGCGGGGGCTGCTAACTCCATTGGCTGACAAGACGTTATGGTGTGTTCAAGACAACTCGTAACTCGTGTTTTTCCGACCTGTGAAGTTCGATCTGGTACAAGTTCACAAAAACGACCAGATCGCTTACTTCTGCTTTAAGTTTGATGTTTGTATGTTTACACAAATAGGTTTAGTTTTAAATGAATTAGTGTTTTTTGTGTGACTTTTTCCCCCAACAAGAATAATAAAGTAATGCAAGGCAATCTTCTTATGTTCATAATATCAACCAAAGAAAACCTTGTCATCTTTATTCTTTTCTACTCAACACCAAAGACCCTACAGCTATTGATAGCTATTTTTTGTTTTGTTTAAAGCTGTACAGAAAAGAAAATTGAATTTGAGCCCACTCTGGGTCATAAAATTAGTGTAATAACTCATCTATCAGATGATGTAGGCCAAACTTTGTGCAAAATTCTATTTTTGATTAAGTGTGGTATTTTTTTTCCGCATTGGATAATGCAGGAGCACGGATTATACGTCAGCCTGCTCACGATTCATCAGCCACTGATATTGGATCCGTCATCCGTCAATCAAACATCTGAGACACGCACACACACACGGAGATCGGTCTTGCCCCAAGCTTTGAATATCCCCCCGCTCAATAACGACCAATCAAATTCGTTTTCCTTACTCGGGTAAACTCGTGCGGCAACTCGTGACAACTCGGCGCGACAAACAGGACAAACGGCCATTTCTGTACACCTTTAATTATTTTAATTCATAAATGCTGCTAAACCAATTTATCAGGTTACTGTAAATCCTGTAAAGCTTGTTTCAGTGAGTTACAGCCCATATGCAAACACGTACACATACATACGTGTGTGTGTACCTTACCAGAAGAGTCAGGGGAGAAATGTCCCTGCAGGCTTAGTGTAGTTCAGTCCAGTGTGAATGCAAAACTTCAACACCACAAGTGGTCAACAGTAATTTTATACTCTGTGGCAGGAAACATCTTCCTCACTGGCTCATTTGTTTACAATACTTTCTCTCCACCTCACTTTCAGCATGAAGTCAACTTCACCATGATCCTCCCAAAAGTTATAACCGACCCTTACATGCATCACGGCTTCTGCACCTTCAAGTCACTAACCCCGAAGGATGCTCAGGAAGAGGACCTCATACTGGACTCCATTGCGTGGCCTGAAACAGCAGCTCTGGTTTCTTTGGAGCAGACCAGCGATCCTGCTCACAGCACCTTCACACTTCTCCCAAAGAAGGGAGGAGGACAGTGGCATGTAGGAGATCAGCTGGAGGTTATGATTAAAATGTACGACTACCGAGGCCAACCCAAGCAATCTGGGGGGGACTTCTTAGTCAGCCGTCTACATAACCGGGAGCTTGGTGCAGGTGTGGCTGGGCAAATGGAGGATCACCTCAATGGCTCCTATTCTGCTGTGTTCTCTTTGCTCTGGGAGGGGAGCGCTGAGGTTGAGGTGATGCAAAACACTCAAGTTCAGTATTGTTGTAAGTCTTGAACCCCATGCCCTCTCAAGGCCTGTGCTTGTTTTCTCAGTGAAAGCTCTGTTTCTCTATCCCATCAGGTGACACTGGTTCACCCTGGTGAGGCTGTGACCGTCCTGCAAAGACTGACCAGGGAACAGCCAGACAGGGTTTACTTTCAAAGCACCTTCCGCTCAGGCTCGGTGTCTGAGAGGACCACCTGTAACATCTGTCTGCATCCGACCCAGCAGCCGCTGTGCAACTACACTGACCTCCAAACAAGTGAACCGTGGTTCTGCTACAAGCCAAAAAAGCTGAGCTGTGATACCAGGGTCACACACTCTAAGGGAGGGTTCAAAAGAAATCTCACGGCTAAGGAGGAGCAGCTTTTTCAAAGGTGAGGGAGCAGAGGGACACGTAGGACCGGCTTTCTGAATTACTTTACATCTTAACAACATGTATAAATTTTTATATATTTGTTATTCAAAATTGTGTTTCTTTTTCTTTATTCTAACTATTGGTCCTATTTTTCTGTTTGTATTGTGTTTTGTGTGTTATTTGCTTGCTGCTGTAACACAGTCATTTCCCAGCCTGGGATCAATAAAGTGTATCTTCATTTTAGTCTTAACCTTAATTTGGAATACATACATATACAGTAGAGTATTACCTATAGCTAGTAGATGTGCATATTTAAAATGGATTTACAGTTTTTGAAGCAGCAGTCTGCTGTAACCCATCTCATTATGTTCATTCTGTTTTCCATCAGTAAAGTCAACATGAAACGCTCTATTAAGGCTTCAGGACCTGCCAGTGTCACTGTGTTGCCAAAAACAACAGGTAAAGCAGGATTTTGACAATAATGATCAATGTTGTTCTACTTTAAATATAGAACAGGTTGTTAGAGGTAAATCAGGCAGGAAGCTTTGTGCAAACAGAGCCGATGTTTGATTGTATGTGTGGGTGGTGGTGGGTATATGCTGCTCAATCAGTGTTTTTATTCACCATTTCCATATTTTTTTTGGCATACTTGTGTGTGGTTCTCATGGCTGTGGGAAAGCAAAGCAAAATTTCCTGCACAACAGACAATAAATTTACTCATGCTGGCTTCAATGCAATTTACTGTGAAAAACAGATTAGAAGGCTGAAAGTAAAAAGTTGCACCAGCTGTTGGAAGTTGTATCAAAAGCTCACATTTTGGAATTTAAAAAATGCTTCCATGAAAACGTCAATGCACAGTACATGTAATTCTCTCACTAAAACCTAGTCAACAAGAATAATAATAATGTAATGATAGAAGGATCAATAAATGCAGATTTGTTTTCAGTGACAACACATTGACCTGAGCCCAAATTTAAAAAAGAAGACTTACTGATGCCTCTATCCTTCACACTTCCTCTCATGTCCAGCAGAAGTGAACAACAGTGATGTGAAGTCTGGACACGCCGGCTATTACTACAAAGGAAATTGGAGAGCACTGAGGGGAGCCCAGGTTCAACAATTCAACACCTCCACCATCGGTGACTGTCTGAGAGGCATGCAGGTCCACCTTTATGGAGACTCCACCATCAGACAGTGGTTTGAACACCTCATTAGAGCAGTACCAGGTACCTGATCTGCAGGTATTTCTTCTGTTTGATGTTATTCTCGCTGTGGAATTAATTCTTCGTTTCTTGTTGAATTCTTCCAGATCTCATTCAGTTCAACCTGCACAGTGCGAAGCAAGCTGGACCTTTCATGGCTTTACATAATGCTCGCAACACCTTGGTGACGTACCGCTGCCATGGTCCTCCTATCCGCTTTGGTAATGTTCCCACCAGCCAGCTCCGTTACATCGGCAATGAATTAGACGGTTTAACTGGAGGCAGAAGCACCGTTGTAGTTATTGGCATCTGGGCTCACTTCAGCACTTACCCCATTGAGGTATACATCCGCAGGCTGCAGAGCATCCGCAGGGCGGTGGTGCGGCTGCTGGACAGAGCTCCAGACACAGTGGTCATCATCCGGACCGCAAACCCTAAAGCACTGACGCTTTATGAGACACTGACCAACAGCGACTGGTACTCTCTGCAAAGCGATAAGGTGGTCAGAGCCATTTTCAAAGGACTGAACGTTCAACTGGTGGATGCCTGGGAGATGGTCCTGGCCCACCACCTGCCACACAGCCTCCACCCACAACCTCCCATCATTAAAAACATGATTGATGTTGTTTTGTCCGACATATGCCCTTAATATGGCGGCTAGATGTGTGTGTATGTGTGTGTGTTTGTTGGGAGAGGAGAGAAGATTCATAGACACATGCTGAATTTACATATTTCCACCAGGTGCTGCTTTCTATCTAGTTTTTCTAATCTTTTTATGAGCCAGCACAAAATAAAGGGGTTGGGTCGGCTTTACCAAATAACCACTGCTGAATCATCTCACTTAATGCTTAATTTTTTTTACCTTAATTAAACAGCTTTGGAGTAATTATGATGGTCAAATAAATGACTTGTAACTTGTTCCAGGGAGAATGGAGGCTCTCTACCTTCTACCTACTGTCTCTTGGCTGAAAACCAACCTTGTAAGATCGGAGCCTCCGACCCAGTGTCCCAGCTCTCGTCTAAACACACCCTGTAACCTGTAATCTCTTGTTTATTACAGATAAGGGGTAGACTACATAAGTTTGCTTCTTTCTGCCCCCTTTCATTCAGGAGTTGCATTTTTAATTGTTTTATTTTCTTTTTTCAATGAATGAGACAAATAAACTAAACTGTTAAAATGTTCATACTTTAACTACAACTTAACTTAAGATTTTATTTACTTTAATGAAAACAAACGGTGTCGCGGCAGTGAGACGTGACGCAAGTTGCATTCAGTCCTGCCTGGTCAAAACAAAAGCTCCGCGTCTGTTACAAATCAAGTTTACCAGAAACTCTACTGACTATAAGTCATTACAAACCGATGTGAGAGCGAGCTGAAGAACCGGTATTAAAAAGAGACGCAAAGCGATCTGTCAAACGTGAGTGATTGACAGTAGGGCTGCCCCCAAATAGTCGACCAAGCACTGGTCGACCAAAAAATCATTAGCCGACCAAGATTTCATTGGTCGATTGGTTGCAGGAAAAAAAACAAAAAACAAAAAACATTTGGAGCTGTGTCTTGTCAAAATTAAGTCAAAATCAATATGGCTGAACTGTATATGAAAGGCTATAGGGCTTTTAATTTGAAGGGCCAGATACAGGAAGTCATGACTGTCAGTTTTTTTGTTGTTGTTGTTATGGTGGTTACATGGCACGGGTCTACGAAGGAGTATTAGGGCCAGCCCCCCCCCCCCCAAAAAAAGCCCAAAAAAAAATACAGCGCAAGGGAAAAAAGTAAGCAAAAGAAAAAAAATCCGGCACAAGAAAAAAAGAAAAAAGGTCAGGCAAAAAAAAAAAAAAAAAAAACTGCAGAGGCTTGACCACGTACCACAACAAAGCGACTGTCGGCTCAATGACAGCAGCAGAGTGACAGACAGGCTGCCACACTCTGCAGCGCCATAAAAGTGAACAATAAAGCCGATTAACTTTGACTCAATGCCTGGGTATGACAATGAAAACAAGAAAACTTAAGTAGTAGGCCTACTTCAGAATCGATATAATACATCCATGATCGGCACACGAATCACTTCCGTGTCCAACCCCTGCTGCTAACGTACAACAATCAGCAATGCATGTTCTTCATTGCTGTCCCCCATATCTATGGCTGCCCACCCCCCAAAACAAACACACACACACAATCATTTATAAGTTACATAGAGACGTTATATGAGCTAACGTTTAGCGTGACTAAACGTGACTGGAGACACCTCCGTGACTAGACCACCGCGATCCAGGTCTCTGCCTCCTCCTGTAGTATTTACAAATACAAATACTATACAGGATAGGCCTTATATTCTAGTATTTTTAAAACATCAATATATATATATATATTTTTATATATATTGATGTTTAAAAATACTAGAATATAACAGGACTTTGTAGTACTAGTGGATGCCGTTTTGTATGCTGTGTTTGTACCGGTATCTGCTTCCTGGTTTCTAATTGTCACATGACGACCACATGATACTTAAGATGGCGTCTATGTGGATGTTGTATGTCTGACGAAGAGCTTTTGCTCGAAACGTTACATCGTTCCTGATAATAAATGGACTGCATTTAGGAGCCCTGCGGTGTGCGAGCCTTTTTCTTTCGTTTTAAGTCTTGCATTTTTGGCTCAGCACCTGCCCAAAGTTTTTGGTACGGATGTGCGTGTGACCTCTCCTTTTTTTGATACACGTCTATTTTTCACACGGCACTCCGGGAACTCCTCGCAGTATCCAAACTTTGTAAGTCATTCATACTTACCAGCGACCGTGTCCCCACACGGACATGGATCATATTTCCAGAACATTTGAGTTCACAGAGGAAGATTATTCCCGCATCATGCTGAAGGACTCACTTTTTCACGACGTAGCGGCAAGGTCCGGAGACCAGGAAGCCATTAATACCCTCCACAAACTACAAGACAAAGAGGTACGACAATTCTTGCATGCTGTTACTCTCTCTGACTACCTGCGGGTCAAGAGGATCCCCCGAGGACTACGTCTGGTAAAAAGTCCCATTATTGGGAGAGACAATGAAACTTTTAATACTCGCTGGTGCGAGATTTTGAATAAATGCTCGTTTGATCTCATGGCACTGACCATCCAAGAGCTGACCTCACAACTGGATGAAACGAGAGAAGAAGCGAATAAAATCAAAAATCAACTGCTGAGCGAGTCTCCCAACAAAGAAGAAATGACGCAGGTAATTAAATCATGTGAACAGAAAAGAGAACAGCTACAAGAAGAATTATCTGTGTTTAAAAAGAAAAAATTTGACCGTGATACTAAAGACTATGAACAGGGCACTGTATACAAATGGCTTAATAAAACCGACGCGGCATCAACCGCAGGTGAGCACAGGCCACCGAGGAGGAGGCCGCGATACCAACGCTACAGTCCAGCGACTTCCACCTCCTCACTCGACGTGGACTCGGCAGGCTCCAGTGCTTCCCAGCGAAGGCCTTTTTTAGGCCCAACTCAACACACTCCACAACACCCCCAAGGCACCCGATTCCACAGCGCAAGAGGTGCAGGCGGGGAAAGAAAACTCGCACGGGAGCCATACAACACTCGCAACAGCAAGTGGAGGAAGTGAATGTCATCAATCTCTCAAGTAAGCCCCTATCTGAATCATGCACTTTGGTATTAAATAAGGGACTGTCATTTTGCCCTACTACCCACTGCAAAGATTTTGATGTTTTCGTGGATTTCCAAAAATTCTTTCGTATATTACGTTTGAAGGAGTTTTTTAATCACCAGCAAAGAGATAATCATGTGTCCTGTGGTATCCCCCATAGCACTGGTGAGACGACCCCCCCCAGTGGCACAGAGACTGAGGAGCCCCTGACATCTCATCCAGACACCTCAGCCCTCCTCAGACATAGATCCCACGCTTCGTTCAGAGGTAAATCCACGTTCATACCTCCTAAACACAGGAACTCGTCTGTTGATACATACTGCAGATTGGTAGAGGGAGATATTGCCAAACTCCTGGGACAGAAAAGACAATATAAGGTCACCCATAACTTGACTAGAACACAACATATGGAACTGAAGGCTCTCAAAGAGGATAAGTCTATTATAATCCAAAGTGCAGATAAAGGGGGAGCATTGGTTATCTTGGATAGAGAACCATACACACAGGAGATCATGAGACAGCTGAATAATGACACTTTTTACTGCAAACTGCCAGGTAATCCCACAGTAGAATACACCACCCTGGTACATGGCTGCCTCAAAGACCTCCTGGAAGAAGGAGAGATTACTAAACAAGAGCACGCCTTCATGCTGGTAAATTCACCTGTCACACCTGTTTTTTACACCCTCCCTAAAATCCATAAGGAATATATTACCACTCCTCCAGGAAGACCTATTGTGGCGGCGATAGGGTCTCTCACAGAGAAGATTTCCGCCTTTGCTGACTTTTTCCTACAGCCTTGTGTTTCATCTTTACCTGCATATGTCAAAGACTCTATAGACTTTATCAAACTCATTAATACTGCTCATACTAACCAAGAGCCCTGCATCCTGGTAACCATGGATATTGAGTCCCTGTATACTAACGTCCCTATCCAAGGAGGGCTCAGAGCAGCTGAAACTTTTTTGTCCAGAGAGGACAGGCCCACACCTAGCACGGACTGTATTTTGAAGCTGCTAGAGATTGTGTTGACCACAAACTACTTTATGTTTGATAAAGATTTCTTTTTGCAGGTGTCGGGAGTCAGCATGGGGTCTAAGATGTCTCCCAGCTTCGCATCCCTGTATGTCGGCCTTTTTGAAGAAGAAGTGGTGCTGAATCCCTCCTGTAACCCGTTCCTTCAGTATATCTCTACATACAGAAGGTACATAGATGATGTCTTTTTCATCTGGACCTCAACTGAAGCTAAACTCAGAGACTTTTTTAATTTTGTAAATGCACAGAACACACACTTGAAATTTACTATGGCACACGACCCTTTTAAGATGAATTTTTTGGACATTCTTATCATTAAGAGTGACAAAGGTTTCAGCACCTCACTCTACAGGAAACCTACTGACAGGAATTCACTGCTACATGGACAATCATATCACCCCTCCCCTTTGAAAAGGAGCCTGCCCATTGCACAGATGAACCGCATCCGTCGGATATGCAGTTCAGACTCTGATTTCAACATACAAAAGCAGCATCTTGCTAATAGATTCCTTCAAAGAGGGTATAAAAAAGAATGGGTGACGCAGGCCTCCGACCACTTTTCTAATGTAACCCAAACTGACTGTCTTTTTTCTACTAGAACTGAAACTGTTAATGACAGAATTACATGTGTTGTTCCTTATTCACCTCTTGCTAAGAATATGTCCTCGATTATACATAAACATTGGCATATTGTCTCCTCCGATCCTTCTCTGAGAGGACGGTTTGAAAACCCCCCTCGTGTTGCCTTTAGAAGACCCCCCAACCTTAGAAACATGCTGGTCAGGGCGGATAACCCTAGCCCTCCACCTCCTCGTGCCTCTGTTTCTTTTCTTCCCCCTGTGGAAGCAGGTAACTATAAGTGTGGTAATTGTCAACAGTGCAACTTTACACGTAAAACCAAAATCTTTCATCATCCACGCACTGGTAAAGTGTTTTCTATTAAGGGTATAATTTCTTGCAAAACTAACAACGTTATATATATGCTTAAGTGCCCTTGTGGGCTTGCATATATTGGTAAGACATCTAGACCCCTTAAAAACAGAATTTCTGAACATAGGTGTGCTATAAGAAACTCTGATCCCAAGAGCCCTGTAGCCAATCACTTTAACCAGATGAAACATAGTGTGGCTTCTCTGAGCTACATTGGTATAGAACTAGTATGTCAACCGAGGAGGGGAGGTGATATCAACAAATTGCTTCTCAGACGTGAACTTTTCTGGATTTATACTTTAGACACTATGTCACCCAAGGGCATGAACGAAGAAATGGACATTCGTCCATTCCTATAATTATTGTTATTTTGTCACACATTATTGCCCAGCAAGTTTGTCATTTGTGTGTTGCTTTGTACTTGAATGTGTTATATTATTGTGCCTTAGCACGCAGGTGTGGCCTCAGTAGCATATGCCAACTTCATGACGGCACTTATGCCGGATCACTGTTTGCATATCCTATTGAGTGTAGCTTCCCTGTGTGTCTCTCGCACTAGTGTTTTCATACACTTAGATTTTCATATATATTTTTTTTTTTTTTTTTTTTTTTCGATATATTTTTCTACTATCTATCCAATTTTCTACTATGTATGCTATGTGTAACATGATATGTGATATGAGATCTCTACGTTGTGGCTGGTATGACTTACTTCTATGGTGTTCTCATTGGTATGGGCGCATGTGTACGCACAATACACAGTATATTTACTTGTGTGTGTGTGTGCTCCTGTACCCATGCTTGTGTTTTTCTCAGGATTTTTTTATATATATTGATGTTTTAAAAATACTAGAATATAACAGGACTTTGTAGTACTAGTGGATGCCGTTTTGTATGCTGTGTTTGTACCGGTATCTGCTTCCTGGTTTCTAATTGTCACATGACGACCACATGATACTTAAGATGGCGTCTATGTGGATGTTGTATGTCTGACGAAGAGCTTTTGCTCGAAACGTTACATCGTTCCTGATAATAAATGGACTGCATTTAGGAGCCCTGCGGTGTGCGAGCCTTTTTCTTTCTTTCGTTTTAAGTATTTGTAGTATTTACAAATACTACTACAAGAGCCTGAGAGTCTGTCACTCTGCTGCTGTCATGGAGCAGTCAGTCGCTTGTCGCTTTGTTGTGGTACGTGGTCAAGCCTGCAGTTTATTTTTTTTTTGCCTGGCTTTTTTTTTTTCTTGTGCCGGATTTTTTTTTTTTCCTTGTGCCGGATTTTTTTTTGCTTGCTTTTTTCCCTTGCGCCGGATTTTTTTTTTTTTTGGCTTTTTTTTTTTTTTCCTTCGTAGCCAGCAGCAACACTGGTTTTGAGACAGGTAACTGTTAACATTAATCAACGTTCATAAGCTGTGTGATGTGTGTGTGTGTGTGTTAGGGGTGTACAGCAAGTGCACTATTCGGATTCGGGCTTTAAAAAAAAACTTCAGATTCGGAAAGAAACCGGAAGTGGGCGCACTGTCTTCAGCCGAACTAGTGCTACGCCGAGCTAGCCGGCTAACCTCCTTTTTTTTATTTATATTTTCTGGCGTTTTTGCCTTTATTTGATAGTACATAGTGAGATAGACAGGAAAGGGGGAGTTAGAGAGAGGGGGAATGACACGCAGGAAAGGTCTGCCCGACACGGGATTCGAACCGGGGACGCCTGCGTTGAGGACTGTAGCTTCTACATGGGACGGCCGCCTTAACCACTGTGCCACGCACCGCCCCAGGGAATGAAATAATTTAATCGTGCGGCTCTTCTAGACTTTCTAAACGTAATCGGACTGAATGGATCAAATTCTGGTAGTGAAACGAGTCGTTTTGCGGGGGTTGTGACACTCAAAAAAAATTATCCACCGTTATAGCCGCTTCTTTTCCCATTATTGTCTATGAGAAAAATGCTAAGTTGTTGAACGGTGACCCTGGAAGTATTGGCTAGCACTTCCTGTCTACTGTAATGCAATGCATGCAGGGAGTTGCTGTTTCTTAACAATCATAATGTGAACTAGACACAAATGAAACAGGGTGACTCCCGTCGCGGCAGCCGGCAATAATACCTAGCTGCAGCCACCCACTACACCCGAAGCCACGCTGCGGCTGCAGCCAGACCCGTGTTGTGCTTCTATGGCGGGCGCACCAAGGTTAAGGTGCATTACCACCACCTACTGTGTTGGAGTGTGAACCAGAATCACCTGGTTGTTTTTTATTTGTAATAATATTTTGGTAGGGCAGCCATCTTGGGAAGGTTTTCACCACTGTTCCAAGCTTTCTACATTAGTGGATAAAGGCTCTCACCGTGTTTCACTGGAGTCCCAAAGCTTTAGAAATGTCTTTGAAACACTTACCAGACTCATAGATGTCAATTATTTCTTATTTGTTCTTCAATTTCTTTAGATTATGTGTTGCTACTTGAGATCTCTCTCAGTCTACTTTTGTCAGGGTGGGGGGATAACAGGACCCAAATGCAGACAGCCAGGATACAGGGTTCGGTGGCACAAAAAAGATTTACTTGAGCTGGGGACACACTACACGATTTTTTGCCCGATTTTACCCACGATTCACAGTCGGGTCTAGTCTGCACTAGTTGACCGTGCAAGCCGCAATCCACCGTGGCGGTCTCACCGAGAGAACTAGTGCCAACCATCCGTGAGTAACTCAATCTCACCTTCACCTATTACTACGTTAATCGGGGACAAACGCTCCACCTCCACTGCCAGACTGAAATCTCTGAATCCGGCGATAAAGAAACAATGCAAAATGCACTTTTTTCACACTCTTAATAATGCTAAGATCATTTGGGACTCAAGATCTAAGCCAAAAGGACTTCTACTTGCCCATATTAACATTCGTAGTATAGTAGGCAAAACTGAACAAATTGAACACTTATTAATTGACTCCAACATTGATATATTGGGCATATCCAAAAGTTGTTCACCAACAACTGCCATCAATATATCAGGATACAATGTGTTTAGAAGAGACAGGAGAACAGGATGAGGGGGTGGATTATTGGTTTATGTGAAGGACTGTTTAAAATGTAAATTAACTGAATGGCCAGCAGAAATAGATATTGAATATATTGGCCTCAATATACGTACCTATTTCTCTGAAAATGTCTTTCACGGTGATGTGTCTGTACCGTCCTCCTTCCTCTAAAAATACATTTTATCTATCTATCTATCTATCTATCTATCTATCTATCTATCTATCTATCTATCTATCTATCTATCTATCTATCTATCTATCTATCTATCTATCTATCCATCCATCCATCCATCCATCCATCCATCCATCCATCCATCCATCCATCCATCCATCCATCCATCCATCCATCCATCCATCCATCCATCCATCCATCCATCCATCCATCCATCCATCCATCCATCTCCTTTTAAGTGACTTTAATATTACAGTAACTGGGACAATAAATCTGCAACTAACAGATAATCACAGCCTTACTCAAGTTATTCAAGGTCCAACAAGAATAACTAATAGATCTAAAACAACAATTGATTTAATATTCACGAATAAATCTGATAGGATTGGTAAAATCCAGTGATCCAGTACCTTTTCTGAGCTTGGAGAGGATATAATTTCTCTTGGCATGTTTATTTTAATTTGTTTATTTTAATTAGATCCCCATTACCAGCTGCACAGCAGCCACTAATATTCCTTCCATAAAATGTCCCGTTTGTTCATGGATGTGTCTGAGAATCAACATAGATCATGTTGATCTTTTGCCAGGATAGCTGGGTGTTTGCTTTATTCTGGCATCGGTCCTGCTCCTGAACTTAAAGCAGAAGTAAGCGATCCGGTCGTTTTGGCTAATGCTGCGTTCCAGGCCGGCTTTTGAAACCGTAAATTACAGCTTCAAGTCACAACTTACGACTTTGTAGCGTTTCAGGCAACCCACTCGTGTTTTTCCGACCCGTTTTACCGGTGAAAGTCACTATAACGGCCACTCGTAACTTCCGACTCGTGAACTCGTACCAGATCGAACTCGTACAACTTCACAGGTCGGAAAAACACGAGTTACGGGCTGCCCTGAACGCACCATAACAGTCCTCGTCCCTACGTCACCACATTCACGGCGTCCCTTGGCTGCACACACAGCCCTGCATGCCGTTCTCTCTCCTCATTGGATAAAAACTGTAGGATACGAGAAAAGTTTTCTCCTCGGCTCAGAGCAGAGCAGAGTGACTGAGAGACCCGTGTTTCGGTCCAAACACTCTATGTAAGTGATTGCTGTCGGAAGATATAACTATTTAAGACTTATATTAACACAAATATATCACTTACTTCTGCTTTAAGTTAGCACGTTAACTTCCTTTTTTTTCTATTGAAATTTTTCTTTAAAAGTGGTGACAAGTTGTCACTTTTAAACATTATAAAGATGTCAACAGAACCTTAATCTGCCATTTTCAACATTAAAATCTAATAACTAGCTATTTGTTCTTCATTTTTTGATGTTATGACAACCAGCCCAACCACTACATGGTGGGATATAGAGGATAGTTGAAACAAAAACACGCACATCCCAAAAAAACTTAAGACTAGGTGATGGACCACCAAGGAAGACACAAGTGAAGAAAAAAGGAGACCGCACACTAGCTTGTAGCTCCCGTGACAGTTTAATGTCACACACATTTAACGTTTTGGGCGTCAGCCCTTCATTAAACATGAGGACAGTAATTAACACACCTGCTTAAATAAATGAACAGGTCACCTGACATGTTATGTGATATCAATATGAGAAGGAAAAAAAGGAGATGGAGAAGAAATATTTATACCGGGACTTAACATACAGTCTGCATAGTAGTTCACAAAATACCACATGTCACATCAAAACAACTAGAATATCACATGGCAGAAGCATCAGGTATAAACATCATTATGCAATGTAATGTCAAGAAGAAAACACCCTTCCTGTAGCTTCTCTCCATGTCTAACCAGTTTTGCTCTGTATTCTGTGTATTATATGACTCGTGTTATGCATTCTTGTGACCACTCTTAATTATGTCGGGTGTTACAGTGTTGTCATAATGTACTCCAATGATGATCCTCCTATCCTGATATTATTGCTTGAGCTTGTTATGTTTTTGTTTTTTGCTCCGATTACATAGCTCCATCGCTCCGGTCATGATGTCTGTCTCTTTTCATCCATGTTTTTTTTCTACTGGCTCATTGCTGTGGATAACTTGATGAGTTATTTCCCTGTTACCACTTTAAGAATGGTTAAGGCACCTTCTTATTGACATGTTTTTTTACATGTGCTTTCTTCTTGGTATTACATTGCATAATGACGGTTATATCTGAAGCTTCTGCCATGTGATATTCTAGTTGTTTTGATGTGATACGTGCTATTTTGTGAACTGTATGTACTATGCAGACTCTATGTTCAGTCCTGGAATATTTATATTTCTTCTCTCTCACATGGCATGTCAGGTGACCTGTTCATTTATTTAAGCAGGTGTGTTAATTACCGTCCTCATGTCTGATGATGGGCTGACACCCGAAATGTTAGGTGTGTGACATTAAACTGTCACGGGAGCTACAAGCTAGTGTGCGGTCTCCTTTTTTCTTCACCTACTGTATAGAATAGTCCTCATGTGACTCTAAACCAAGACAGTGAATGCCACATGACTGAGTGAATGGATGAAGGAGTGAATCAATGAGAACATGTGGAGTAAAGAAAAAAAACATCTGGATAAGATGAATAAGAAAGTTGAATTAAAACTTTGACTTTGTTGCTGCATTTAAAGTCAGTAACTACAACTTTTAAAGTGTCAAACTGACATGTTGGCAGAGCATGTTTCCTTGTGCAGTTGGTGAAACAAAATGTTGTAACTCGTTGCCGGCTGGTGGATTTTGTCCGATGTACCTGAAAACACAGACATCAGCATTTTTTTTTACACTCTGAATAATGGTGTAATTATTTTCTTCTTGAAAATACTGTCACTCACTTTTAGAGACGGTATTTTTAAAATTGTATTTCCTGTTGGTTGTTTCAACATTTGGTTTTCATTTAAAGTACAAAATAAAAATAAGATAAAAATCGAATTACAATGCTTACAGAGTTACAAAGACATAAATTCAGCCAGTTTCCTACAGTCACAGTTAAATAAAAAAAGTTGTCAAACTGGTTCAATGTGAGTCAGTCTGTTTAAGTGTTCATGCTAAAGTTACCACACTTCTGTTTTGTGTCATTTTGAAATAAATCAAGAGGGAAGTATTTACAGTTTTTCTCAGTCCCTTTGTTGCTTTTCTCACATCACTACTACAGTTTTTCTCAGTCGCTTTGGTGCTATTCTCAGAACAGAATGAAAGTTCTCATAACTATTAGTTCAACCTCCACAACATGTAGTCATTTGTCCACATCATAGTAGCAGTTTCTCCTTCCTCTGAACAAATTGCAAATGCTTTTGGACATGTATCAGTTGCTCTCATACAATTCTCTGCTGTTTTACAACATTATCATTTGTTTATGTCATGTCAGTCAAAATGAACTATACTTTTGAACGCTGAATAGTCTTTCCCTATAAAACTAATAGTCCTCATTTCATTGCTTGAGTCATTACATACAAAATTGTTGAACTAGTTTTCAAAATCTGTCAAACTAATTTTAAATGTTGGGAGAAGCACTGTGAATACAATTATTCAAACATTTAGAGTAAGGAACAACAGGTATGTATGGTATTGGACAGTAATTCAGCACTAAACAATCTGCACTGCTGTCATTGTGTCAGGCATTACTGTAAGATACAGTGGGACAAGAACTTTTTTACATTTACATTTAGACTTACAGCTTCACTAGAGAACAGATTTACTGTATTGTAATGTATTACAGCAACCACAGTAAAGATTTCCCATCTTTACAGTACGGTACTGTACTACAGCATTTTACAAGTAGGAAGCACTTTTACAGTATTGTACACTACAGTAATAATGGTCGATGCAGTACATGTACTGTACATTACTGTAATTTTACTCTGCATCACATAGGATTACAAGACAACCTCACAGAGGTGGAAGAGACTGAGCCCTTTTTACTCTGCTACAAGAACAAGACATTTGTGCAATGGTGATTACAAACAATGGCATAAGGTTGAAAGAGATACAATGTAAGGATGACATTACTGTATCTTTGGGAATATTGAATCTGTTTCAATCGCTACAATTGACAGAGTGATGTAGATGAAAATGTGACTGGAACGTCTGGATGTGCAGGAATGATTTACAGTACTCTGTAGGTTCAGTACTATATGTACTGCAACATTGTTTACGTAAAGTTGTACCCAAAGAGTGTTTCTTATGTTTGTTGTAGATGACTGTAGTGTATTTTTCCTTTGCACAATGCTGTGAACAAATCAGAATTGCAAAGAGCATATGCAGTAGAAATGTGAAACATACATATTCAGTATCTCCACTAAATACAGTAATGTGTAACTTTACTGTAGTTTTCACATGGCTGTACAAGTAGTGTATAGTGCCGTCTTGAGCATTTTCAGGTATCATCACTTTTTGCATTGGAAAACACTTAGAGAATAAAGTGTCCTAATGAAAACATGACAAAGCCATTTGACTATCTTGTTCATAAACGATGGTGTCAGGACTTCTCATTTTGTCGACACTGACAGTTTCATTGACATGAGTACTTGCTTTTGAGGGACGGACAATCCATTTTGAGCAAGTGACGCGCTTTTGCAGGTCATCCACTAGGTTTTGCAGTTTGCAATAATTGTTCTGAGAAATGCACTAACTGTTGTGCAAATGTTAAGAGTGATGTGAGAAAAGCACCAAAGCGATTGAGAAAAACTGTAACATTGGCACAACAGTTCACAGTGCATTTCTCAAAACAATTAGTACAAACTGCAAAACCTAGTGGACAACCTGCAAAAGCGCGTCACTTGCTCAAAATGGATAGTCCATTCCTCAAAAGCAAGTACTCATGTCAATGAAACTGTCAGTGTCGTCAAAATGAGAAGTCTTGACACCATCGTTTATGAACAAGATAGTCAAACGGCTTTGTCATGTTTTCATTATGACAGTTTATTCTCTAAGGCTGGATTGCACCAACAAGGTTTAAAGCAGATAACAGCGGCACGGCCGTTTCGGCTAATGCTGTGTTCAAGGCAGGCTTTTGAAACCGTAAGTTACAGCTTCAAGTCACAACTACGACTTGGTAGCGTTCCAGGTAACCCGTAGCTCGTGTTTTTACCGTCCTGTTGTCTGTGGAAGTTCCCTATAACGGCCACTCGTAACTTCCGACCCGTGAACTCGTACCAGATCGAACGTATGACTTCACAGGAAGGAAAAACACAAAGTACGAGTTTCCTTGAACGCACCATGAGTTAGCAGCCCCCGCCCTTGTCAGGCATCAATTGGTCCTCGTGCTAGGTCACCACATTCACGCGCATCCCTTGGCTGCACACACAGCCCTTCATGCCGTTCTCTCCCCTCATTGGATAACACTTGTATCCCACAAGGAAAATTTTCTCCTCGGGTTACAGCAGAGCAGAGTGACGGAGAGACTCGTGTTTAGGCTGAAATACTTCATGTAAGTGATTGCTGACGGAAAATAGGACTATTTAGGACTTATATTAACAAAAACATTCCACTGATATCTGCTTTAACTTTAAAACCAGATTAAATCATGGTTTAAGTTTAAATTCTGTTGCACTAAACTTTAAACCTAGTTCAAAATTAAGACAGATTAGATTTAAACCTCCCTTTAAACCTCAGTTTAATTTTTACTCTAAACTAAGTTTAATTTTAATCCTGTTGCACCAGAACTTTAAACTCCAGTTTAAACTGTGATCAAGGGTTAATTTTAAACTGACAGTGGAGGAGGTTTAATTTTTTCAAGGGCTGCATTTTTGAGGTGGAGTGAGCAAAATTATGAAGTTCCTTGAGGAAAACTCTCTTTTGCTTTGTTTTGTTGCGCACAGAGACGTTTCTGGGCGGAGAGAGACGGTGTTTTCTCTGATGGAGCTCAGGTGAAGCTACTGCAGCAGAGTAGTAGGCTCAGGGCTGCTAGCTGCACTAGCTGTCTCTGATGCTAACGAGTGCTAGCACGTCTCTCTGTCTCTCTTAGCAGCAGCAGTCAGGAGGACAAAAGAAAGAAATCCAGTCTGAGTGAAGCGCTGGAGCTGCAGACCGATTCCTGACCATCACTGACAACTAAAGCCTCGACTGGTAACAAGTATGAGGACCGTTGTGGGGAGCTAGCTCGATGCTAAATCCGGCTAGTGGTAGTGGTTAGCATCCACCGCTAACACCGTCTTCCCAGCTCGGTTCTCCTGTTTAAAAAACAAAACAAAAACATGTGACACCAGAGGCTCCGTGTTGGTGACGGCGGGTATCGGCCCAGACTGTATTTTGTTTCCTCTGCGGTCTTGACTGCTGGGACCGGCTAGGAGGCTAGTCTACACAGTTGAGCCGCCCAGCTTGAATGTTTTGTTTACAAACTGCAACGAACAAAACTCCATTTAGCATATTTAATAAGTTCCTTTATACACACTTATGTCCCTACTGATTTAAATCAGTTTAAATTCAGTTAAACTGAGTTTTACTAAACTGAGATTAATTTTAAATGGTGCAACAGAGCTCTGCTTAATTTTAAACATGGATTAACTCATTTTAAACTTAGTTTTACTAATCTCTGATTAGAGCTAATCTTAGATTAAATTAAACCTTGTTGGTGCAATCCAGCCTAAGTGTTTTCCAATGCAAAAAAGTCAGGTCTTGGTGACACTACCTGAAAATGCTCAAGACAGCACTATACACTACTCGTACAGCCATGTGAAAACTACAGTAAAGTTACACATTACTGTATTTAGTGGAATAACTGATACTGATACGTATGTTTCACATTTTTACTGCATATGCTCTGTGCTATTCTAATTTGTAAGAAAAATACACTACAGTCATAATTATACAACAAACATAAGAAACAACCTTTGGGTAGAGCTGTGCACAACTGTAAGCAATATTGCAGTACATATTGTAACTGAGTACTGTAAATCATTTCTGCACATCGAGATGTTCCTGTCCGTCTGGCCACATATTTTCACTCTGTCAATTGTAACGATTGAAACAGATTCAATATTCCCAAAGATATTGTCATCCTTGCTTTGTATCTCTCTCAACCTTATGTCATTGTTTGCAATCAGTTTGCAATCAGTGCAGTGCAGATTGTTTAGTGCTGACTATACATATACCTGTTCTCCCTGAAATGTTTGAATAATTGAATTTACAGTGGTTCTCCCAACATTTAAAATTAGTTTGACAGATTTTGACAACAAGTTCAACAATTTTGTATGTAATGACTCAAGCAATGAAATGAGGACTATTAGTTTTATAGGGAATGACTATTCAGCATTCATAAGTAATTAATTTTGACTGACATAAGCAAATGATAATGTTATAAAACAGCAGAGAATTGTATGAGAGCAACTGATACATATCCAAAAGCATTTGCAATTTGTTCAGAGGAAGGAGAAATTGCTGCTGTGATGTGCACAAATGATTAAATGTTGTGGAGGTTGAACTAATAGTTATGTGATATATATATTATATTATATATATATATTCTGATCGGAGAAAAGCACCAAAGCAAATGAGAAAAACTGTAATTCCAGTTGGTGATCTGACAGCTCCACCTACTGGAGACTAAATGATACAGCAGGATTTTCTACTGGTGACGACTTAACCAATGACAGAGGTTTAAAGAGACTGAAAGATTTTAACATTGTTGATCAGAGCTTTGACGCCACCACAGGTGTGAGATCTCTATTCGAAAACACACGTTTGGATTATTTTCAAATGCAGAGACAGAGACTTGGTGAGTCTCCCTGTTGAAATATAATCAAGATAATAAGGAAATGGCTGAGAGAGCTCTTCTTGAAACTTACCCGAGGTGTCATGTGTGTTCAGAGACTTTCAGAGATCCTGTGTCTCTTGAGCTGCAACCACAGATTCTGTTCAAGCTGCCTGCAACAAGTCTGGGAACAAGCTAAAAACAAAAACTGTCCCATTTGTAAAAGGAAATCTTCAAGGATTCGCCCCTAGTGTGTTTTACACTGAAGGATCTGGCTGATTCCTTTGCTGGGAGACAGAAAACTGAATCACCAGAAGCTGAAAAGCAACATGAACAACAACCAGTGGTTTGTAGTAAACATGAAGACAAAACTAAATTGTTCTGTAAGGATGAAGACAGAGCTTTTTGTTCTGTCTGTGAGTTTTCTCTCCACCAGAGTCACAAGGTGGTTCCTGTAGAAGAAGCAGTCAGTGACCTGAAGGAGCAGCTGAAATCTGACTTAAAGTCTCTGCGGGACAAGAAGAACAAATACAAACAAGTGGAGAAAACATACAATGAAATCAACACTCCAAGAAGCAGCTGTCGTCCACAGAGAGGCGGATCAGAGCAGAGTTCAACAAGCTCCACCAGCTCCTGAAAGAGGAAGAGAAGTTCTCCGTGACATTGCTAGGATACAGACTAAACATCCTGAGAGACTTTTAATAATATCAGGAGACTTCAATCATGTTTTCCTGATGGATTCACTGGGGGATGTGGCGGAGAGATGAACACTTAAGATGGTTGAGGCCATTCTGAACAACTGGGATCATCCACTTCAAAACACCTCGATGGACCAACAAATGGAGGTGGTGGATTGCTCCTCTATCTTTGCTGCAGGATGGAGAGATATAGAAGGTCCTTGGTACCTACATCAGACTTATCATATTTTGATAATCGATGCTTCGCAGACATAAAATCGATTTAAATCGAAGCTTCGACGGCCGGGGGGGTGCGCGATCGTAATGTCTAATAACAGGGGGTAGGGGGGACCGTAGCGGAAATAATTAAAGTAATGGCAAACAAACACTGCATATCTCCAAAATCAGGCAGGTTTCCAGGATGCCAAGTAGCCTAATCATTTTAATGTAACAATTGCCGATGAGAACAGGTGTCAAAAAGGAACAAAACAAAAAAAAATCGATCACAGACTTTCATGATCGATTACCATGGCAACGAATGAAGCTTTGAATTTTTTGGGTCAGCCCTAGTAGGCTATGTTATGTCCACTATAGTAATGCTTTGTTTCAGATTAAGCTTTTAATATTCTGGTAAATATGTTGATTATTTGATAAGTCTCACTAGTCCACTAGTTCTGAGCAAATCATTACTAGTTCAAGGAATAGCCTTAGATGTAAGAAAAACCTCCAACAGGTTTGGTCAAAACCTTTACATGTTCAGTGCAGAATCTGACTAGTGACAACTAATAGCATCCACTAGTCAACTTGTGAGCCATGGAAAGAGTTTCACTAGTCAACTAGTGAATCTTTTTGGACCTAACTTGTTAACTAGTAAGAGGACATGTGTAGCCTAACTAGTTGACAAGTAAAGTCAGAAAGACACCAACTTGGCCAATTTGGGTCTTACCAATCGACTAGGGGCAGGTTTTGAACCTCACTAGTTAACTAGTAAGGCCAAATTGTCTTCTACTTGTGTAACTAGAAAACGTTTTGGATTCTACTAGTCACCTAATGAGTGCATTTTTAGCATCACTAGTTTGCTAGTAGAGTCTAACGAGACCTCAGCTAGTTGACTAGTCACCGTTTTGCCTTGACAAGTTAACATGTAAGATGAAGCATGCTGCCACTAATTAACTAGTTGCATTCCTCAGGTCAACATGTTGACTAGTTAAAAGTAGTGGGTGGAGTAACAACAAAATCCTGAGTCCTGATTCGCAGGTATCTTTTATTTTGAACTGGAGAGCAAATAGGAAGCCTCAATTTATGTTTTTACCCATCTCCTCATGAGCATTTGGTGTCACTAGTTTGACTAGTGCACATTTTGGCTTCCACTAGTACAACTAGTGACGTGTTTTGCCTCACTAGTTAACTAGAAAAGTCAAAATACACTAGTACTAGTGTGACTAGGGGATATATTGGCTTTCACTAGTTCAACTAGTAAATGTTTTAACTACACAAGTTAAAGCAGAAGTCGTAAATTACAGCTTCAAGTCACAACTTACGACTTTGTAGCGTTTCAGGCAACCCACTCGTGTTTTTCCGACCTGTTTTACCGGTGAAAGTCACTATAACGGCCACTCGTAACTTCCGACCGGTGAACTCGTACCAGATCGAACTGGTACCACTTCAGGGTCGGAAAAATACGAGTTTCCTTGAACGCACCATAACAGTCCTCGTCACTACGTCACCACATTCACGGCGTCCCTTGGCTGCACACACAGCCCTGCATGCCGTTCTCTCTCCTCATTGGATAAAAACTGTAGGATACGATACATGTTTTCTCCTCGGCTCAGAGCAGAGCAGAGTGACTGACAGACCCGTGTTTCAGACCAAACACTCTATGTAAGTGATTGCTGTCGGAAGATATAACTATTTAAGACTTATATTAACACAAATATATCACTTACTTCTGCTTTAACTAGTGAGATCCAAAAAAGATGTTACTAGTGTGACTAGTGAGCATCTTAGCTTTCACTAGTTCAACTAGTTAACATTTGAAGCCCCACTAGTTAACTAGTAAGGTCAAGGAGACTTTTCCTAGTTTAACTAGTAAGGTGCAGATCCTTACTAGTCACAGTAGTGATGATTTTGCCCTGGTGTAATAAACTTTAAGTTACTAGCAAACTAGCGAGGTGAAAAGCTGCTACTAGTTAGCAAGTCAGAGCTTTTGCAGCTCACTAGTTCACTAGTAAGACTTTAAGCATTCTTGGCTTCTCTAGTAAGGCTTAATAGGTTAATAAAAGTGTCACTAGTTGCTGAAAAAGAGTGACTAGTAAGACTCTTTGTTACTAGTAGTAGTAGTAGTTAGTAGCAGTAGTAGTAGTTCAGCTGGATAAAGTGAAGACAGTTACACATAAATTCAGCATGTTTCCTAGCCTAGAAATCTAGACGCACCCTAGCGGCAGCAAAAATATTTGCTCCGTAGGTGGGTCTAGAAACGAGCCATAGGAACTTTTTGAGTCTCGAACACCGATTGTGTTCACCAATCACAGTGAACACAATCGGTGTTTAGAGAGTTGTTGGGCGGGCTTAACGATGACAACATACATTTTAATTGGCTTGTCAGGCTAACGTCATCCTGCTCTTTGCTCTGATTGGTCGTAGCGCCACCCTATTGCGTGCAGAGGCAGTTTGAAAGACAGCCTTCATCCCGCCCCCTGGATTGAGCCGAGGTCTACCGGTCGTTTCCAGACTATACTTTTAATGATATAGTCTGGCTTGTCAGGCTACATGTTTCCTGCTACAGTCACTGAAAAAGAAAAATGTTGTCAAACTGGTTTAATGTGAGTCTGTTCAAGTGTTCACGCCCATATTACCATAAACCTCATTGTTTGTCCGTTTGGAATCATTTATACTATTGAATGGAAACATTTTTAATGAGATGTCATCATTTTGTCATTAGTTGTGTTTGGAAAATAGCTGATTAACGAAAATTACATTGTTGAGAATCAAGAGGGAAGTATTTAACTCCAGTTGATGAGCTGACAGCTCCACCTACTAGAGACAAAACAGTAGGCTACAGCAGCGTTTTCTACTGGTGACGACTTAACAAATGACAGAGGTGAAAGAGAGTGAAAGGTTTTTAACATTGTTGATCTGAGCTGAGACGCCATCACAGGGTGTGAGATCTCTACTGGAAAACACACGTTGGATTATTTTCAAATGCAGAGACAGTGACTTGGTGAGTCTCCTTGCAGAAATATAATCAAGATAATAAGGAAATGGCTGAGAGAGCTCTTCTTGAAACTTACCTGAGGTGTCATGTGTGTTCAGAGACTTTCAGAGATCCTGTGTCTCTGAGCTGCAACCACAGATTCTGTTCAAGCTGCCTGCAACAAGTCTGGGAACAAGCTGAAAACAAAAACTGTCCCATTTGTAAAAGGAAATCTTCAAAAGATTTTCTATTTGTAGACTTTGCACTGAAGGATCTGGCTGATTCCTTTGCTGGGAGACAGAAAACTGAATCACCAGAGGCTGAAAAGCAACATGACAAACAAATGGTGGTTTGTAGTAAACATCAAGACGAAACTAAATTGTTCTGTAAGGATGAAGACCGAGCTGTGTGTCCTGTCTGTGAGTTTCCTCACCACCAGAGTCACAAGGTGGTTCCTGTAGAAGAAGCAGTCAGTGACCTGAAGCAGCAGCTGAAATCTGACTTAAAGTCTCTGCGGGACAAGAGGAACAAATACAAACAAGTGGAGAAAACTTACAATGAAATGATTCAACACTCCAAGAAGCAGCTGTTGTCCACAGAGAGGCGGATCAGAGCAGAGTTCAACAAGCTCCACCAGCTCCTGAAAGAGGAAGAGGAGTCCAGACTGGCAGCTCTGAGGGAGGAAGAGGAGCAGAAGGGGAAGACTATGAGCAGAGAGATGAAGATGATTGAGGAGCAGATCTCCTCTCTGTCAGACAGTATCTGTGCTGTTGAAGAAGAGCTGCAGAAACACAAGGTGGCGTTCCTCAGCAGTTATAAAGCCACTCAGACCAGAGCCAGAGCCCAGTGCTCACTGTCAGATCCACAGCTGCTCTCAGGAGCTCTGATAGATGAGGCCAAACACCTGGGCAACCTGTCCTTCAGAGTCTGGGAGAAGATCAAGGAGAAGGTCCACTTCACTCCTGTCATCCTGGACCCAAACACTGCAAGTCCCTGGCTCCATCTGTCTGATGATCTGACCAGTGTGAGAAATGTAGACAAATATCAACAGTACTTACCTTGCAATCCAGAGAGATGCACCAAGTATCACACTGTCCTGGGCTCTGAGGGCTTCAGCTCAGGGAAACACAGCTGGGAGGTGGAGGTGGGAGATCATCCTCGCTGGAATGTGGGTTTGGCTAAAGAGTCAGTTGACAGGAAGGGAGAACGATACGCTTCACCAGAACATGGACTCTGGTGTTTATTATATGGTGATGGAAAATACACCAGTGGCGACGGTACAATTGTGACGGTGAGGAGTCCCGAGAGGATCAGAGTCCAGCTGGACTACGACAGGGGGGAGGTGTCCTTCTTTGACCCTGAAGACATGACTCACACATCTACACTCTTAGAGACACTTTTACTGAGAAAGTCTTCCCGTATATTTATGTTGGAAAATCTGGTGATGCTAAAACCACTTGTGTCAAAATGTGTCACACTGGGATCAGTCTGTGATGCTTGGTGACATAATTTCATGGTGGTTTGAAATGTATCTAAATTGTCTATGTAGTAGGCCTATTTAAGTTGTGAATAGAGCCTCAAAGCTAACGTGAAGCCTATGCAACAGGCAAAAACGTTACTTAGCTAACTCGTCCAACAACAGCTTTTTACCAATGGTGTACACTGCAGTGTTTCCCCTAGAATATTTTTTAGGCCCGGTGGTACCCAAAGAAAAATCCTGAACAGACGAGGCGCGTGGGACAACACGCAGCCCCCTCTATTAAATATAAAAGGAGCCCCACATCAGGGTCCAACGTTAAGGTTTTTTCCTATTTGTCCTGTCGGGCAAGTACTTCTCAAGTCTACTTGCCCCATCTAAATTCTTACTTGCCCTGCCTAAGAGGGTTTTTTCTGGCTGTGTGGTGTATACTTTCGCTCATGATTTATATCTTACTAAAATCCTTCCTGTTGACTGTATACAACACCACACAACACTTCTTTCTTCGGAAAGAAGTATTTATCATTATTTATAATTACATTTAAATGGCAACCATTGCAGACATGTAAAATTAACTGCTATTTCACATTATTTGACCAGTAGCAGTTACACCCTCCGTCCCCTATCTGAACAGGTGAGCCAGGTGTTTAAAGGGATAGTTCAACATTTTGGCAAATTGGCCCATTGCCATAATCGCTATAGTAATAGCAGTAGGTTCGTTACCTTTAATTGTCGGTGTAAGCTATTTTTAGAACGGCGGAGCGAAGCGGCAGGCTGCTCAGGGCTATGCTATGGACGCTAAGGGAATTTCTTGGTTTCCCTCATCAAACTCATCAAATACACAACCCAACAACTCAAAAACGCTGTTGTGGACAAGTTGTGACCTGCACATTCACCACGCTATGAGATAATAACGGAACGTTACGAGACGGAGCTGTTTTAGACGTAAATTCATGCAAAACCGCTGATGTGCGTTGCGTTCAGGGACAGTTTTTCAGCTAGCAGACTCTGTATTTACCCTGTATTTACCCCGAAAAAGGCTCAGTTTCGTAACGTTCCATTATTATCTCATAGCGTGGTGAATGTGCAGGTCACAACTTGTCCATGAGAGCGTTTTGGAGTTTTGGGATTTTGTATTTGATGAGTTTGATGAGGTAAACCAAGAAATTCCCTTAGCGTCCATAGCATAGCCCTGAGCAGCCTGCCGCTTCGCTCCACCGTTCTAAAAATAGCTTACACCGACAAATAAAGTTAACGAACCTACTGCTATGACTATAGCGATTATGGCAATGGGCCAATTTGCCAAAATGTTGAACTATCCCTTTAATGCCCAATTGCAGTTGAAATCTTGAACTGAAGGGCCTTTAATTGCCAAAAACATTAACCTCGACAACATTTTAACAGATAGCTGGCTCCTCCAATCAGATTTTGCATTCACATGCTGCAGTGGACAATTTAGCTTCAGTATTAATTCAGTATCTAAAAAAAATATTATTAGACAGGACCAATTAAAAAAATTTGACCTGAACTACTGGAAATAGCCTAGACTTTTCCATGTTATTCTAGTTTATTGAGATGCCCCTGTAAAACTCAAGGATGTGGGACATTGAAACAACAGTGACAGGGAAACAGCCAGTCATCTAACAGCTGTATAGTTCGGTTGAAGCACCGTCCCCACGTGTGTTTATTGACAACAGGGTTATACCGTAACGTAAAAAGGACAGGTCAGCTCGTCGGTATGGTAACGGTAACAGGTGACTGTTACTGCGTGCGTCTGCCCCGAGTCTGGAACACCGGCGGCGTTAAAGAAGCAGCGTCAGGACGCTCACCTTCAGTAAACGCTCGCTGAAATCGCTGATTAAATACGACGAGCCGCGAGCGACGTAGGCTCAAGGGGGCAGTTGTCGGTCTGAGAAGTGAAGCTCACTTCCGCGTTCAAAAAACTGCAATCCCCTCGGCTGTCGCTGGGGGCTGGCTCCAGAAGGGAGCAACTCCAATTGAGCCCCATGTTAAAATAGCCGATTTTACAGCTTTAAAAAACATATTTACAGCCTGGTACATTTCATTTTTTTGGTCTCAACCGATAGTTTCTACCCCCGCACACACTCTGAGGGGGGTGAATTTTTTTTAAACTCTACCGTTTTACTGTTATTAGGTTTAAAGTTCTGGCCAATTAGGGCGCAGAACCGTTGAGTGACAGGTCCGGCGACCGCTGCTACGAGGCCAGTGGGCGGGCTCTCGGCCGGCCAACGGCTGCACCGCTCCAAATATGGCAAGTAGAATCCAACATGGCGCGGCTCAAACCCCCGTAGTAGCGGCACAAAACAGACTCACCAAAACCAATGGGTGACGTCACGGACGCTACGTCCATTCTTTTTACAGTCTATGCGTAGGCTACATCTCACCTGGTAGAGCACACCTGCTGCAGCGACCCAGTTCGATCCCACCAGGCAGTCCCTTTGCTCCGCGTCAATCCCCCCTCTCACTCTCTCTCCCCCCTCCCCTGTCTGTCTCGCATGACGCGCGTCTGTCACCCGCGATTTTTTTTCTTTTTTCCATTAGTTTACTTGCTGCAAACCTCAACATCCCATAATATGCTTGCGCACTCGTATACTAGGCAGTGAAGCAGGTTGACTCGCGTTTCAGAACAGCGCTGCACAGAAACAGAAATGATTATTGATTTCTGAATGAATGGATATGTCGCTTATTTTTGCCATATTATTATTATTATTATTTTTTGGCCTGGCGGGGGCTCTCGTTGGCCTGGCGGCCCGCCAGGCCTGTACAATGGTAGGGGAAACACTGCACTGTAGAAGTTACTTACCCATGTCTGATCCCGTCAGGCTATTTTCTGCTCTTCTCTTCCTCGCTTTCTTCTTTGGTCTGTTTGGCGCCTTTGTCATGATGAAAACGTTGAGAAATTTAGCGAGCTATGCTAGGTAGCTTTTTATTTAGGTATTTATAGGCCTAACTAAGCAGGAGTGTCGCTGACGCTGTTGTATGGAGTAGGAGTAGGCTTTGACGTCCGCGTTAAAACGTCGAATTTGTTCGTCGTAAAACAACCGAAAATCGCGTCAGTTATGTCTAAAGAAAAAAAAAGTTGTGTACCCTATATACAACATACACAAGCATACAGTCTGTGAGAGGAATTATACGTCTACGTCATTGACGCTCTACTGCGCATGTCGCCTGCAGAAAGAGCAGCAAGAGCCTTTTTGTGCTGTTAGTTGCACTAATCATCATTTTGATTAAAAAAAAAAAAACGCGCAAATTTTACAGAATACTGGCAACTCGCACCCATTTCAAGGCAAACGAGAGAGAAAATAGTACATTTAAGCAATATCCATCCATAGGCAATATCCCTATCTTTTACAGTCTCTGGGAGTGCTGTTGTACTGTCTATCAGCACGGGTGTGATTCGGTCGTAGGCACGAGGCACTCATGGGACGTCTCTTGTCCAATCAAATCGCAATATAACGTGTTAGACACGTTGGTTTGAATGGTGATGATTGTGGCAGAGCAGGTTGCTTATTTATATATTTTTTGTATTTGGGGTGTAGTACCCCCGTTTTGTATTTGGGGTGTAGTACCCCCTCCTCCTGCTTCCTGCTCACCGTGCGTCGCCGTCCTCCTTTACGTTGATTACTTTACAGTAGTGCACTTTGTGGTGAACAATTTGTGTGGTTTTCACGTGTGGTGTAGCATAAGGACCCTTCCCCTCTCCCTCAGCAGTCATCTTCGCCCGGTGAGCCCCCAGCCCTGTACCCTAGCACTTTATTGACAACCTAAGCAACGCTTTTATATGGCCCTATTATATATTGTACAATATTGTTTTGTCCATTGATTTTATTGTGAACCTGTACTCTGCAAAAAGAAAAACAATAGTTAATAATAAAAACTTGTATTTTTTTGGAATCACGTCTGAGCCAGTGTCTGTTAAACCTGCGTGTCCTTTGGTGTTATAGAATTGTAGCTATAGGTGTGGAATTCCCCTAGGTGGCGTTGTTGGCTCTTTCTCAAAGTTTTTCCCTCGTAGCATTGCCACATGATTTTAGGTCAGATGTTAAGTTTTATTCAAAATGTATTATTAGGGCCCGAGCGGCGACTGCAAGTCGCCCAGCGAAAGCCCTATTGTAATTGCTCTGTTTATTATTAGGGCCCGAGCGGCGACTGCAAGTCGCCCAGCGAAAGCCCTATTGTAATTGCTCTGTTTATTATTTTTCTTTCTTTCTTTCTTTCTTTCATTCTTTTTCTCTCAAAAGGATCGCATTTTTGGAGGCTTCAACATGCCCCAAAACGCGTAAATTTTGGCATGCACATCAGGACTGGCGAAAAATTTGATATTTTAAAGTCGTTGGGAATGGGCGTGGTCAAATAGCTAAATAGCGCCCCCTAGAAAATTTCAAAACATCAGCCCCGCCTTTGTGTTTCACCTAGACGCATGAAAATTGGTGGGCTTATAGAACATGGCAAGACACACAAAAAAGCCTCTTAATGACATGGTGAAATCACAACAGGAAGTCGGCCATTTTGATTTGAATTTTTGACCTGTTTGATCTAACTCCTCCTAGGGATTTTGTCCGATTGACTTCAAATTGGCTAGAGACCACCGAGATGCCACTCTGATCAAAAGTTGTGCTCCGCAGGTCTCTACGTCAAAGGGCGTGGCTTCTGGGGCCTTGAGGATTTTGGCGACTTTTCGTTTGCTCGCCATTTCACCTTCGAACAGCTCTAACGCCCACATACTTTATCTGATCAACTTCAAACTTGCTGGACATGATGACGGCTCCGCCCTGAACGTCCCGATATATTAATTTCCTACGTCACTCATAGCGCCCCCCGGTGGTAACAGGAAGTGTCCAGGTTTTACCTTAATGTGTACTGATGCCACATAGTTGACCCCATCAACTTCATTCCACTTCTAAAACATGCAGACTAAGGTGGTGAAGCTACATCATGAACGCTGTGAAGCTACGAGTAATGGCGTCCGTGTGGCGACACGGCGACCATTCCTCGCCATGAAAATACGTTTGCCCTTTGGGTGGCTTTATTGAACTCGTATCAACATGAAAATTGGTACACAGGTCCAGGGTCACGACCTCAACGTCTCCATATGCTCATAGGCGATCTCACTCATGTTGCCCCCTAGTGGAAACAGGAAGTGGCATATTTTACATCAACATTGTCCGATTTCCACGAAACTTCACATGTGTGATGAGGGACTGACCCTGAACACACCTGCACACATCCCATTACTGCCCCCTGGTGGATGAACCATCAACTCATCATAACTCCTTCATGCTTTTTCCGATTTGCTCGAAACTTCACGTGTGTGATGAAGGTCCGCCCCTGAGCTCATCTGCCTACATCTGGTTACCGCCCCCTGGTGGATGAACGAAATATTGCGTTTTTTTGCTCCTGCCAGGGTTTTTCTTCCTTCTCACCACAGCCCCCGCGTGCCTCAGGCCCCGCGGTGGCGCGGAGTCGCGAGGGCCCGATCATCGCCGCTTGCGGCTTTAATTATTCTTTCATTCTTTTTCTCTCAAAAGGATCGCATTTTTGGAGGCTTCAACATGCCCCAAAACGCGTAAATTTTGGCATGCACATCAGGACTGGCGAAAAATTTGATATTTTAAAGTCGTTGGAAATGGGCGTGGCCAAATGGCTAAATAGCGCCCCCTACAAAATTTCAAAACATCAGCCCCGCCTTTGTGTGTCACCTAGACGCATGAAATTTGGTGGGCTTATAGAACATGGCAAGACGCACAAAAAAGCCTCTTATGTCATGGTGAAATCACAACAGGAAGTCGGCCATTTTGATTTGAATTTTTGACCTGTTTGATCTATCTCCTCCTAGGGATTTTGTCCGATTGACTTCAAATTGGCTGGAGACCACCGAGATGCCACTCTGATCAAAAGTTGTGCTCCGCAGGTCTCTACGTCAAAGGGCGTGGCTTCTGGGGCCTTGAGGATTTTGGCGACTTTTCGTTTGCTCGCCATTTCACCTTCGAACAGCTCTAACGCCCACATACTTTATCCGATCAACTTCAAACTTGCTGGACATGATGACGGCTCCGCCCTGAACGTCCCCATATATTAATTTCCTACGTCACTCATAGCGCCCCCCGGTGGTAACAGGAAGTGGCCAGGTTTTACCTTAACGTGTACAGATGGCACATAGTTCACCCCATCAACTTCATTCCACTTCTAAAACATGCAGACTAAGGTGGTGAAGCTACATCATGAACGCTGTGAAGCTACGAGTAATGGCGTCCGTGTGGCGACGCGGCGTCAATTCCTCGCCATGACAATACGTTTGCCCTTTGGATGGCTTTATTGAACTCGTATCAACATGAAAATTGGTACACAGGTCCAGGGTCACGACCTCAACGTCTACATATGCTCATAGGCGATCTCACTCATGTTGCCCCCTAGTGGAAACAGGAAGTGGCATATTTTACATCAACATTGTCCGATTTCCACGAAACTTCACATGTGTGATGAGGGGCTGACCCTGAACACACCTGTACGCATCCCATTACTGCCCCCTAGTGGATGAACCATTAACTGCTCATAACTTCCTCATGCTTTGTCCGATTCACTCCAAACTTCACATGTGTGATGAGGGACTGACCCTGAACACATCTGCACGCATCCCATTACTGCCCCCTGGTGGATGAACCATCAACTCATCATAACTCCTTCATGCTTTTTCCGATTTGCTCGAAACTTCACGTGTGTGATGAAGGTTCGCCCCTGAGCTCATCTGCCTACATCTGGTTACCGCCCCCTGGTGGATGAACGAAATATTGCGTTTTTTTGCTCCTGCCAGGGTTTTTCTCCCTTCTCACCACAGCCCCCGCGTGCCTCAGGCCCCGCGGTGGCGTGGAGTCGCGAGGGCCCGATCATCGCCGCTTGCGGCTTTAATTATTATTATTTTTAAATATATGTAAATAGACGATGAAAAGTCATTATGTTCAGTGGTCCTGAAATTGGTGTTGTGTATGTTTGTGGGTCATATAGGCTACTTTACAAAAAAAATACCCATCAAAATGTCATGATATGATAACATATATGAACTTTATTTTACTTTGCAAATTTTACAGGTCAATTTATAGCTATATTTTGGTATTGTTTAGAGTCATTTGCTCCTAAATTTGACCCCACGTACAGTAGGTTTGGTGTGTAGTCCTGCAAATGACTCTTGGTGGTTGTGGGGGAGTACATTGTGTGGTTGTTGTGGTATTGCAATGAAAATATAAATTAAATAAACTTTCCAGTGATTTAAAAAAAAAAAGTTCTTTTAACAGTGTCTTTGTGTAAACCTATCACTGTTGTTTATTTTTTATGCAGTGATCAACAGAGTAGATGTCTCTTTAATTAAACTGCCAACTTCTCCCCATTTAAAGTATTATTATTATTGTTATTAATACTTTATTAATCCCCAAAGGGAAATTCATGTGTCTGTTAGCTCATCTACCATTTGCTGAAGAATTAAAAAATTAATTAATAATTAATAAATTAATAAATTAATTAAAGCCTGATGGCTTAACAAAATAAAATAAAAAAGTTGAGTAAAAACCATAGACTGTAAAAACTTAGAGCTACTAGACTTTGCTATTACCAGTTGAAGCGCATGTTCTGGAAATAATAATAATATAGATTACCGAAATACTGTAATAAATATTATTGTTATTATTTTCCCGTAATCTCTTGTTTATGACAGATTAAACTACACAAATATACACGTTTTAACATCGCATATGAGAAATAATGTTATCCACCGCTCTATTGATTGATTTCTTGCGGCTTTGTTGTAAACAAATGCACATGGCCGAGAGGAGGGTTAGCAAAACAGTAGAAAAGCGACCACTTGCATAGTTCCTCTTTAAACTTTGCAGGTGAACTTCCAACTGTCTGGGTTCAATGTAGAAATGACGGGCTTGCTAAAAGTGTTAAGCAGCTAAAAATGAACCAGCTAATAGATTCTTTTTATCTCCCCTTTTGTCAAATATCAGCATCAGACCCAAAAGTCCCTCATTATTGACAGTCAACAAAAAGAAACTCGGAGGCAAAAGGAGTCGAACAAATGTCAGTGTATTTGCCAGTATAGTTGAATGCGTGAGACAAGCTTTCATTTCAGAGAAACAAAATGCAACTTCAGATTTTCCACCAGCACTTTCATCAGCCTTTTATAATATTATTGTTAACGCAGTAGGGGAGACCGGGGTTGGTTGTCACACTTTTTACTCATGTACGAATTGCTCATCTTCAAAAAAACTTTGAACAGTAATTCTTACATTAAATGAAAGCTTAAGGTCTTGGCTTGAAACTGGTATCCTTTTTGTCTTTATAACATATTGCAACAAAAAGTAAATCACCATGAAAGACACTCTGACACAATGTGACAACCAACCCCATCACGGGGTTGGTTGTCACAGGGTATGGGGTTGGTTGTCCCTATGGAGGTTCAATAGGGTTTCAGTGATAAATTAGGATTTTAAAAGAAGATGTGTAACTTTCTTGTTTTTTAAGCTAGACACACCAAATAACTTTTGAAATGAATACCACCTCTATAATAATCACCAGCGCCCCGAGAACGATCAAATTATCAAATCATTATGAATAAGTTAGCCTACCTCATTTGGCAACAACAAACAGCATACTAAGAACAGGTAGCCTACATGTCCAATATTATAATAAGACTGAGCCAGGTGATCAGTTCTCTGAATTATCTAATGAGAAGTAAAATGGAAGAATTTGCAGTGCTATAAAATTATTTCATTGTGAAAGCCATTGTCACATGTGTGACAACCAACCCCCAGAGCAGTGAGACAACCATCCCCCACTGACCATTTAACAAACATGTTAAGCTAACTACCACATAGCTTTAGCTTGCTGGCTAAAAGATGACTACAACAAAAACTACCACTTTTGTTTTGTTAATGAGTGTTTTATTGTGAAATGACTAGTAACGTGTAAGCTGTTATTGCAAAAATAACACAAACATGAAAAATTACTCTGACCCATAAAAATGATAAAATATATCCTCACCTCAGTGTTTAGTGTGCATTCAACAAAATGACTAGGCCTATTGCAAAATGAACAGGAAGTCAGGCCTCAAATTTAATATCAACATCATGTCACAGCGCCCTGTAGTGTGGCTGTAATAAGCACTGTGACAACCAACCCGTGAGACAACCAACCCCGGTCTCCCCTACCTGGCTCTGGCCGCTTGGGGGAGATACTGTCACTTTAAAACCCCGAGTCCTCAAACTGTCTACGTCACCGCTGACGTCAGCCGGACTGAAGCCTCCACGCTGCTGCCGCTGTGGCTCGTCTGAACTGAACTGAATGGGAGGAGGACGACAGATGGTCTAATGGTCCCGTCTGTGAATGAATGAACATACCGGAGAGATACTCCACTGCTGCTGCTGCTGCTATCGCTGCCGCCCACAACTGACAGTTCGTGTCTGTGAGGAACTGAGGGGGACGCTGTTTTGTTTGTTTGTTTGTTTGCTGATTGAGAGGAGTCGACGCCGAGGAGGCTGCTTTTCTCACCGCCGGGTAAGCTAACTGTCACGGCTAACTAACGAGAAGCAGCCTGCTCCGTTATTTACCTTTATACATTTACCTAGCCACTGAACACGGCTCGTAGTTAACAGTTAGGATGTTTATCTACTCACTCACTTACATACTGCTCTCTTGTTTTTATTTATTTTGTTTTTAACACAGGCTAAACCAGTGTCTTGATATAGCCTAGAGAGGCTAACATAAAGCGGCTAAATCAAATTGAACTGATACGACTCATCCGTTTAGTATTTACTATAATTAATATAATTTCTAAGACGTTTCCAGACCATTGGCGCAAGAAAATGTGCGTCCAACCAATATACTGAGCTCCCTCAGTCATAGCACTGTCAAATAAGAGATAACCACTGTTATTATTAACCTTAGCATCTATCAGATCGACCCACTCTCCTCCTGCGACCTGTCCACTGTCACTGAAATACACACAGTGACATGGGTGTACTTCAGTGTAATTTAGATATATTTAAAATTTAAATACGTCCATATTTCATATTTACATTTCAGGTGGATGTATAAAGGGTACTTTCTTTTTTAACCTCGCCTCACCTGTACACACTGATTGACAGAAAAGCTCCAGTTGTAGCTACTAACGTGAATAACTGACTTTCACGAGGGTCAAAGGATGATTATGTTCATGCCACTTTTTATAGATACATTTTTACTACTGTACGTTTTGTCATTTTATCCTCTTTTAGTTTTATGACCATATACAGACCGGGTTTCTCGTGGGGTTGTCTTCATGCATCTAATGAAAAACCTGGACTCACCTCCAAAAAGTTATTTTATAGTCCAGTGATAAATTAAAAGGGTTTCCTGCCTTTTAGCTTGTGACTCTTACAAGAACAACAAATGGATTAAGTTGTAGGTCTGTTGTTACTTTCAGATGTCCAGAAAGTTGGTAGCTGTTACAGTGAATGGAGGAAGTATATGCAAATTGCAGTGTCGGTTGAGCTCATGTTTCAAGATGCCTAGCTTCATCCATAAGCTAAACAAAGAAAGAGAATTGCTAATCAAAAATGACAAGAAAACAAGCAGAAAAGTAATACATCTTACAAAATAGGAACAAAAGACAAGAGAAAAGAATAGTAAAAATAAAGATTGTTGTATTTTTCTCTAAATACCTTTTTACTTGAGAGTGATTATGGATGCAGAATGTTTTTATTTACTTTTTTATTAGGCTATTATTATTGTTGTGTAAGAGATTTACCTTAAGTAATGCAAAACCTTAAATCCTTAAAAACAGCAGTCACAGTTCAAATGGTTAAGCCACCAGATTTATTAAAAGTCAAACTTGGCTGACATTATCTTGTGTAATTTGTGGAGTGATTTATACTTTTGCAATTATCATGGTTTATCCTGATGCCAAGTTACTGTGGCTTTTCATGGGGAAGCCGAAGGAATCCACTGTTACTGAAAATTGTGTGAACTCTTAATATTATATTTCACATGCTACCAAGAGTAAAAACTAATTTTCAGAAGTTTAAATCTCTTAAGAAGTATGGTATTTCAATGCTCTCAGTGTTTGAACCTCTCCACATGAGACTATTGTCCTTGCTTGCTCATGTTCCCAGAGTTTTTCCTATGCTTTGCTGATAAGGTAATATTCTGCAACTATTAGATAAAAGTATTTTAAGTTTTAAAATGGAAGGAAGTATTTATGAGCACTTAGTTCAGTTATGTTTAAGTACATTTGCTCCGTGGCTTTCCACTTCTGGATGTCTGACCTCTAAGCCGGCCTCTGGGTAAAAGTGAGGGGCCGAGTCAGACCGAGTCATGTCTTAAAAACCCTTTAATTTCATGGTGAATGCTCCTTTGTTGTACACTCAGGATGAGTGTAGCATGTTCACAATGTGTTCGGTGAACCAGCATCGTGCCCCCAACCATCACTCTCCCACCTAATGACAGACTTGGTTCATGATGATATCAGCCCCCAGGGGCAGAGGGAAACAATAATTAGGGACCTTGTGTGGTAGAGGTTGATGAGTCGATGCACACCTTATAACCCGCCCTTCACTTCAGGGGAGTATAAAGAGACCTGGGATGAGATAGTTTGAAGTGAGTGGATACGAGAGGACGAGCCAGCGTTTGCTTTGAGGAGCGAGCTGCTTTGAATTAAGGAGGATCTAGAGAAGAGCGCTCGCTGTCTCCGGTTATTAAAGGTACGGGATGCTTTATGCTTGGGAATAAACAGGAGAAACTGAAACAAGCAACAGAAGTTGACGGGAAGTTTGAGGAAATTGTTTCCTCTGGAGTCTGATCCTGAGCCAGACACCAGCTTTCTTTGTTTAGAGTTGGTGAAAGTGAGTGTGCTGCATTGGTGTAGTCGACCTCTCTGTCGGGTTGGGATCAACCAGCAGACGCCACATACTGAACTTTCCATAGAGCTAAGACAGTCTGCTGTTTCTCTTCTTGTCTTAAAGAGGAACTATTGCTAAATGTTTTACCTAAATTAAACAGCTTCGGAGTAATTGTGATGGTTAATGACTTGTTCCAGGGAGAATGGAGGCTCTTTGCCTTCCACCTATCGTCTCTTGGCCGAAAACCAACCTTGTAAGATCAGAGCCGCCGGCCCGGTGTGTCCCAGCTCTCGTCTCTGTGGCACCGCGAAACAAATGCGCCCCGTAACCCGTAATCTCTTGTTTATGACAGATTAAACTACACAAATATACACGTCTTAACATCGCATATGAGAAATAATGTTATCCACCGCTCTATTGATTGATTTCTCGCGGCTTTGTTGTAAACAAATGCACATGGCTGAGAGGAGGGTTAGCAAAACAGCGGGAAAGCGACCAGACTTGCATAGTTCCTCTTTAAACTTTGCAGGTGAACTTCAAACTGTCTGGGTTCAATGTAGAAATGACGGGCTTGCTAAAAGTGTTAAGCAGCTAAAAATGAACCAGCTATTAGATTCTTTTTATCTCCCCTTTTGTCAAATATCAGCATCAGTCCCAAATGTCCCTCATTGACAGTCAACAAAAGGAAACTCGGAGGCAATAGGAGTCGAACAAATGTCAGTGTATTTGCCAGTAGTTGAATGTGTGAGACAAGCTTTCATTTCAGAGAAACAAAATGCAACTTCAGATTTTCCATCAGCACTTTCATCAGCCTTTTATTGAGTTTGTTGTTCCTTCTACAGGACGATGGAGTGCTGATTAACAGCAATAACAAAGGCACTTTTTAATGCTGACAAGGACGAAACTTTTTGAAGGTGGTGTTTAGCCCACTGTTGTGCAGCGTCTGAATTATTCACTAATTTATTTAAAGTGTAGGTTTTGTGTTTTGTTGTGGTCACTTTTTATTTGATTACGTGAATCCTGGCAGAGCATGCGTGTTCAGATATTTAGTTTTTTTTCCTTTCTGTGTGGTGTTGGCGGCCTGGTGGTGTTTGAATTGGCAGCGTATATCCTGTTGATAACGCTACCTCAGCCTGCATCCTGCGGCCAATCACAGATTTTTATATCCTGCTCCGTCAGCTGCTGAAGTTGATGATGACAAGGGAAATTTCTCACAGGGTTGTGTTTACACATGGGTGTCAGGCAGCTACAGTATGATGGTGGTCGGTTGTTTACTCACTCCCGTTGCTCAGATTTGGTGATAGATATTTACTTCTACAACTGTTTTTTATGGCTAATTTGTCACACACACGCAGAAAATTTAGGAGCGCACGCCATAAATCGTCTTGCCAAGGAAATATTTACATTTCCTTTTCATTCATGATCCTCACAAACATTGGCCTGACACCTGCAGTGACGGGAATAACGGCGTTTAAAATAACGGGCGATACTTTTTTTCAGTAACAAGTTATCAAAAAAGTTACTGTTTCCCCCGTTACAGCGCAGTTATGACAATAAAATGCGCCTCAAGAAGTCCCATCAGAAAATAATACACCCGTTTAACTGTAAGACGTTACATTACTTTCAGTTCATCAACTGGTCGAAAAAAGACGTTTATCTGGAGCTCTATGTACGCTGTATCACTCTGTCTATCAGCTGTTTAGACCAACGGCGTGTGGAGTGATACAGCGCGGCGTCACGCAGCCTGTCTGTGTGGAGGAATACTGAGTGAGTTGGTTAGTGCACTAGCTAGATAAACGGGGGTGAAGGAAGAAAGTCCAAGTAGCCTAGGCTAGTTTGACATATTTGAGCATTTTGTAAAAAATGTAATAGACACATTCCTTGTAATTAATTACTTTTATCATGTGGTAACACATTTACTAACTCAGTTACTTTATGGGGAAAGTAAATAGTAACTGTAACTAATTCTTTTTTCAAAGTAACGTGCCCAACACTGGACACCTGTAATGACCGATTTCAGATTCTTTGAGTCGTCTCTTCCATGTTTCACCAGGAAAAACAGAAAAAGGCAAAGTACAAGTTGAACATGTGCAAGTAGATGAGAAATCTACTTGCACACGTGAGATGCCACCATTTAGGAAGGAAGGAAATAATAGACAAAGCAGGATGAAGTGGTGACTTTCAAAGAATGGAGAAAGATGTGAGAGGATGAGCAGAGGAGGAGCTGCTGCATGCCTGTGGGATTGGAGTCCAGCAGACTGTGACTAAACATTTTCCCGTCCCTGCACTTCCCTCCTCCTCCTCCTCCTCCTCCTCCTCCTCCTCCTCTCTCCTCGCTCCCCTGCTGCCAGCTCCCCTTGTAAACCTCATATTTAACGTCATGGCAGAGGCCTTGCGCTGGCGTGTTGAAGGACTAACGTCTCTGCAGCAGCCTGCTGGTCTCTTCTCACCACCCTTTATCTCCACAGCTGAAAATAGGCCTTGGACTCTTCAAATGCACACATGCACGCACATCAGTCTAACCTGACATGGTGACATTTAAAAAGCAGTTTCTCCTCTTTGTTTTGATTGGACTGAGGCCGAGGCAAAGGTCTGCCAGTGAGGGATTCTGGTGAATTTGCTAAGCTTGTAAACAAACTGCCAGAATATCACCATTGTAAATGTATGTGTAGATTAAAAATGGAAACTCACGTTTTTGTAGCCAAAAGGCCTGTCTTTTCAGGCCAGGAGCGCTGGGGGGCGCACCAGTGGCAGGGGGTCGGGCCTCCTGACTGGGTATTAAAAGGGGGCCATCACACATGAGTCATTGTGCTTGCTTCGGCAAGTGCATACAATAAATTGGAATTGATACAGAGAAGATTAGCATGGCCCCGCATGGACACGCAAATTCGTGAAGCGTTTACACATTTTGATCTGCTGGCCTTGTTGTGGTGCGGTTGTGTGCCTGTTGCATTTGTCTGGAATCACTGGTGTTGCTCGGTAGATTTGTCAAGGCATAGTCCAGGGTGGCGCATTGCCCGTGTGCCTGCCTCAGACAGTAGGTGGGTTTGGGCACCTTCACTGCCGTCCAAAAGCAGCGCAGCACACAGCCTTTGCTTCTTCGCTCGTAGGGCCTACCAAATAAAGGCCTCCTCCGGGGAGACGGATCCTGACTGTCCTGTGGGGTTACTTTTGGCCACATTCTGGTGAATTTGCTAAGCTTGTAAACAAGTCTGAGAGGGAGGCAGCAGCCAGAGCTGCTCTGATGGAGTCTCTAACTGTACATAATAACAAGATTGAGGCAAATAAACAAAAATGAGGAACGCTTCACAAATTCGTGAAGCGTTCCTCATTTTTGTTTATTTTATGAGAAACGCTTTTTTGGATCCTGATTGTCAAATCAAATCAAAAACCCAAACAGCCACCTTCACTACCGTCCAAAAGCAGCGCAGCACACGGCCTTTGCTTCTTCGCCCGTAGGGCCTACCAAATAAAGGCCTCCTCCGGGGAGACGGATCCTGATTGTCCTGTGGGGTTACTTTTGGCCACATTCTGGTGAATTTGCTAAGCTTGTAAACAAGTCAAACTGCCACCTTCACTGCCGTCCAAAAGAAGCGCAGCGCATGGCCTTTGCTTCTTTGCTCGTCGGGCCTACCAAATAAAGGCCTCCTCCGGGGAGGCAGATCCTGATTGTCCTGTGGGGTTACTTTTGGCCACATTCTGGTGAATTTGCTAAGCTTGTAAACAAGTCAAACTGCCAGAATATCACCATTGTAAATGTATGTGTAGATTAAAAATGGAAACTCACGTTTTTGTAGCCAAAAGGCCTGTCTTTTCAGGCCAGGAGCGCTGGGGGGCGCACCGGTGGCAGGGGGTCGGGCCTCCTGACTGGGTATTAAAAGGGGGCCATCACACATGAGTCATTGTGCTTGCTTCGGCAAACTGGAGCTCGCTCTCACAGAGCACCAGATTGCACCTGCCTCCACCACTCTGGCCCTGGCCTCGGCCGCCACCACCTCGGGCTTCTTCACTGGGCCTACCGAGGCTGACCTCTGCCGGTAGGCCTGGGCCAGCCTGGCTGCCTCAGGTGAAGGCTGGAGGGTGAGCTCCGAGGTGGTGGTGGGGTGCACCCTGAAAACAGGACGGTAATCCATTCTGAAAAAGAGTGAGAGCATAAAAACAACATGAGATGAGGTGACCAATATATGATGCAGATATACAGTACATGATGCATGGGTTAATTAGTTCATAGGTTTTAGTGTGTAGTATTGTTGTTGTATCTGTTGCTGCTGACTTATTTAACCCCACTGATTACAGCCTGTCTTTAATCAGCCTCTCATGAACACATAGCTACTGCTGGGACACTAGCTAACTCATTCACATGTGAGTGTCAACCAGCTATAATATTTTACTGTACAGAAATATGAAACATGAACTGTCGTGGAAATTCTCTGTTGCTGGTGAAGAATGAAATAGAGACTTGCCGGCCGACATGTGTTTATTTCCTTGCAAGAAAAGGTCAATTCATATCCGAGTGATGGTAAAGAAAAGACAAAGATAATGGGGAGACCTAAACATTTATACTTGAGGAACGCCCCTTCAGGTATATTCCACACCCCTTTGTCTACTGCAGGGGTCAGCCCCCTACTCAGGATATCTTTTCAGGTATTGGCACTGACATCCTGGAGTGTGATTAAGAGGTCTAATAAATGCACTTTAAAATACAAAAGGGTTTGAGTATATCATGAGGAAATGAGAGGTTGGGTGTCTCTGGAACTTGATGCAATTACAAGGTCTAGACATTAGAATACACAAATGGGTGACAAACAAAAGAGGATCTGATACCTTGGAGGGAAAGCAGGGGGTAGGGACGTCACAAGTGATTAAAACAAAGGAATATTCAAATTTACCATTACAATTCCCCCTTTTGATTATTCATTAATCACACAAGAAAAAGTCACAACTTTATCGTCATTACAGTTGCTAGAAAAAGGAAAATGTTGAGAAAGTAAGAAATCATAGTCAGGAAAAACAGGTAGCCTATCAGTTAAAATAAAACGATTAGGGTAGAAAACAATTATGCCAATTCTAAACATGTTCTAAACAAGTTGTTCTGCATTGAGGGGTAGGGTGGTCTGTAATAGAAGGTTATCTAAAATGTGGTTTTCAAATGTAAAGATTTAAAATTTAGACTGACAAAACAAGTGATTACCAAAACAAGCAGTACAAATTCAAAATGTTAGACAGTCTACTGAAACTTGACTTGTCAACCTTTCAAATGAATTTGTGGTGTCTAAGTTATGTAATCGACTGTAATATTGTCACACATCATATGTTGTCTCATGTCAAGTTACATTGTTAACTTGAATAAACATGTAATATTCAGTCCATTGATGATAGTGAGGTTTCCTGATGTAGTCAGAACGTAGTTATGTGTAACACGATTCTGTAACATCTTGAACTTTATTGCAGTTATTGCTTGTGAAAGCAGGGGCATGCCTTCTGTAGAGTTCTCAAGATTCTCAATTGTTCTTGTGGCTTTGTAGTTTGGTCTCTGAGGGCACCAACACATCTTGCCCAGGTGTTCTTCAGAAAGAAGTGGAGAAATGAAAAAGGGAGTGGAAAGGGGCAAGGAGAGTTGTTGCTGGTTCCTCCACCGAACAAATGTCTTTAAGGTAGAAATATGGAACAGTGTCTGACCATGGTTCAGGTTGGGCACAGTTTCTTAATTGTGGTGAGTTTGGGCTGGCAGAATGGTTATGGATGGAGTTGAAGTATGGTAAAGGTAGGAGTCCTTCTGCACACATGACAGTGGGATTTTGGCTGTTGAGGACAATGGTTCATGAGTTGGGGTTGTGTGTCTCTTGGTGCAGTGAAATTTGGATGTAATCCTCTTGGATGTATTCTTTGGGCATCATATCTATGCTTGCACTGTTCTTCTGATCTCTTGATGGTTGTGTTCTAAAGGAAGTCTGTCATTTTCTTATCGGCCGTTGGTTCTGCACTGCCCCTCAGCTCTGTTGGTAGGGTCTATCATCTTCTTCTGCTGCGCTGCTCCTCAGCACTTCTGGCAGTTTCTAGGTGTGATGGAGACCTATGCGTCTGGATGGTCCTTGTTGATTAGAGTTCCTCTTTGTGGCCGTTGGTTCTTTTGTTGGCTTCTTCCTGCAGTGACCTCTTCACTGCTGGAAATCATGGAGTAGTGTGGACGCTGGTCGTGAAAAGGCTGATTTTCACTTGCTGCATCTGTTGTATAAACCAAAACATACACATCCAATATCCCCCCTTTTGACACATGGTTTTACCCATGTGTCACATTAGCAAAGTGGGAGTAAAATAGTAAGAGGAGAGTGAACTTAAACAGATCTATCCAAAAGAAAGAACCAAATCAGGTTAGATAGTTAGTTAGTTTGTTAATGGTTATTCTTGTCGGTCCAGTCAGGAGTCAACCTGTTGGAAGATAGCAATTCAGTTATGTTCTTTTCCATCATCTGGTGGGAGAAAAAGAGTGATAGGGTTTAAAATATTGTATCTTATGACAGTAATGTTTGACATTTCTAAAAGTACAGTGTCGAATTTTAGTCATCGTGCTGTGGAGAGGTGAACAAAGGTGTGCCAACTGGGGAGTCTTTACAGGGAACAATTACTCCTACTGCTTTAAAAGACTCAAAGACTGGCATTATGTAAATCGATAGCTTCTTGATTTTGGAGTGATCACCATAGGTTAATATTTGATGAGGCCAAACATCACAGTGACTGACAACCCACAGTGTCTTAGGGACCTCCTGTAGGGCTGAAATAGTTTTAACTTGTTTCAGACAAAAACAAACATACAAACAAACAAACATGCAAACATACAAACAAACAAACAAACAAACAAACCTAAAAAGTGTTTTAGGTACCAGCTGGATTTTCTTTGAGTGTGCACAACAGATGTTAAATTCTTAAGAATAGCTCTAGATTGATCAGATGTTTTCTTGCCAATTGGCTGCGCGCTTACATTGTTTTTCTTAAATGGGTCCCAATCTTCTCTCTAATTGCAAGTGTAAATGTATAGAATCAAATGGTCTGTGGTGTACATGTCAAAATTGAATTGGTGTGAGAGAGAATGATAAAGCACATCTGTGTTGTCCGGTTGATGTGTGTTCACATTATCAACTCTCTTTCCCAACCAACTTTTCTCATATGTCTCATCAGGTCCTGGTGACACAAGAGGTTGATTGCAGTTTCTCTGGTGTCGATAACTGTTTTTCTGACTTCTGTAACAAGCTTTGAAAAGGCCGTTAAGGGTTGCAATTTCCATTGATATGCATACTGCAGGTCTAGGGTATGGTGAACAAAGTAGTGTGAAAAACATTTGGCTCCAAATTAGATCAGTTTGTTTTGCTACATCTGGGGTTGAGACCAGACAAAGGCCTAATTTGCACATCAAGTATCTGCCCATCAGGTTAATGGGGCAGTTTTCAGAAGGCATGTTTGCATTTGGTCCATCTGCACATTTGAGTGGGATGGTAATGGTATCTGTAACTCTTTTGACCTGATGAACACATACACATCTTTTTTTTTTTTTTTTCATAACTAGTGTCAGTGTTCAAACACAATTTGTAGCAATGTGTATAACCTATACACTCTGTATGTGTGTGATGTAGTGCAGTACCTTTCTCAGATTTCACAAGTTGGTTAAGCTTGTCAGCAAGGATCCATTCCCTCCGACCATCCCCGATCATCCTCAGTTTGAGTTGTTGTTGTTGGAGTTGATGATGTTCTTAGGGGACAGTGACGTGCCTGATGTCCATTTTGGCCACAGTGATAACAGACATCATGAGGAACTTTTCTTCTCCAGTTCCTGTGTCGGCCACGTCCTCTCCATCTATGTCCATGACTTGGTTGTCCATATTGCTGGACTGTGTTCATCATGGTAATTGCTGCCATGTGTAACTCTGTCTGTGTTATCTCTTCTATTTTTCTTTTTCTCAGAGTGTAGTTGGTCATAGGCATGTATGGCATGTCTTCGAAGTTCGGACAGTCGTGCATCAGTCCAACCGATGCAGGATACTTTAACAGCTGATGCAATGTCTGGTTTGAGTCCATTTAGAAAGAAATTACAGAAATGAATTTCCCACACATCTGGAGTGTTGCCTAACTCATCCGGTGGCTGAAGGCCACTGTAGGTGTTGAAGACCTCTGTCAGGCGAGTGAGATATTCATCAGGGTATTCATCATTCTTTTGTCTACAAGCAGTGATTTTCTCCAGATTAGCTTTAATTGGGAAAGCTTGGGTAAATGCATTACAGAGGTTATGGACGGCATCTCTATATTGGGTATTAGATTCATGTTCCCAGCTGATGTGTCTGCAACGGATATTAGCATCTGGGAATTTTCCTGCTATTTTCTGCCAGTCTGTGGATTTCATCTTAGTGATCAGGAGTCTTTTCAGTTCATTCATCGTTGGTTTAAATTCCTGGCAAAACGTGATGAATTGCTCAGCAAATATTTTACCTGATGTTGTGGGGTTGGGCAGATGTTGAGATGCTGCTGTGATGTCAGCAGTAGTCCATGGACGGAAAACCAGTGTTGCACCTTCTGGTCCAGATATTTCAACCATGGGCATGTTGAAGGCTGTATCTTGATTGGAATGGCATAGTCTGTGTGCAATTGGAAAAGATGATGGAACCGGCACATCAGAATGGGCTGCTCTCGAGCTTGGTTTTTGTTGTGGTGTGGTGGAGTCTGTTTCTCTTCCTTTGCTGGGTGTTGCAGAGTTGTATGACGTTGGAGCTGAGGGATGAATCGGTGAGTGGCCGTTGGGGTCTGGATCCAGCTTCAAAGCTGCCAACTGTGGATACAAAGAAGAGGAGATCTGCAAGTCTTGTGTCCTTTGTCTCTGTAAATTTTGTTTTTCATTTGTTTCAGTTTTTTTGCATGGAAAGGGTTCCCTGTTTCTTGCTTCTGCTTCTTTTTTCCACATCTGTAAACATTCTGTTTGACCTTCCATAATTTCTAATTTTTTTTACAGAGATTTTCTTTTTTCTTCTCATTTCTAGTTCTTTCTCCTTCAATTTTTTTCTAATAGTAAGATATTTTTTAAACTGAGAGATCCCCCTATTGGGAATCCAAACTCTGTTGCCCAGAAATTTAAATATTTTAAGGTTTTGTCCTCATACTTCCTTCTCATGATATCCACAATTTGACCGTCTGGAGGTCCAATCTCAACAGAGTTCTTACTCCCCATTTTAGATGTGGAGGTCGTGCACGACTAGGTTAATTACAATACAAACGTCTTGTAAGGATCACTTTGTTTTCGGCACAAGCGATAAAAGCATTAAATACAATACAGATGCCTCTGTAAGGATCACTTAGTTTGCGGCACAAGTGACAAAAGCATTTACAGAACAGCCGCCACCACAGACACATATACTGTGTGTCTATTGTCACTACTGTAAGGCTCACTTAGTTTACAGCACAAGTGATTAAAGCATTTACAGACGTCTCTGCAAAAATCGCTTAGTTTGCGGCACAAGCGACGAAAGCATTTTACAAAACAGCCATCACCACAGACATATATATATGTCTATGGTCACTACTGTAAGGATCGCTTAGTTTACGGCACAAGCGATAAAAGCATAGAAACATCCGTTGATTGTGGATAACATGAGAAATCAAAAGTTTATGTCTAATTAAACCCAAATTTTTAGAGAAAGATAATTTAAAGGTCAATATTTCAGTGCTCACCAGATGAATTTCATAGAGTTACGTTCTTGGAATCCCAGCGGCAACGATCTGGGGCGTCCGCGGTCAGTCCTCCCTCTCAGAAGAGAATTGAGGTTTTGGAGGCTGGAAGGTTTTTCTCTCCCAGGATTGGCCTGTTGCTGTCCGCGTTCCGTCCCAGACGATTGCACGAGGGATCCCACTTCTGACACCAAATTGTCGTGGAAATTCTCTGTTGCTGGTGAAGAATGAAATAGAGACTTGCCGGCCGACATGTGTTCATTTCCTTGCAAGAAAAGGTCAATTCATATCCGAGTGATGGTAAAGAAAAGACAAAGATAATGGGGAGACCTAAACATTTATACTTGAGGAACGCCCCTTCAGGTATATTCCACACCCCTTTGTCTACTGCAGGGGTCAGCCCCCTACTCAGGATATCTTTTCAGGTATTGGCACTGACATCCTGGAGTGTGATTAAGAGGTCTAATAAATGCACTTTAAAATACAAAAGGGTTTGAGTATATCATGAGGAAATGAGAGGTTGGGTGTCTCTGGAACTTGATGCAATTACAAGGTCTAGACATTAGAATACACAAATGGGTGACAAACAAAAGAGGATCTGATACCTTGGAGGGAAAGCAGGGGGTAGGGACGTCACAAGTGATTAAAACAAAGGAATATTCAAATTTACCATTACAGAACGCATCACTACAGAAGCAACGTTAAAATGATCAAATCCAGCCAGATGCAAATATATCATGGGCATAAGGTTAACGTTATATCTCCACACTGACCTTAGATGAGATTTGAAAACCAGAAGAAACCAGGCGAGTGAGCAACACAGTGACCTAACGTTACGTTACCTAACACGCAGTAACGTCGACATTACTGGAATAAGGCAAATAATAAAATAAAATACCGATAAAAACGTATAATTCAAAGCTCACGATATACTGTGCAATGCGCTGGGTTGAAACGGAGGGAAAAAAGAAAAAGTAATGGAGGGAATAAATTAATTGAGGAGGGAAAATATGATAACGGTCGGTTAACTAGCTAAAACATAACTTAACTTTGTCAAAACTGTCGCCGAAGTGTTGAACATGATAAAAAGCACAATCTGCATATTATTCCGACACACATGATTCAGATATTTTTTGACTATGACCGTGAATTTAGACCTGACCGACCGACCGGCGGGCAGCCAGCCGCCGGGCAGCCGCATACGGAGCCGTATCGCCCGGCTAACAAGCGGCCACACGACCGCTGTTACGGTGGCTCGTTAACCGGCTCGTTAACCGGAGAAAAACACTTAAAATACATATATATAAATATATTTTTTAAAGTACTTACTTCGTTCGTTCGTTCTTTCGCTCCGTATCCCGTCAGACTTGTCCGTAGGCGGTGTAGCTGTCGAGTGATGGCGGCTATCGCTCTTTGTCTACCTGGGTCTGTCAGTGCAGGGGGGCGGAGCCGCGGTACATGTGTTTGGGCCAATGAGAGAGCTTATCATTTGTCCCCCCATGCATTGTGTATGTGGAGCTGCGCATGTGTAGTAGCCAATGGAAGCGTGTGGTGTCGGCCAATGGGAGCACACCCCATCTGTCTGGAGGGGAGAAGATGGCTGTCCCCGAGGCG
>NC_140915.1:11921503-12233949 GCF_045865225.1 Trachurus japonicus | reverse complement strand
CAAGGATGACACGCAAATTCGTGAAGCGTTTCCACATTTTGATCTGCCGGCCTTGTTGTGGTGCGGTTGTGTGCCTGTTGCATTTGTCTGGAATCACTGGTGTTGCTCGGTAGATTTGTCAAGGCATAGTCCAGGGTGGCGCATTGCCCGTGTGCCTGCCTCAGACAGTAGGTGGGTTTGGGCACCTTCACTGCCGTCCAAAAGCAGCGCAGCACACAGCCTTTGCTTCTTCGCTCGTAGGGCCTACCAAATAAAGGCCTCCTCCGGGGAGACGGATCCTGATTGTCCTGTGGGGTTACTTTTGGCCACATTCTGGTGAATTTGCTAAGCTTGTAAACAAGTCTGAGAGGGAAGCAGCAGCCAGAGCTGCTCTGATGGAGTCTCTAACTGTACATAATAACAAGATTGAGGCAAATAAACAAAAATGAGGAACGCTTCACAAATTCGTGAAGCGTTCCTCATTTTTGTTTATTTTATGAGAAACGCTTTTTTGGATCCTGATTGTCAAATCAAATCAAAAACCCAAACAGCCACCTTCACTACCGTCCAAAAGCAGCGCAGCGCACGGCCTTTGCTTCTTCGCTCGTAGGGCCTACCAAATAAAGGCCTCCTGCTTTTTGGCGGACTTACCAGTGAAGGACTTACAGTATTTAGCAGCACAAGTGCACGTGTATATTTAGTTCCATCCCTACCGAGTTATTATCACAACCACAGGAGCATGATGACAAGCAGCACCGCAGCTGCTATTCTTATTCACTTGTTATACAGATACATAGTTGGGATTGACTTGGAGGCCAAACTCTGATACTGGAGAACTTTCTGAAAAGCAGATTTAAAAGTTGGGTTGCAACCAGTGATTATTTTGATAACTGATATTGAAAAAGGTAGATTTCTGTCTGTTTTATAGTAGTTCTGGGTTTGTCATTAGTACTGCCGAATAGGGATGCACCAACATTTGCTGATATTCTCCTCATTGGCTGCCATCGGCCATTGGAAGACACTGGTGGCAGTGGCTGATGTTGTTCATCTGTTATGTGGCATATTGTGTGGAGAAGAGGTTATTTTTCCCCTTTTTTGGTGGGACGTGACACAGTCTATGTTCAGGAACTCAAAACGAGTCGTTGGGACTTCTGCGACTTTGTGATGTCACAATAAAGCAGTCACCAAGCCCCGCCCACCTGAGCCTGCCATCCAACCTTGCAGTATATGGTTTGAAAATTAGAAGAAATTTCAATTAAGGCACCTACAATACAGTATATCAAGGATTCACTAACCTCCAAATGAGCCTAAAGGTGCCATCTTGGATCAGTTGATCGTTGCCCTCTGCTTGTTCCCACAGTCTGATTGATAAGGGTGCAACGGATCAATAACCTCACGGATCGGGTCGGATCAGGGTTTTTGAGTTATAGATCGGGTCATTTGGAGGACACATGCTGGTAGAACGAACAATTTTGTTGCTGTTGTTGTGCATGACGTATTAGCTGCCGATGTGAGCAGAGATTTTTTAATTGCCGTTTAGCCTACTCGGCTGCGCAGTGTTCCCAAACTACATGCACAATTTCTTTTTTCCTCAACCGATCTTTGCATCGCTTGCGTGCCGATCCGTGGAGAGTGATCCAAACAGATCAACAATGATCCACGACAGATTGATGACTGAAAAGGAAATCGCACTTTTGTAGCCTTGGCCACCAGACTATCACGTTTTTTCAGTTTCCTTTATGTTACTGTCTTGTCATGTTTCTTGTTTTTCTTAATTACAGTCACTGGAGTATTGCACATTTCACTGCAATGATCTTGTATTATTGGATGTGACAAATAAATTCTCTTGAACTCTTCAAGTCACTTCTTTAAACATCGTTTGAAGAAACATTTTGACTTATGAGAGAATATCAACTTGTTGAACCAAATGCAACATTTGCTGCTTCATTGTTGTTTTTACCTCATTTTGCCATTAGTGAAGAACTTTGTAACTTCTTAGAAAAGTGCAATATAATATCATTTACCAAGACCACTGCAGATGTATTTGGTTGTTAACAGACGTCACAGCGTTAAACTTGCATGGCTGTGGCCAGTTACAAAGGCGGTGTGTGTTTATTTACGGCTTATACGTGCTCCCGCCTTTTGTCACTCCCAAACATTTCCTCACACTTGTTGCGTCTCCTCTCTGTCTAATGAAAAATAAATGTGGAAGAGGAGGGAGAGATCACTTTACCTCTGGCAGCTTTCCTGCCAGCTGGGCCTCATGTTGTTGCGGTGGTGTGTTTATCCACGTGTGAAACTGGTGATTACCATTGTAGGTTAGAAAAAAGCTTCAAGAAGGACGGGTTGATATTAAATCCACTGAATCTGAGATGATAGATTTAGGCTATATTCCCTTTTTATTTAACCAGTATCTTATCTAAGTGGTAGCATAAAAAAAAACCTGCCAGACAAAATACTACATCATAACATTAACAACTTCTAGTAGCTGTAAGTCTCGGTCACCAGCTTCCTCAATAAATTAAACATGAACAAGCCATTTAAATCTGTAGGAACAACCAAGTTAGGGCGATATTGAACTTTAAGGATAATATAGTATATGAGGATATAAGGATTTAAGGACACATTTGTCAGGTATTTAAGTCCCTGTTTTAGCCAAAGAAAAGACAAAGTCTGTGTCGAGGAATTCATTATGATAAGAAGCTGTAACTAACGATACTTTCCTTGTAGTTATTTATTGGGTTAACCAAGAAATGAATCATTAAACGTCTTTAAAAAGTCTGAAATACAGAACATTTCCAGTAGATAGATAGATAATCATGTTCACAGAGCGGGAAGCTGCAAATATTTCTCTTTCTCTCAATGATTAATCACTCGTCAAAGCAGTTGTTGATTTGATTATGTGATCCAGTCAGTGTGCTTCCCCTGACGTGACTCCATACTCACTCTGAGGTGATAGTCATTTACATCTCCTCTCTATATTCTCAGTCAACCGATTATTTAAGCGTCAGTACCCGACCCCTGCTGTGTGTTTCAGCAGGACGGAGGCCGAGGTTCAGAGCTCCTTGCAACTTTTCGAGAAGATTGTGTAAGGGGTGAATGAAATGAATAAAAAAAAAGGAGCTAAAGAGGCTTATGAGGTTTTTCTTTTTTTCCTCATTCTGTTTTCTGCAACTTGTTTTCACCTCGTTTCAGAATGAGGTCTCATTAGAGCAAGTAGAGGAGGAAGATTTGGGGCAGAGGGGAGACGTATGAAGGAGAGAGGTTGGTGATTACAAGACAGACTGACCTTTTTATTTTTGTGTGTTTGATTTGAAAGTTAAATTTTATCTGGGGAAACTCGACAGTTTGGGCCTCTGAGCTCCTACAGTGGACAAGGACATCTCAGCAGCTCCGTGTCTCACTCTGGCTCTCCTGTGGTGGCCTGTGGTGTTTTGTATTTTTTCTCCTTTAAACATGAAGTTTTCTGGTCACGAGTTGGTTTCTTTGCCTTCGGGCCAGAGGAACGTGATCGTATATCGACCGGCTATGTTCTGTTCTGTTTTCGTCTATATACCGCAGCTGAACTGGATGTTTTGCAGCTGCAGTGTGTCCCCCCCCCCTCTCTCTGTCTTTACAGTGCCACTGTGTTGTTGTTTTTTTTGTGCCCAAAATGGGAATGGAGGAGGAATCCTCACTGCAGCTGTAGAGCAGGAATGATGTGGGTTCGGCTCGGGGCCTGGACTCTGTGGCCCCGAGGCTCAGATCGAAATGTAGAGAACGAAGAAGGCAAACTGATGGAGATGAGAGAAAAGAGAAAACTCAAGCCGGCAGCTGCAATTTCTAGTTTCTTTTCCTCCTCTCCTCCACTGATCCTTCCCCCCCTTTTTTTTTTTTCTTTCTACCTCACCGGTGAGTTGTAACCGTGTTTTTATTTATTTATCCGTCTCTCTCTCTCTTGCTCTCTCCTCCACAGTCCACTGCTCTCCTGAGGAGCCCACCGCTCTCTTCAGGCGTTTCTTCCTCTCCACTCTCCGACTCCCTCCCAGCTCTCAGGTAACCTGTGGGCATCAGTCAGGCGATCCTTTAGGGCACTGGGGGACGCACTGACTCAGGCACTTTATGCAGCCACCGCCGCCATCATCATCATCATTTTCATCATCCTCCTCCCAGGCTCTGTAGGGGGGAAAAAAAGTTGTTTTACAAACCTGAATGGGTGTGTGTGTGTTCACCTTCAACGTGGCATGTGCAGCTTCTGGGTGCAGGGCGATGAATCGGTGCTGTGTGTTGGCTGCAGAGAGGTGGAGGGGGAGGGGGAGGGGTGTGTGTGTGTGTGGGTGGGACGGAGGTTACAGTATATCCTGTATGTGGCGTTTTGAGTGTGTTTGTGAAAGTTTGTGTCAGAGATGCAAAAACTTTTGCACCCTGATGATTGATGAGTTGAAATGCTGGAATAATATTTTCCCATCCACTGATTTTATTTCATTTTTTTATATGACAGGCAGCTTCTTATAATTAAAAAAAAAGAAGCAGTATCTGTATTGATCGATAGATGATTAGTGGGTGTTTGTCTGTGTTTAAGAGTGTTATTGTGTGTTGTGTGGTGGGTGAGGCCTGTAATTGTGTGTAATTGGCGGCGGTGGTTTCCTGTTCACTGTGCTTTGTGCTATAGACCTCACTCACAAAAGGCTCTTTTTAGTTTTTAGTTTCACACCAAAACCACACATCAAATATTTCAACAAATTAAGTTTTGTTGCTTATTATTGCATCAAATTTTCCCTAATTTGAGTTAATACGTTCAGTAATGTTATGCTTTCTTACCCAAAAGCATTGTGTTTATTATTTAGGCCATAATCCGTTAAATGTGTTTCCTTCTTCCATTAAAGAAGAAGCTAAAGGGAGACAGTTGTTTTCGAGGTAAATTCATGCAAAACCGCTGATGCTCGTTCCTGTCGGAGGCAGTTTTTCAGCAAGCAGGCTCTGCATTTGCCTCGAAAACAACTCCATCTCGTTTTGGAGTTGTTGGATTGTGTATTTGATGAGTTTGATGAGGTAAACCAAGAAATCCCATTAGCCTCCATAGCGTAGCTCTGAGCAGCTCACGGCTCTGCTCCGCCGTTCTAAAAATAGCTTGCACCGACAATTAAAGGTAACGAACCTACTCCTAAAACTATAGGGATTATGGCAATGGGCCAATTTGCCTAAATGTTGAACTATCCCTTTAACCTATAGTTAAACATATATTTCAGATTGCAGTCAGTCTACTTCTTTTCTGCCTTTCTTGGTACGTTTACCACATTTCTTGGCATTTAACGACCACCAGCTGTTGAGCAGTACTGTGTATAATCATTGTCAGGAGTGTGAACCGTGTGCATTTGTAATAGATACTAACAAAACAGAGACCCATTCTGGAAGAAGGGCCAGTAACCTTTCTTTTAATGTTAGTTTTTTGGGGTAATTTCTTCACCTTTTATTCAGATTTAGATGAAGACTATGTGGTGTGTGCTCTACCTGCTGCCTGCAAATGCATCTCACTTGATGCAGGTTGAACAAAGAAAAGTCTGAGAAGGCACCGTTCTTATGTTGTTGTGTTTTCAGAGAGAAGAAACATTCACTCGCATGAATAAGCCGTCCTGTCCTTGTTGTTATTATGATGCTTTGCTATATTTTATGATGCTGAGCCCAGATAACATGACATAATTTGAGTTATTGAAATGAAGATGAGGATCATATAAACCCCCACCACCCTCACCTGCTCTCCCTCTCTTTCTCTGCAGTCAGAGCAAATATTTACTATTTAAACTATTTAATTTTACTTATTTAAAATAAGACATTTGATTGGCACTTGAACTTGGCTCGTGTCTCACACTTTGAGGCAGTTAACAAGAACGATTACATGATCCGTCCACTGGTGGGAGTCTGCAGCGAGCAATATCACAAACTGAGTGTTGAGTTTAAAAAAAAAAAAAGTAGAGGTTATCTGCAATGTGGAGTTTTTTATTTCATTTATTTTCCTCCTCCTCCCTCCACAGATCATCGTCCTCCAGCCAGTGAAGAAACGATGCTCATCTGTTCCCCTCATGGCCGCAGCACGACCACCACCACCGCCACCCTGAGGTTGGTCCTGGGCCTGGCCCTGCTGCTGACGGTGCAGGGGCAGAGCCAGACCCAGTCTCCTGCCCAGGTGCTCCAGGACCTGCTGGACCGATTCGGGGACAACAGCACCATCACGGTGCCGCAGCTGCGGTCCATGCTGGCCCTGCTCAGCCAGGGCCAGGGAGACGGAGACAACGACAGCAGCAACGTGGCCGAGACGCCCACGAGCACGCCTCCCAAAGCCAACAGCTCCAAGGTGAGGAGAAAATAAACCGTTATCTTATCTTTAGGTTGATAGGTAGTGTAGCCTATGTACAATAAGGATGTAACGATTACGGTCAATCTTGGTAAAAATGTTTACGTGGTAGTAATTACCGGCTGTGATTCAAGATTCAAAGTGTTTATTGTCATTTGCACAGCCCACAAGGAAATTATTACTTTGTTGTCCACATCATAAATGCCAGCATAAAAAGGTTTAAAAACTAAGTATAAAAATAGAAAGACAATTAAAGAGCAACAATAAAACATTAAAGCAGAAGTAAGCGGAATGTTTGTATTAATATAAGTCTTAAATAGTTATATCTTCAGCAATCACTTACATAGAGTGTTTGGTCCGAAACACGGGTCTGTCAGTCACTCTTTCCTTGTATCCTACAACCTTTATCCAATGAGGAGAGAGAACGGCATAAAGGGGCGGTCCTCTCTGTGTGTGCAGCCAAGGGATGCGCGTGAATGTGGTGACGTAGGGACGAGGGCGGGGGCTGCTAACTCCATCGGCTGACAAGAAGTTAGCCAAAACGACCGGATCACTTACTTCTGCTTTAATAATAATACAAAAAAAAAAGAACGGGAAAAAAGTGTAAATTAATCTCATTATCTCGGTGGATGATTATCAGGATATGTAATAACAGCCTCACCCAGGTCTCTCGATGCAGACACAGCACGCACGTGTAGCTTGTAACATAGGAATCTAGGGTCGAAAGCACGGCGGAAAGAAAAAAGAAAAATCGTATTTTGCATTGGACGAGACCGCTGAGGGACATCCAGCTGAAGACACTTGTCCTTTCTACAGAGCATGCTGTTTTGTTTTAAGACACTTGGCAGCTTTTTTCCAGAATCGAAACTTCATTTAATTAACTTCACTCACATTATACAACACATTCTCTGTGTCCGTACTGTGTTTCACATGCAGACTTTTATTACTGATGCACAGGTTGTCAGAATTCAGTGGCGCGATCACAGGAGAGATGGAGCAAAGAACAGAGAGAAGGAAAGAGAGACTATGTCAAAGGTGTGAGAACATTTCATGTTGCATCCACTGTAAAACAGCTCCACTGAGCTAGAACTGTTAATTTAATATGATCGCTGATCGAGATGAACACTTGAAAGAACGTTTGGTGATTATGGTTACTTATAATGACAAGCTGTGGACTGTGATGTTTTCAGTTAGTTTATTGTTAAAAATATCGCAATTATATCGATAACCGAGATAATTTGCTCACTATAATCGAGATGTCAGATTTTCCATATCGTTTCATCCCTAATATACAATTAAAAAACAAAAAAACATAAAAACACAAGTAATGTAGACTTCAAGTTTCTCATTCATGCTCTACAGCTGTTTTGACTGACATGAAGAAACCCGAGTGCCTGTAGCATCAGATGACCACTCAAAGTTCAACTCAAACTTTTACAGTCTCTATTGTTTTTGAGTGTGAAGTGTGTGTTTTATTGGTTATGATGACTGTGCGTATATAATTTATAACAGCGTCCTCAGCTCCGCTCCCTGGAGGTCTCCTGCTGTTTGTCGTCTTCCATGTTTCTCTGAGGGGTTTACTTTAATTAAAGTACTCTTTACATTTGACAAACTTGACCTGAGGAAATTTTTATTTAAACCATGAAGGATTCACACTTTTTTTTTTTTTGTTAATTACCATATATTGTATAACATGCTCAGTTGTCAGTGGATAATATAAACGATTAGAGATCCGTATTGGACCTCATGTTTGTCCATCAGTCGTATTGACATATAAATATACAATCGATATAATACATGGAGAACAAGGATGGTACAGTATGGATGCATGAATACATTTACCATAATGACTTTCTTTATAGGACTTTTATTGCCTGTGTTTTATAACTGCTCCTGACCTTGACCTCCAGAAGCTTGTTGCATCAGGAGTTTATTGGCTGCACGGAGCCGCTCTGAGTCGGGTCAGGTCTAAGCTGTGATTGGGCTAATCGGTTCTGGTTCTGGTGCCATGTCTCTGCTGCAGTGTGTGTTTGCGTGTGTGTGTCACAACAATCCTCTCAGGTTTGAAACACTGGGCCTTTCACGTTTCTATTGTGTTTCACGGTACCTTTGGCCTCACTTACGACTTCTTGCTTGACCTCCTGTTGTAGCAGGACTGTATTATCCATGCTCGGACCTAGTGGAAGTCGTAACACAATTCCACTATCACATTTGAGCCAGAACTTTCTATGACTACGTTTACATGTCAATATTCGGGTTTAGGTCAATATTCTGATTTCTGAAACATTCGGAATAACCCGTTTACATGCGTGAGCAAACAGGGTTATTCCACATGGTAAATGTAATCAATTGGGATATTCCTGAAAAAACAGCGACGCACGGAGAACATCATGATGCAATGTGTGTCATTTCTGCTTCTTCTTCCTGTATCAAAAAACAACAGCAGCAGCAGAACGGCGATCTCGCTATCCCGGTACTTTCTACCGTCTACAAAACACATGATGTTCATGTCTTTTGTACTCAAAAGACCAAGATTCCTTGCGAATAGAATATGCGCAGAACACAGACGATAGACGTATACATGACCAAATATTCGGGTTAGAAAAGCACTAACCCAGGGATCATTTTCAGGTTTTTAAAAACCGGAATATGAGCTTATAGATTGCTATTTAGATACAAACTGCTGATTTCTTGGAATGAAACGCGATGTTTTAAATAGCTAGAGGTCAGATATTTTTCTCATGACACAATTCAATCGGATCACAAAATAAAATTTTGACTCCCGTTCACTTTCATGGAGATTTTTTCCGAATTGAGGTCCCATTCCGTTTTTTCAAAAGGGTTATTGGTGTTTACATGGCCGTGTGCAGCCGGGTTATTGGCTGCATGTAAATGTAGTCTATGTGTGGTTACGTCAGGTGGATACAGGAGCTTGAGGCTAAAAGTTGTATCCTGGATCTTACACCTGATGTGACAAAGAGCAGTGAAGTGATTTGAAGTGTGTGTGTGTGTGTGTGTGTGTGTGTGTGTGTGTGTGTGTTTACTCTGGAAATGTCACTGATAGTAACTGACCTCTGAAGGCCTTTACAAACAGAAGCAGGCCGCACTAACAAAGCAAATAAAGATAATTCAAATCATGCAAAATGTGGGTGTGATCTGTTGTCACTGAGCTTTGCTGAGTCATCAATCTGTGAGAAAACCCAGCGCCACCTGTCTGTCACACCACACTGATCAGGTGAGGAGGACCTTTGTTGGCTCTTAGCTGCGGCCGAGACATGAGGCAACAATGACCCGAGTGAAATATCTCAGACTCGTTACCAACATGAAGTCAGAGAAGTCAAGAAGGGTAAATCCAGCTTTAGTCCTCCTGCTATCTGGACGAAGCAGGAGCCACCGGTGCCAGATCGCCCACATATTTAACATATTTCACATACTTAGTGTCGTGGATGGTTGACTCACTTGTTGATCTACGATTTTTTTTTTTTTTTTTTTTTTTAACCCTGGGTGATTGTGGGAAAGCAATTACGACTTCACAGAAAAATGATTAGATTAGAGGTTTAAAGTCACATGTCCTTTAAAGGGATAGTTCACTCAAAATTCAAATTTCACTCATTATCTACTCCCCCTCATGTCGACTAAGGGCTGGGAGAAGTTTCAGAGTCCTCCGTGCCTTCTCTGAGTTACAGGGGGGCTCGGCGCAGCACTGCATGTCCATATGACGGTAGCGAACGGGGCTCACTTTTCTTTGTCCAAAAAGACACACCAAAAAACATCCAAATACCTCCATAGTGCTCGTCTGTAATGTCCCTCTTGTATTGAAGCCCCAACATGAGAAATTGTTCTGAAAAGAATTAAATAAGTCTATGTTTTAAGCTTGTTTGTAGCGGAAGCTCCCAGTGTTGCTCTGCCAGAATCTTGCGCTATTTGCGGAGCCGTGAACTGGGTGTCAATGCAAATCGCGCGAGATTTGGACAGACACAGGCAGTGAACTGAGACACTGGGAGCTTATTTAATTTTTTTCGGAACAATTTCTCATGTTGGGGCTTCAATACAAGAGGGACATTACAGGCGACATGAGGGTGAGTAGATAATGAGTGAAATTTCAATTTTGAGTGAACTATCCCTTTAAGATGTCGGGTTAGATCTCTTACAGGAGGAATGTTGTATTTATTTAGTCAGTATGAATATGAAAATAGAAACAGGTAAAGTATGTGGGTGTGTAGCCTCAGAGAACAGAAATAAAGTTGCAGCCGTTGGGCCAAGAAGCTATCAGTGGCGCCCGTGTTCGGTGAGGCGAGGCTATCACTGGTACAACTTCAGTCACGTGTGTCACCTGCTGCGTGTCGTTAAACGCACATCAGAGGACGACGCTCTCCAGCAAACGTGTTGCATTCCACAGTTCTCGTCATAGACAGCATAACGCTGTCACTGAAAAACATGTTTGTCATGTTTCCTCGTGTGCTGTTATTGTTATGACAGACTTGAACATTTCTGAGGTTTGACAAAGTGATGAGTCGGCAGGATTGATGCAACGTGTCGTGTCACTATGATGAGGTTTCACTTCTGTTTGATTCAACTTCTCTTATTTGGCCCCAGGAAATGAAAATATGAACTTCCTTCTGTGTAACAACATAGGAATGACATAGTGTATTTATATTTATTTACCATGGAACTGGTTTCTTCCATTCTTACTTTCCTCTTCTATTGCTTTTCATGTTTTAACTCTCCATTTTTAGGTAATTCCCTGCAATATGATGGCATACGCCCTGTAAATTACAAATTATATAGAAAATATGAAAGGGCGTGTTCACCCTACCCTTTTATTTGACATCATAAGTGAAACCCTCTATATTTAGGCATCTGAAGCAGATGATGTACTTTACATTTTTCTTGTACTTTTCTGGGTTTACAGCTGAAGGTTGTCATTGATCTGGTATAAAATGTCAGAAAGCTACAGTGGCTCTGAGAGATCAATGTAGTGCAACTTAAAAAAACATCTTAAAGGGATAGTTCAACATTTTGGCAAATTGGCCCAACGGTGGAGCAGAGCCGCGAGCTGCTCAGAGCTACGCTGCGGAGGCTAATGGGATTTCTTGGTCAACTCACATAAACAAAAACGGGGTGCTGAATTTCTAATTAGGTATAAAGTTAAAAAAAAAAAAGTAAATTCAAGAGTTGAAGAGAATTTATTTGTCACATACAATAATACAAGATCATTGCAGTGAAATGATATGTGCAATACTCCAGTGACTGTGCAATTAAGAAAAACAAGAAACATGACAAGACAGCTTGATGTCTGTGTCTGTCATTATTAAAACTGAAAGCATCAAGTGCATCCTGGGTAATTCAGCTGTTTTTTAAAGTTAAAAAGTGAATTCCTCTTTAGTCCAGCTTTTTTATTTTTATATTTTTTTTCTTCCAGTGTTTGCCTGCAGACACGTTGGCTATTTACAGCATTAGCGAGCAGTCGCGGCTGGATGGCCAGCGTCTCCAGGAGCTCTGCCCCACCATGCTGCAGCAGCTAGACGCCGGCACCTGCAAGGGGCAGAAAGACGAGATGCAGAGCGGCGACGCCTCACCCAGGCCCACCGACGCTGAAGGTGAGGACCAACTTGTTATGCGTCGTTAATTTATTTTTACCATCTTATTATCACTGAAAGTATTTGTCACATTTTACGGTCTGATGTCAGGTCTTCATAAAATTAGTCTAAAGCCTGAAGGTTGAATGTGTCTATACGATTTTGTCTTTATTTTTGTACATTTGCAAGTTGTGGGATAAACTTTTATTCCCCCCCTTTTTTTTTAAAGTTTCTCCTGCACTCTCTGTTTTTACAGCTATGATGTCAGATCGCTGAAAACTTGGAGACCTCGAACACAGGTTTCTTCATCAAATCTGAGCTCTGAATGTGTGTTTTTGTTGCCCAGCGATAGTGATATCACAATGTCCCCCAAAGGAGATCAAAGCCAAAATAAGCATGCACGAGGCTTAGCCAAGGCTGAGATTGCATTTCGCAGTTTGGCTCAAAAAGCAACACATCCTTTAGACTCCATGATCCTGCTTCAGTCAGCAATAACCGAGTCTGTAGCAGAGATCTCATCCAGGTAAAGATGCTCCCGGACAGGAAGGTCTCCCCCTCCGCCACAAACTGCTCTTCTTTCCTTGGCTGCTGACCCATTGTAACTCCATACAGACTGCTGAGTGCACACACATACACACACAGACACAGCAGGACGTCCTTGAGATCCCTGGAAGCTGTTTTGGCTGCATCTGCATTGAATCTGAAGTTTTAGAAACGAGCAGTGCTGTTGAGGCTGTTGTTTAACAAGCCATTTCAGCGTTTGGGAAATTGGCTTCAGTCTCTGTAGCGGGAATAAAAAGGCTTGTTAATGACAGACTTGGGGAAAAGTTGGTGACCTTAAGTGATCTTCTTCTGCCTTCAAGGCTGCTCTAAAGCAGCAAAGTTTCAGTTTCAACAAGGAGGGAAGATAACAGCTTTCATTATGCGTGTGATGACTGTGGGCATCAGTCTTCATCTTTGTTTAAAAACTAATGACGCGCTGTGGCCTTGCTAAAGCTAGCTGACCAATTCCAGCTCTTACTTTTCACCCAGTTTATCTTATCCTTGGCAGGTGGAGGAGAAATGGTTGACTGGCCCAGAGCTCTGGCTCTATCTTTTTGACAAATTTGTTTTCCCTTATCATCCACTCAGATGCCCTCAGCTCGCCTCACACTTGCCCCTGTAGGCAGCTTATTTTGGCTTCAGAGCTGTTTTTCTTTGCCTCGGCCGTGGAGATCTGCCAGCAGCAGGGAGGCAGATGTGCTGGAAATTCATCTCTACTGCAGATCTCATATATCCTGGTCTTTTCCCACTATCTAAATTAAACACTTTAACAGAGATAAAATAACATGAAAGATGAGATATACCAACCAAGGCACATAACTGGTCAAACTTGCTTCTCCCATAGCCAACACCTTCGTCAGTAATTAAGATTTAATTGTTGCCTAGCAGCTTTTAAGATTGTCTTTGACTTGTCAGCAGTTGGCTGTTTTCCAAAAGCCTTAAACTGCTTTGGTTTTTTTTTACCTGTAATGAGGTAAAAGTGAGGTAAGGTAGTTCTTGTGGAGTGCCCCAGGTTGCCATGAGATGATTTCATTTGCAAAATTGAATGAATGAATCTCTTTATGGCTCCTTTACATGATCATTTGAACACAATCTTACATCTCCGATATTAAATATTATCTGATTTTAATAGGGATATAACTCAGATCTGAGCACAGATCAAATGAAAGAGCTTGTCTATGTTGCAGTTACAATTAGATGTGTTCCGATACCATTTTAATGTTTAAACAAATTTTATACTGTTGTTTGCCAAGTCTTGATTGTATCACAATCTGTGTAGCAGGTTGTACCTTCTGATTTTTTAAGAACATGATATATTTTTTTGTGTGACTTGAGTTGTAACTACATTTGTTTTATTAATCTAGTTTTCAAGTTTCAAGTTTGTCAGCGTGGAGAACAGATCATCAACCACTTGTAACCACTAACCTAATCTCACTTCCCCCTTGAATTTCACAGGTGGTGCATCTGCAGACAAAAATGGCACAAAAATAATTTATCAAATGTCCCAGAGTCTTATCTTGTTACCACATGTGTCGATTTAAGAGAGTTGTTTCCAACCATTTTGGCTCATGACCATTGTGCAAGCAAACCAAAGAATAACACCCGCCTCCCTCCCCCAAACTGTTTAACCTTTTAGAGGGTAGGCGACATGACAGTTTCCAGTATTTAACAAGAGTGAAACCGGAAAAAGTCATAAAAGGGTATCAGTTTTATGTAGCAGGGGCACATTTCCTGTTCACATTTATCTTTCAGCCCTTTGGCAAGGTCCCAAACTGTTGGCTGGCGAGACCTTGCCACCCGAGTATCTATATTTCTAGTGCATAAAATGTTTTTTTTTATCCAACAGAACTCAATTATATGAATTATATAATTGTGTAATATATAATATATAATGTTAACTGCTGTCATCCAATTTAAACACAGTTATTTGTCACCATGTCACTATATCTGAGACGGATGATAAAATGCCTTGAAAACAGCAGTAATTTTATGTTTGTGTGTGATTGCACTGAAAAGAAAAAACTGCATAATGGCACAATATTCACAGCATTTTGTTTTAATGTCACTCCTTCCTCTTCCATCCAAACCTCCCCGTCACTCCGGTCCCTCCCCCAGTGTGGGGCTTTTCTTTCCTGAGTGTGACGGTGATCAATGCCTTCTCCCTCACCGGAGTTGTCATCATGCCGCTGATGAAGACGCGATATATGAAATATGCACTCGTCTTTTTCATCGCTCTCGCTATTGGCACGCTGTACTCCACTGCCGTCCTGCAGCTCCTGCCTGAGGTTTGCCATCCATCCTTACACCTTTTTTTTTTTTTTAAGCTAATGCATCTTCTCGCATCTCATAAACCTTTTTTTTTTTGCTTTATTAAAAGAAACACAACAACACACAAACACCAAAGGTCCACACTTCTTTAGTCCACTATAGTGTTATTTACAAACCCCGCTCACCTTTGGCCAAGCGCTCCTCTCTAACTCTGTCCTGTGGTAATTTCTCTTTTCCTTCCTGCCTTTGTTTTGCTCTGTGGTTTTCACGGGCTCTGATAAACAACACGGTGACACGAGTCTTTGTGGTGCTGCTCTACCTTTTTTTTTTTTACTGCATGTCTGCATCACATCATCTACAGTAAATCGTGGTGTGATCGCGTGTGTGTGTGGTCTGTATGTTGGTATCTGTGCCTGCACCTTTCCTGGCGTTGAGATCTAGGCCAACCACAAGGAGAAGAAGTTCACCCCACTCCTCTGTTCTTCTTTTGATGCTGCTGCAGCAACTAGAGCAGCATCACAGGCCTGATAACTTTGACTCGACTCAATTTCGCTCAGTTTTACTCCTAAGGATTCATACTTTTCTGTCTGTGTAAGACAATCCTGGAGGAGGAAGACGTCCTTCAAATTGAAATGCAACCTGCCTCCCTCCCCTCCTTGTTCACGGTGGCGCTCCACTCCTCCTGCTACTGTCGGACTCGACCGGGCTATTTAAAGTTCATTTGTTCCCCTTTGTGTCTGCATCATAGCTAGTGTTTACCCCGAGGCTAGGACAGTGATACAGATGCATCTTTGTGAGCAAGGACAAAGTACGTCTGTCTGTGTGCGTGCGTGTGTGTGTTTCTGTTCCTGAGATGTCAATGAACTGTAATCTTAACTTAATTGCATCCTGGTTCTCATCAACACAAATGCATGGGGTGCACACACAAACACACACTGGCTAATTGTTATCTTCACATGCAAATGAAAGGTATCTTTTTTAAAAATCTCTCCTCTCAGGTTGATTTCATTCACCTCTTCCTTTTCTTTTTTCCAGGGTGATATCTGGTTGGTGTTCTCTAATCTTTTTTTCTCTCCGTCACCTCAGTAATTAATCAGATTTAAAAAATCATTTCCAAACTAACTAGCTTTTTTGTTTCTCACCTCCCCTCCCCTTTCTTTTTAATGCCTCCTCCTCCTCCTCCTCCTCCTCTTCTCTCTGGATCAGTGTGGGGTTATGGGATCCTGTGTGTGACACTGATCTCTCTGTGTTCGCTGGTCGGGGCGAGCGTGGTGCCCTTCATGAAGAAAACCTTTTACAAGCGACTGCTTCTCTACTTCATAGCCCTGGCCATTGGCACGCTCTACTCCAACGCCCTGTTTCAGCTCATCCCAGAGGTAGAGTCGATGCTGCTCTGACTCACTTACTGTAGCTGCATCTCCTTCACTGCAGTTTCTACAAACAGCGTGGAGTACAGATTTATGTTTACACTTCAAGGAAAAACTCCAGTAGAGCATTGATAGGTTAGGATGACACTCACTAATGTGATATATAATGTCACAGGAAGCAGGAAGTGTTATTTATTTATTTAGTGATATTTACAGTCACATTGCTCAGGCACTGTGGTAATAAACTGAAATGAGCACACAGCAGAAATGTTCATCTTATTAACGCTGCTGATGTTTATCGAGAATATAAATTTTGAGATGCATGGCAGGAAATGAAGGCAATGTTCACGGTCAATGAAAAGCAAAGATCGACCACTTTCACTATCAAATCATGTGAGAATATAAAACAAGCATATTTTAAAAATGTATCCCCTGCAGGTTCCCCTTTATAAAACAAAGTCCACTTCCCTGCTCTTAACAGATCTCACCTTAGGAGATCTCTTAAGAGCTAGGATTCTTTAGGAATAGCTTTTATCTTTACTAGGATCTACTCCTACTAAGAAATCATCATTGGCCACTAGGAGCAACTCTTTGCACTACGGATCTTTAGGAATACGGCCCCAGATTCTTAGGATAGCAAAGGCACCAGGTTGATTTAAAGTAATAGTTCACCAAAAAAATGAAATTCAGTCATTACTGACTCACCCTCATGCTGATGAATACTCCGGAGTAGTTTTTTTATTCCTCAAAGTGCATCTGGAGACCCGGGAGGCCGGTTCGTAGTCCAACGAAATCCTTATATGAGAGTAGTAGGGCCCGACACAAAAATGTCCATAAAACTACACAAAAACCCTCTAATATTCCTCCACACTGCTCGTCCGCTGCAATCCAAGTGTCCTGAAGGGATATAGTCCAGAGTTTACTCAAAACAACGTCATTTAGGCAAGTCCAGTCACGTTCCCGTGCGTCGTGTGAACGCGAGAGCGCGCCCCAGGCAAATTCAATACAGGGCTGTTTAGGCTGTAAAAATGTCCTAAATGGCGTTGTTTTGAATAAACTCTGGACTATATCCCTTCAGGACACTTGGATTGCAGTGGACGAGCAGTGTGGAGGAATATTACAAGGTTTTTGTGTAGTTTTATGGACTTTTTTTGTGTCGGGTGCCATTGACTTTCATATAAAGTTTTCGTTGGACTACGAACCGGCCTCCTGGGTCTCCAGATGCACTTTGAGGAATAAAAAACTACTCTGGAGTATTCATCAGCATGAGAGTGAGTCACGAATGACTGAGTTTCATTTTTAGGTGAACTATTCCTTTAAATGTTGACATATTTAATGTTTACTGATGATAAACAATTAGTTTGACGCTGCAGACTTCTTTTACTTTGTTACGGTCCAGTTTCTACAACAGAACACAATACAGTGTTAAATCTTCAACCATCACCGGTTCACTTATCCCATGCAGGCAGAGTTTAATAACTCCACTTACTTACTGAGGAGAAGTTTTAAATGTATGTAAACACAGCAGGCACAAAGTAAGTCAGCCCGCAGCCCCTCCAGAGCCGCACAACCCACAAGTATGAGCGATCGTCTTATTAGGTTTCTTAAACACCGTCTAGACGGTCTGCACACACCCGTCATTGCCACATTCATCGCTGCTGCTCAGAGCTGCCGTGTAATTCACAGCATCAATTCAGCCGGGATGAATCACAGGGAAAAAGAGAGAAGTGTGTGTGTGTGTGTGTGTGTGTGTGTGTGTGCGTGCCTCAAGAGGTGGAGTGATTTTTGATTTATGGGGCGTTTGTGTCTTGTAGAGTCTGAACGATTACATACATAATTCAACACGCCTCTCAGATTTTAGGACACTGGTGTGAAATATTGCTGCAATCTCCTAAAAGGATGTCGGCTCGGCTGTAGCTGACGTTGTCATTCACTAATTCATAAACAGGACGGACGGAAAGACAAAACCTAACTGAGATAGCAGCAGCGTAGAGATACCGTTGCTCTTGGTCGGTGACTGACCCTGACAGCGAATGTAAACACAGGATAAAATGTTTATTCGTTCTCTGACAGAGATGAAACTTCACTCTCGTCTCCAGACAGCCGGCCAGATTTGCTCAGACTTCAAAATAGCACTTAAACAAACACTGATCCTTCACTGCCAGAACCTGCTAAATCATAATCCGTTAGCTGTGATAGTGTTTTTTTTTTTCCTTTAATAACACCTCATTTTTAATAAGATATGCACAGTGAATGATGTCAGCTTCTGAATATGAATATATAATAATAAATCTTCTCTCCTGCGTGGTTAGGCCTTTGGTTTTGACCCCATGGTGGATTTCTACGTGTCCAAGTCTGCGGTGGTGTTCGGAGGCTTTTACCTCTTCTTCTTCACCGAGAAGGTCCTCAAAGTGCTTCTCAAGCACAAACATGGGGTGAGTATTTCAATCAATTCTTTGGATTTTTGATTTTGATGCAGGTCGGTGAAATATTTGAAGTCAAGTCTCAAGTCTCAGTTCCAAGGAGATCTCTAAAGGTTGGAGCCCTGATCGCAATCTATTCCTCGGTCCTGCACCAAGGGGCCCAGACTGGATTCTTGCTCCTTTTTCAGGGCTCCAGACTAACTTTTTTGATCACCGTCCCGAAATTGTCCCGAAATACAATATAAACCGTCCCAAAAAAGAATTTTTTGATTTTTGACTTTGGCTTTGTCATCTATCATTACTGCCATTAAACACTTATACGATTAGGAAAATTAATAATTGTATTTTTATTTTAATTTAAGAGATTTAATCATATCGTTACTTTGACTCCAGAGTTGAATTAGTACTGGGTCTTCTTGTTTCAGATCCGGTGTTATTTTGTGTCATGTCATCTCCCCCATGAATTTTTCTTTGAGTCTTCAAGAAGTTGCACACTGTAGTGACATTGATACGAGCATTTACAGTGCAAAAAAACCCCCTCTTCGTCCCGACTGTGTCCCGGGGGCTATTAATTATCGTCCCAAATACATATTTTTACGACGGGACAGCGTTAGTCTGGAGCCCTCTTGTTGCTGAAGATGTTTTATTACGACTCGGACTACATGGATTCAGGCCGATTTTCACACGATTTCAGTCTAGCCGTCAAATTTCCAGCATTAGGCCTGATTGTGACGGGCAGTGAAACGTGACTGAAGGGCAGCGATGCTCCACGACGCCCTGAGAAGAAGAAGTTTGCGTTTCCCCTGCCTAGTTTGAATCTCCTACGATGTGAACCTTGACGTTGACCAATAGGATGACGGAGCGATCTGATTCATTGTTGACACACAGCCAAAGTAGTGTACGTTGCGCAACTTTAGTCAATGACTTTGAGGTTTACACATTCGTTAACGTACCTCAGGTTCTCTCTGAAGGACAGACAGTCCAACCTGTCCTCTTCACCAGACCCAGGAACGGGTCCACAATCGTTTTTTCTTCCTTTTTCTTTTTTGTGTCTGAGCTAAAGACCGTCAGCATTGCACACAGCTCTTTGACGGTAGCCATGATTGAAAGTTTGTTGTTACGCCTCCCCGATGAACTCGTGCAGGGTCGTGATCGCTGATTGGTCGGGGTCATACTTGTAGTGGTGCCAAGAATTGAGTGGGCATTGAGAACCCTTAAAATCTCTGTTAATAAAGAGTTTTTCCATCAAAATGAAATAGTTAACCACATAATACAGGTTGGTTTCTTTCTTTCTTTCTTTCTTTCTTTCTTTCTTTCTTTCTTTCTTGTAAAAACTAAACCAGAGCTCTACATCATCATCATCATTAGCATTTACCTCCCATTATAAATCATATTATGACGTACAGTGAAAGTTCACCCACTCGTTTTCATATCAGTGGCAGGTTCAACCAGCCGGACAGGATGTGTGTTTTACAGTAACTGACACGCGCATCAGAAACGTATCTGACCGTTGAATTTCATCTTCAAAGAGAGACAATTAGATGCATGTTTGTCTATTGTTTTATGAGGGCGTTGCATCGTCGTTGTAAAGACACGTCACCTCAACCGTCACTCGCAAGTGTTTGTTTTTTTTTGTTTCGTTGTTTTATCACCACACTCGCACCGGCGACACCTGTGATTCAGGTTTACACCTCAGCCTGCAGGTGTTTACATAGGTTTAGCATGATCCTCTTCCCCCCCTCGGAATGAGCTGGAGGGTTCGTTATTGTTCTGTGGCCTCAAAGTTCAAGTTCATTGTACTCAAGTTCTCATAACTCATAATCATACACAGCCACCCAGACAAAAACCTGCTGAGGGTCACATGCTGAGAGACGGGGTTAAAAATCAGTATCTACGGCAATAAAACCAGATTAAAACATGAGAATAATGAACAGTTTCCAATGATAACTCGGATATACCATGAATTGTAGCTCCACTTATTATTTAATATAGTGATTTAAAGATGCATTGAGTGAGATTTTGTACCTGTCGTGACTATAATTATCTGGGTTCAGGATGTTTGATGGGTCGTTCAGGATCTTTGCATAATGAGCAATGACTCAATCATAATGCTCATGCACCTAGATTAGACATGGGAGTTTTAGATTTTAACTATGGTTATGAGTTTTCCATTTACTCTATAAAAACTGAGACTTCACATGAAGCACATCCTCTGTCGTAGTAGAAGTAGAATCAGTATCCATTTTTATTCCTTGGCCTTCAACCCAGCATGAGACATTTTTGTTTTAGTGTTTTATTGTTTAAACATTGTTATTGTTTTACTGTTCTCATATTGTTTTTATGTCTTAACTTTCTATTTTTATTCATGTGCAGCACTTTGTTCCAGCTGTGGCTGTTTTTTAAAGTGCTCTATAAATAAAGTTGAGTAGTAGTAGTAGTAGTAGTAGTAGTGGTAATACTCAATGACGGCAGCCACAGCTCTGATCCACTGACCTGATCCTACACAAATTTAAGTCATGCACTTATAAAACTTGTGTTCGTTTTTTTGTGTTTTATTTGAGCTCACAGCTTCTTTCTGGACTGAGATCCTGGTTCCTGCCTGTAGATTTCACTATGAGTCAGAGATGCTTTATTAATCCCCCTGAGGGAAACCTTTTCGTTACAGGGCTCCTCTGTTCTAATATATATATGTATGAATATAATAGAAAATAGAAATCATAATAAATAAATAAATAAATAAATCCCAGTATTTTAAGATACAAAAATATCACCATTCATCACTAATGGCATCCTTAACGTGTGGTTGTTGGTTGGTTCTTGGCCACATGGCAACTCTGCTTCCTCCTCCTATTTGCATGAATGCAGTGGAAGTGAACGTGGCGGTTTTGTTTTTGTGACACATCTGTGAGTCACCATAGTTGAGATGGAAATGAAATCCTTAAAAACGAATCTCGATCGACTGACGTTACAAGCTGCAGGCCTTAATTCAGCCTCACACTGCTGCTGCTGCCGAGTTCATTCACAAAAAAAAGGAAAAAAAAGGCATCACGTTGGTTAATGGAGGCTGATGACTGTGGGCCCGATGCTCCACCTTGTGGTTACTCAGCCATATGGTCGAGCCGAGCTAATTAACAGCTAACACCACGACCACCTGCTGATCCAATTACAGACGCTCTTTGACCCACACCGACACCGACAACACGACTTTAAAAGAAAAATCCTCTTAACAGCTTCAGATCTGTCGGTACCCGCTCATCTCAAAGATGTTGGGGGTGTGGGTTTGATGTTGTAGAGTGGTGATTATTACCTAGATGTGTGTGAGACACGTTTTATTACCTTGAATAAAAAAAGTCACATCAAAACCATAGAAGCTCTGCAGGTATTTGTATTTTTTATTTGAAGTCAGCCTTTTGAGTAAATATTGACTGTCAGTCTGTGTTCAGGGACGGAAAGCCTAATTTCACTTCGGTGATTTTGTACAAATTACGTAACAGTATTGATTTTATAAAGTATAATAGGAAATCTCAAACCTTTGTGTGTATCACAAGTCACATTTATTATTAATTATACCTGTTTAAACTGTCAAAATGCAGCGTAATCCTCAAAGAGGCTATAAATCAACTTGTATATATAATGAGTTATTCCTAAGAAGAAGAAACATAAATCAGTTTGTGTTGCTTTTAATTCATAGTTTCCTGATTTCATTTCATTTCATTTTTGATTTATTCCATTCATGGTTTACATACTTAACACGGTTGCACATATTTACATGATGTGCACATAATCACCATAAATGAATAGGAGCAGGATGTAGAAAAACGTATAGTACCTGCCCCTTTCTATAGTTATAACTGGCTTATTATCAACACCAATATTATACACTATTTCAAAAAATTAAAGATGATGAAACATATTATTATAACAAACAAGCAAAATAGCAGTGGACACAGCTCGTCTATCTTTTTTCCCCTTCTTTTTCTCTTTCTCCTTTTTTGTAAACGCTTATTTTTTCCTTTTTAAACATTTTCTTAAATTGACATGTACTTTTAAACTTTACAGTTCCTTGCTTTGTGAATGCCATAGTTTTACACCTGCAACAGAAATACACATTTGTTTTAAGCTTAGCCTTGCAAATGTATGTTTAAAATCAAGCTTCATTCCCTTTTCTTTCACTCGTTCGGCGTTATATCTTTTTGTAAGTGAAGGAAACTTCCAGCAGTAATGGATCTGTGGAACTCTGTTATTGAATGATCATGATGATCTGTTTTCTCTCATCACGTCTCCAGAACCACGGCCACAGCCATTACCCCGGGACGGACCGATACTCGACACCCGACAGGGATCTGGAGGAGTGCGAGAAGGAGAAGCTGCAGCAGAACGGAGAAGCCAGCAGTCTGGCTCTGGGCAAGGTGGACGCCGGGGAGGGCGAGCTCATGCTCAGCCCCGCACAGACACCACAGGTAGGAGCGGACAGAGGATGGAGGATGGAGAAGAGAAGAGCAGGTGTTCGTTTTCATAAAAACCAAATCAAGTGTTTTTTCTGGACTCTTGGTTTCTCCTCCAGGACTCCCAGAGCCCCGACAGCGGCGGGCGGTCCGGGACCAGCGGCGGCGGCTGCTACTGGCTGAAGGGGACGACCTACTCTGACATCGGCACGCTGGCCTGGATGATCACGCTCAGCGACGGCCTGCACAACTTCATCGACGGTCTGGCCATCGGCGCCTCCTTCACCGCCTCCGTCTTCCAGGGCATCAGCACCTCGGTGGCCATCCTGTGTGAGGAGTTCCCCCACGAGCTGGGTGAGTGGAAAATAACAGTTTTTAAACCTTTTTAAAAAAAAAAAATTCTTTACTTAATTTGACCTTAAACTGTCTATTTTCTACTTATTTTTTAATTGATAATTGTTAGTAATTTCTCTGGAAGTGTTTTTAAAAGACTTAAAATCCATTTTCCATAAGATTAAAATGAAGTATGACCTGCTCTACTCACAGTGACATTGTTTCAGACTGCTCCCCCTGGTGGCAGAGACCTGTCATGTCAATCAGACATTTATAATTCGCTACACGTTTCTCTATTGATGGTGAACTTGTCTATAAACGTCCTGAAAGTCTGTCTGACATTTATTTTATACCGTCTGTTTGTGGTGCTGGCTTTGTGTTTCTTGTTATTCTGTACAGAAATATACAACACTGATATTTTATTTCTGTGCAGAATCATTCACTTTCTTTCTTTCTCTTACAAATACACATATACAATTACCAGTAGTGTATATATCATTTTCATTTCATCTTTATTATTCGTTCCAATCCTATGATCAAAAAGGAGTAGGATGAAGACAACTTATAATACCTGCCCCTTTCTTAAAACAAAATTACACATTATATCAGATGATATGCCAGTTTACAGCGAACAATATGCAATTAAAGAAAAAGAAAAAAATAGATAACATCCACAACCAATTCCTTCAATCACAATTATACCTTTCTACCTTTTTCTTATCTGTGCAGAATTAATAATTTCTTTGTCTATATTTACATGCACACAGCTGGAATCTACATATTTTCTTATGAATATTGTTTTTTTTTATAGCTTTATATCTGTTATCTGTTCTCTTTATTCCTTTCAGTGGTGTCTGCTGCAGCAACACTGTAACTCTCCCCATCGTGGGATGAATATAGGAATGTCTTACCTTAGCTTATCTTATAGTATACCCAACTGCGCAGACGCCTCTCTGACACATCTTCTCTCTGTTGTTGTCTTTCTCTCTTTCTCTCTGTCCGTCACCAGGAGACTTTGTGATCCTGCTGAACGCCGGCATGAGCCTACAGCAGGCCCTGTTCTTCAACTTCCTGTCGGCCTGCTGCTGCTACCTGGGCATGGGCTTCGGGATCCTGGCCGGGAACAGCTTCTCGCCCAACTGGATCTTCGCCCTGGCAGGAGGGATGTTCCTCTACATCGCTCTGGCAGACATGGTCAGTGCTCGAGGTTTGGGTGGAGGGAGGATGAGGTTGACGCAGACGGGTGTGGTTTCTGTCTCACACTGAGCAAATTTAATGGGTTATTTGTATTTGGAGAAAGTGAAAAACATGAATCTATGATCCTCTTTACTTGCTGCTGCAGCTGAGTCATCATCAGGCAAGCTGCTTACAAGTGAAAACATTTTGACTAAGCTGGAAATGTGACGCAGCGATGTCACAGTGTCTGGGTTTGGTGAGAACCGCCCAAGAACAAAATAAAGAATCAGGATCAAAGAAAATCAAGGATGATCATTAGTCATTAGTTATCAGTCTTATATAGTGGTAATTTATTGATTGATGGTGCCAATATGAATCGCACAGCGAACAATGGTAGATTGGCATTCATGCAGCTATTTGAAAACGTTAAAGTTGCTGCTTGATTCATCCTATTCAGTTGAAGCTTTGTTTTTATTCATTTATTTTATTGTAGATATTTATTTAGTTATATTTTTGTACACTTGTATTTCAAATATTCTATTTAACAAACCTGAAGTTGTTACTGCTCCAGTAGTCCTGCCTGTTTAAATGTGAAGCTAATTAAAAAAGCCGTTAAATAAATTTTATTCAAATACATTCAGTCTTATGCATATTTATAGTCAGTGTATATGTATTTTTTACTCTTTTAGTAAGAAGTGTTATGCCGGCCTTACGACAGCTTTATGTAACCTCACACATTACACCACCAACAAGAACAACAATGATCATTATGATCACAATAGATAGATGTATCATATTAATTTAGACAGTCTACATAATTAACTTAATAATGAAGACACCCTAATAAGACAACATCCTTACTGCTCTGCTATGTCAAGTGTATGTATGTATGTGTGTGTATATAGTACATCCAAGCTCATATTTTTTCTCAAACATACACTATGAAAGGACAGATACATGTTTCAGAAGGTGAACACAGTGATCACAGTTTAACACTGTAGCTCTGTCATTACTTTTACTGTAACAGAACAGCTGGTAATCTGTACAAGACTAACAGTTGTGCTTTGATACAACATGACATTTCTCACCGCTGCAGTTAAATCGCTATGTTGGGAGCCCCGAGCTGTGTAAGTGTGTGATTAAATGTAACTGTTAACTTCAGAAGTTGGTGCAAATAGAAGCCGAGACATCCTGGCATTAATGTACTGTAATGTGGTTAAACTCTTATTTTGTTTTTTGTTTTATTTTGAATGTGTTTCAGTTCCCGGAGATGAACGAGGTGAGTCGTGAGGAAGAGGACGCGGGCGGCAGCAGCTTCCTCCTCACCTTCGCCATCCAGAACGCCGGCCTGCTGACGGGCTTCTCCATCATGCTGCTCCTCACCACCTACTCCGGACAGATACAGCTGGGCCGCTGAGGAGCTGAGGACCTGGGGATGGGACGTCAGCTGGCTGGTACTGGGCCGCCAAGAGGAGGAGGAGGAGGAGGAGGAGGGAGGACTTTCTCTTTATCTTCTTCCTTTTTTTTTTTTCTTTTTTTTTAAGTTTTCAGGACCTTGGGAGTTTGGGAAGTTTGTCTGTGCGGCAGGTACGCACACTCCTCTGTAGAAAATATCTGAGTAGCTGAGTATCTGAATATCTGAGTAGCTGTTCTTGTGCAGTTCCCACATGCAGTAGATCCCCGGGGCGAAGCTGACGCCGCCCAAAAAAAAAAAATAGAAGACTTAAAGATGTGCGACTCTGATGTGCGCCGAACGTGAACATGAACTGACGTGCAATACTCACCCAGTCACTTAAACTGCTCTCCATTCCCCCCACCCTGAGACTGCTGATCGGCCATCTTGGCTCCTCCCTCCTCTCATCCTCCCTCCCTTCCCATTCCCTCCCCACTCTCGGTGGATGTCACTGAGCCTCAAGCCGGGCCTGTTGAGATTAATTAGACGCAGAGTACTTACTTATATATATATCTATCACTGCTCCTCTGTGCCCACAGCGTTTCCTCAGGAGGTGAGAAAAAGCACAATCAGGTAACAGCAGCTGTATTATCGACATTCTTCAGTCTTTATCCCTCTCGTCCAGACTTTACACCCCCGAACCCTCCTTTTTCTTTTCTTTTTCTCTCATTCCATACCAAAAATGAATTACTGCGGACCTGAACTGGAGTTTTAATCAACTGTCAACATCAACCGACTTCCAGCTGGACTTTGTTGTTTGTGTGTTGATGTTGTTATATATTTTTTTACTCATGAGAAACGTGGAGGAGGGAAAAAAAAATGAAACAAAAAAAACAAAACAAAACAAAAAAATCGATCAGACTTTTGAAGACCAAATATGGGCAGACCATTGATGAATGGTGAAGGGCTACACAGCGACTCCTCGACTCGCAGGAAGAGGTTTCTAACGAAGCCGCAGCTCGTTTCTGTGACGGTGACATAAAGTTTGACTCATCCAGCGTCCACCGCAGCATTTCTCCATAGTTAACCATCTGTGCCCTTCATTAATATAGCAGCGTAGTTGTTATAGATGTTTTTTTTTACTTATACTTATTATTATTATTATACATTGTATTGTTGAGCTCTGGTCCTCACACATCCCTCAGAAGGATTTTCCCAGAATCCTCTGTTATTATCCTAGTTTTGACAGAAAACTGTAAAGCTGACTCGTAAAAGCAGCGCGCACACTTCACCTCCTGGTCTGCTCTGTGATCTTATCCAGTGTTATAAACATAACGATCAGGTTTTATACTGTATTTAGCTTCTTTAAGTTGTTCTGACAAACATCTGACGCTCTCCTGCACTGTGTGGACAAAAGTATGTGGACGCTTAATTTTTTATTTTTGTTCGTGCAGATCTTTATCAGGACTTTGGTTTGTGCCTCTGAGGTTTTATCATTATACTGTATATTAAATCATAGAAATAAGCAAATGTTTTTGATTCAAAGGAGAAAAAAAAAATCCAGTGATCGATGAAGAATTGGTAAGATCAGTGAAAAGTCATGACTAATGTAGGAACTCTGTCTTGGCAATTACAGTAGTTTATTAATCATTAAACTAACGCACAAATCATCATGAAGTCAATACTGAGATAATTTTTTAAGCTAAACTCTTATATTGGTTCCAACTTCTCAAAGTTAGACACTAAACTACACTACTGTATCTTCATTTTTTTTCACATACTTTTGGCCACATAGTGTGGCTGAACCAGTGAAAAACAGTTTTTGATCTGTAAAGTTTGGTTGTTTTCAGGGGAAAGCGGCTGGTTTCTCTTCCTACAAACTCATAACACACGTGTTGTTGTGGATGAAACAAACATTCAGACTGTAGCAGCGTCGTCTACTGAGTTCACATGTATTTGAGCTCGTTGAGTCGCTGCTGATCCACGTTGACTCGTATGTTACAGACCTGTACGATATTCAACCTTCAGTGCAGAGGAGGCAACATACCTTTCCTTAGATTCAGTGTCAGTATAGATTATAGCTGTAGAATATTATTTATTAGAAATAGAAAACTGGAAGAAATGATTGGCTGTCACCGTGTACAGGCCTACTGAATTAACAAAAAAAAAAAAAAAAAAAAAAGATTTCTGTTATTCCTGGATGGAAAAGGCAAGCCATTAAAACGGGTACCATGTGGTACAGTATTACTGCTGCTTGAAAGTTATGATGTATGAGAGTTTATTTATTGTTGTTTGAGCCATAAAATATTTATTTTATGCTTTACATCCAAGAAAACGTCTTTGCTTTAGCTTTACATCACAAGCCATGGAAGCAGACAAAATCCAGTCTCTGTGTTTGTTGTCGTTTATTTTTGTTTGTAGTTGTAGTTTATTATTTTTGAATAAATGGGACAGCAGACAGAATATACACTAAGCTCTTATTGCATTGCACATTTTAGCTTTATTGTAAAAACTGAAGCATTTACACTAGTGGAGAGACACAAACCAATAAACCAGTAAATGAATAAAGGACTCGCACAAACAAGAACTAGATTTATTGTTGCAAAGCATCAGCCAACTATCAAACAAACAAGACGACCAATGACCGACTCTCTGGAGATTTTTAATAATCTATCGATGCTCTCTGATGCTTCATTAAAAAAAAAAGAAAAAAAAAAAGTACTTAGTATGAATCATGTCATAATGAGGAGAATAGCAGCGATTTGATAAACTGCCTTCTCCTCATCCTCATCGGCCTTCTCTCTCTGTGTCATGGGAATAATTTTGTTTTTGTTTTATTTGTTTTTTTTATAAACATAATTTTCCAAGAATTTCATGTGTCAAGTGTCGTCATTGATTGATTATTGTCTTGTTTTGTTTTCTTCTATTAAAACTAATGTGTTCAGGTCTTATATAAAAAGTTAGATTAACTAATAGTATGCATACGAAATACAGTATAGTATAGTAGTAAACGCAGACCATAAGACATGAGACTGTGTATTTATCCCACACATACTAAATTTGGTTGTTAACAGTAGCATTGTAGCATAGGCTACAAGGTAAAATGAATACAAGTAGAAAAAATGCAAATATAGAAATTTAAAATGATAAAAAAATATATATAAAAAACGATGAGAGAGACACATTCTGTACTCTTATGTACCAGATTATTTTGATAGTATAAGTTATTTACAAGAATAGAAAATGATATACTACATAGTGTTGGTAGTTGTAAGGCAGAAAGAAACTATTGCACATATGGAGGGGGGTGTATGGGAGTGTACAGGAGTAAGTGCAGTTTGTACACAGACAGAAATTGAAGTGGTAGACATAAATAAATAACTGTAAACTGTGTTAATACAGCCTAAACAGTGGACTGAATAATATTAACTAATAAAATTAATTACTGATAACGAATTAACTAATTACTTTATGGAAGCACTTGGATTAATACCATAGACTGTAAAAAGAATTAATACCTGTGATCTGATGCTGCGCTGCTCTCTGGTGCCGCGAGGGGGCGACAAACGAAATGGCGCGAGTGCTTCCACTGCGCTGCCTGCGTCACGTAACGTCGCTTACGTCATTACGTCACGCCTCACGTCACTTCCTCCTCCCAGCAACACAGACAGACCAGACAGATGATTAGAAAAACGTTGTGAAGCTGAAACTGTCCGAAGCTGCGACGACATCGATGAGATGATGGCTTGAAAGAGAGAGAGGCGCAGACAGCCGCGTTGAGAGGTGACAATATCGATATAGTGATTAATTGATAATTTACAGACGACTCACGTCAGCAATAAAACAAAATAAAACACAAAACAACGGCTGGTTGGTTGAGTTAGCCGCGGTATGCTATCGTCAGTTAGCCGCTGTCCATTCATTAACGAGCTGTCACGTCTGTCACTCAGGCTGCCTCGGCTTTAAACACAGGCTATAAGTCAGAAATACGATGATTAACTACATGACATTAGTGTTTATGAGCTGTTAAAGGTGTAAAATGTGTAACACTGCTACTTTATGTAGCTATAAGAGCTGTTAGCTAACTAGCCAAAGTGCCTGTGGCTGGTAGCTGAAGTTTTTCTGACGTGGTTTGTAGCTGCTGGTTGTTACGTGCTGTCTGCAGGAGGAGACACGAGGAAAAGGTTCATTTTATTTGCTGGAGCTTTCAGTGTTTCTACAACCTCCTCTTTATAATAGCAGGAGGCTAAGGTGACTATGACAGGCTGTCAGGAGACTTATTTACCTAACGTTATAGCCTTATCTGGATTGTCCTGACGACCTGCACAGTGCTGCAGCTGCACTATGTAAGTTTTTGACAGGTGACAACACTGTTGATTAAGTTAAGATAATATAATCCTTTATTTGTCCCACAATGGGCAAATTTACATGGATGCAGCAGCAGACAACAGCAAAGAAATGTACTGGACAGATAATAAGTAACAGATAGCAATAGCAATGAAAAAGAAAGCTGTATGTGTAATTAATAGAGTATGATTAAGACTAAAAGAATAAATATATATATAATAATAATACATAAGAATTATATATATATATATGCCGTGTCCTGCACAAGGTTCTATAAACTTAAATCCTTGAGTTTAGTTTCACCATTGCAGTACAGTACTTTGATTTTTGTCATTTGAATGTCATTAAGATCTATTTGAAGACAACACGTCATATATTTATTTTATTATAATCAAGGAAATATAATTATTTTCATCCCTATTTCACTTTTTCTTGAGCTCTCTGTCAACAGTATGTTGTATATTGTGTTTTTATAGACTGTCAGTCAGGAGACATGAGGTTGCTGTGTCAGGGATTGTGCTGATTGGTTATATGTGGATTTGATGCCAGGATGAGGCTCATTCCTGATACTGGCACTGGTTACTGTTAAAATAATGATTCCTTATCTTCAAAGCAGAAATTCTCTGAACAGAAGAATTTTTAGAATTTATTAGAAACTATGGATAAAACAATGAGATAACGTTGGACACTGTCATAAAGTGCAACCGTTATAATCCCACATAAAAGAAATAGCCAACATAATGGGTATAAGTATAATTCCTGAGGAGAAATAAAGTGCATGGCAGCATAATAGGAAGTAGATTGATGTGTTCTGTGATTACAGCTACAGTATCTCGTTTTCATGTCCTTTGAACCCTGAACTGACTGATGTGCAGATCCAGAATGTATTTTGAGTTTGTGTTTTGTTGTTTTGACTCTGCAGAAAACACTAGAGAAGGTGAAGCCATGGCCTGTGCCCGAGTGCCACTGGAGGAGCAGCAGGTGACGGAGCCCGGCCCTCTGGGAAAAGAGCACACACTGCCTGCGCTGGTGAGTCAGCTCTCTTCATGCTGCTATGCAAATATTACATTAGACTGCACTGCCAACAACAACAGTCTGTGCTCCTCCTCCTCTTTCTCCTCCTCCAACATCAACTCTCTGCCTCCACACCAGCACCCGGACAGGAAGGAGGAGCGATGTTTTGTGCCTTACAAGCCTCCACCAGAGGACAGCTCTCCCGCTGAGGTGGAGGAGTTTCTGGAACAGGGCAGATTTATCTTAGAGGATCTGGAGTGGCTGCTCGCACTGCCCCACGACAAGTTCTGGTGCCAGGTAAGAGATTGTCAACGTTATGTTTAACACCTTCCTGAGCCACGGTTTCGTTTGTTTTTGTTTAGTCCCAGCTCTCTGCTGAAGGCAGGAAATAAGAAAATAATACCACACGTCTGAGGAAAGTGGTGAATGCAATTAGGGATGTCATGATTAATAATAATAATAATAATAATTGTATTTATATAGCACCTTTAAAAACACAAGTTTACAAAGTGCTTCACAAAACAATACAGAAGAGACAAGTCACAAATGCCATAAAACCATAAGGGGTGGACCGCCCAAGCGATACAGCAACACAGGCAACACAACAACCCAACAACAAATTGAGACCCAGGACAACTCAAATTAGAGTGCAGGATGCAGTTAAAATAAATAAAAGGGGGGTATACATGATAAAAAACAAATAAAATGAGATACAATATCAGTAAAACAAAGACCATAGCATAGATCATAGGATGACATCAAATAAAAGCACGTCTGTAACCATAGCAGATGGAGATTTTGATGGTTTATGCATTTGTCTTGTTCTCCCTCATCTTTCCCGCCAGGTGGTGTTTGACGAGTCCCTGCAGAGATGTCTGGACTCGTACCTGCGTCACGCCCCCCGGGGCCTCGACCTCGCCGCCCTGCCCTCCTCCCCGGCGGTGGCCGAGATGCAGCGCTCCATCCACAGAGTCGTCTTCTTGACCTTCCTCAGGATGGCGACACATAAAGAGTCCAAGGTAGAAGCATGAAGATAATCATCTCATACTTCTACTTGGTTATAGTGTCATTGATCAAGTGATGTAATGTCAGATTTCTTCATGCTCTTCCAGTCATGGTATTGTCTCTGTGTAAACGGTTGTCTCGATGTGTGTTGTTGGCTACGTTTCATCCCTCAGGATAACTTCTTCACCCCGGCCGTGTTCGGAGAAATTATCTACGAGAACTTCCTGTTTGACATTCCCAAAATCCTGGATCTGTGTGTCCTCTTTGGAAAGGGCAACAGCCAGCTGCTGCACAAGATGATCGGTGAGCTGCTTACCCTCCTCGTTTCTCTCTTATTCACGTTACCTGTAACATATTTAAAGTTACATGATCCTGTGTTAACCTTCATGTCCTTTCAGAGAACATCTTCACCCAGCAGCCGTCGTACTACAGCGACCTGGACGAGACAGTGCCCACTGTGTTACAGGTGAAAACACAACTTTATACTTGAAAATGTAAGATTGGTTAAAGAATATATGAGTTTATTTGGTGGTTTTTTTTTAAAGGTGAATTCAACACAAAAATAATGCACTATTTAGAGTAACGTGTGATGTTTTTCTGTGAGGTTACAGTTTGTGTTCTCCTCATGTTTCAGGTGTTTGACTCGGTCCTGGATAAATGTGGTCTTCAGTGTGAAGGAGCCACCGCCATGGAGCCAATGAAGCTGAATGCACACAAGCAGCCCACTGCCATGACCATGAGCCAACAGGTCAGACACACACACACACACACACACAGCTACGTTGTACTAATTTGCTGGTTTAAACATTCAAACAAGTTGAATTCTTCTCAGATTAAGGTAAAAGAAAGACTCAGCATGTTCATTAAAGCAGTACTAAAGAACTTTCAGTTTTGGTTGAGTTTGGCGGCGCCTGTGGACCAAAGCGGTAGTGTTTTGCCTGAAGGAAGACTCCATTTCCCATGAACACTAGCGTGAAGCCCTGTAAATATCCTGCATTAAAATTAACAGAAGACATCAAAACTAAGTTTCTGTTTCCAGTGGATCATTTCAAAGTGAAAACACAAACATAATCCATTGCTAAAGTGCCGTTTTGCCTGTTCCCTACTTGTTGTGACTCGCAAAAGTGAAAGTGAAACTTAAGTGAGAGCAGGGTTCCTACCATGCTCCTCAAAGTTGCTTAGTGCCAGAGAAAGAGATACAGACCCCCTCAGGCCACGACAGAGGTGTCATTCAACTTGTTGTAAGTCGATGTATCATCACAAAAGTTATGAAAATATTTTATGAAGGTTGAAAAGTTACTTAGTGTTGGTTTAACTTCCCCTTCAAGATGAGTTTAAATGATTAAAGGGATAGTTCAACATTTTGGCAAATTGGCCCATTGCCATAATCCCTATAGTAATAGCAGTAGGTTCATTACCTTTAATTGTCGGTGTAAGCTATTTTTAGAGCGGAAGAGCAGAGCCGTGAGCGTGACTATAGCGATTATGGCAATGGGCCAATTTGCCAAAATGTTGAACTATCCCTTTAAGGGGCCGTGTCCACAGGACGTGCTTTCAGTGCTCTGGGCGTCTACTTTCCATTCAGATCCTATGGAGTTCAGCGCTCGCAGCGCTCAGCGCCCTTGGCGGAAAAAACGCTCTGGGCGCTTCCTTTTTTTGTCGCGGTACTCAGAGCGCTCAGAGTTGAAATATGTTCAACCTTTGGAACAGCGCGCCGCTCGTCAAGCAGCTCGGAAGTGAGACGGCTCATTTTGTAACCTGGTTACGGCAGCATTCTGAGAGCGCTCAGAGCGCTAAAAGCGCGTCTGGTGGACACTGCCCCTTAAAGGTGAACTTTGTTACCTGAGACTATATGTATACTATATGCTTAGCAGCTGTCTACGTGTAATACACATACTGTATGCTGATGATGTAGATTGTGTTTGTACAGAAACAAAAAACATTTCCACGAAAAATAAAAAAAATCTGTGTAGTCTCTTGGTTTTTTTTATAAGACACATCTTTGGGTTTCATTTGTGCAGATTGCAAAGAGATAACTGTAATTAAATTAAACTGACATATTGAAATAAATCAGACTTTGTTAAGAGGTTGACTGCGGAGGCTGCTGTGAAAATGAAAATCTAAAGTGCTGCACCAACTTCCTGAGATGAAACTAGAAGAAACTGAGCTTCACAACAACAACAATGTTTTATCTTAAGTTGGTTGTAAATGTCTGTGGACAGGAACATTAACCACAGGCTGCAGGAAAATTGGACTAAGACTTTTCTAATTGGATGAAAACCTGAATGATTTTGTTTTAACTTTTATTTTAATTTGCTCTTTACTTCCCCACAGAGAGCGACACTGCATCTTCATACGTTATCATTGATTATGTGTTTCTGTTTTCTTCTTCTCTGTGTCTCAGGACCTTGCAGATATCATTTTGTACCTGTGTGACTCGACCACCACCATCCATGCCTTCCTGGACATCTTCCCTGCCGCCTGCTCCACCTTCCACTCCCACGGCTTCCTCAGCAGGTACAGTACAGACGGAGGACGGTGCTGTAGCTTAGCTCTCGTAGCTCGGGCCTCATCTGCACGAAACAAAAACTCCTCCTCCTGGTGATAAACTCTTGTCTCTCCTCCCGACAGACTGACCTCGTTTTATGAGACCACTGTGCCTGACCTGGAGAAGGCGGTGAGGAAGAGAAACTTTGACGATAAAGGGTGAGAATCTGCCTCAGGGATTCAGTTCAATAAACAAAAAAAAAAAGAGAAAAGCCAAATAACGATGATGATTAAATTCTCCAACCTTTCCTCCTCCTCCTCCTCCTCCTCCAGTCTTCAGGACGACTTGTGGAAGAGGTTGTCCCACTCGTGTCGTAAGATGGTGGAGACGTCTCACCTGCTGCTGCACCACACCTGCCTACAGCCCATCCTGGAGGGGTGAGCCGGCCGTCACTCAGCCTCCAGACTGACAATGCATCGTAGCTGGGTTAGATTTGCATTTTACACGCATTAAACCTGCTGATGTTTGTCGCCCTGCAGGAGAGAAAACATGCAAACGTTTGCAGAGGAACTACTTCAACATTTCACGTCTTTTTTAACTGAGAAAAGGTGAGACCATAACACTTACAGATCTGTACTTTCCTCAGAGATATTTGATGGTTTTCTGACTTTGTTCCCGTTGAATATAAGAAGTGGTTTGTGTGTTTGTGTTTTGCTGGAGCTGCCATAAGCAGTTTGTGATTTTTTTAGCAGTAACATCCTGCAGATTTTGCAGGAGTACCCGTCTGCAGGGAAGATGGCAGACAAGGGCGCCACCACAGGTCCATATCGGAAGTCACAACCAGAAGTTGGTCTTTTTTCGTGTATATTATTCACCATTCGCCGCTCCATACCGGAATATATATTAAAAAAATAAAAGACATTTTGCAGTTACATATTTACCCTAACTGCATAACTTACTAGTTAACTGACTCTTAATTCTTTTCATGATTTTATACAGTATGTAAAACTGAGATGTTAGCAATTACAATATAATCACGTGATCAAGTAATTATGTTAATGTTTCATCGATTTACAATTAATTTTCTTAGATAACACGTCACACATTTTTAGATGAATGATAATTAAAACACTCTTTCTCTTACCGTTCCATCTCTTGGTACCTATCGTATCCCCATATCGTCTCTGTAAGGCAAAGCATCTTTATTTATGTAGCGCATTTAATTCCAAGGCAATTCAATGACCTTTGCATAAAGACAAAACATTTAAAAAGAACAGCATAAAACAGCATAAAAATACAATTAAAAAAAAAAAAAAAAAAGTAAACATTATAAACTGTAGTCTGTTTATCTGTCTGATCTACTGTTTAAACCATAGACTGTAGGTTTGAACCATTTGAACGCAGCGCTGAATAAGTAACAAGATCTTGCGGTTGTGTCTTCCGGTATGGATTGGACCCATGGCGGCGCCCTTGTCCCTGCAGACGGGTCCCTCTCTGTTTTTGAGTAAACTGTACCCATTAGATGTTTAGAAGAATCTGTGGTTGTGGGTGATTCACCGCTTAAAAGTTTCATGTTTCATTTCTCTGGTCGTCCTCTCAGGTTCTTAGCCGACTACGATGAGCAGTTTCCCCTCAGTGACGACATCAGCCTCCTGCAGCAGGCGCTGCCCGTCATGTATCCTCCAGCTCTACAGCTCTGACCTCACACAGGCAGACTTTAATTTTAATTTTAATGGCTATTAACAGCTACAAATTAGATGTCTAGACGAAGATGAGAAATTAAAGACCCATATATCTAAATTTAGGTTTTCTGAGTCATTCGGTGTAGACGATGAACAGAAATGTAGATTTATACATCTGTAGCTTTGTGCTGGTCCCTCAACATTAACTGAAGACCTTATTATAGATATTTAAATTTCATGATAATCAATAATCATACAGTTTGAATGAAGCATTTGTAGCAAATAATAATGAATAAACTCCTGCTGTATCTTGGTATTGGTCCTTGACCACCTGTCTGTGTTAGTGATGAGACCAGGATGTCCTACCTGCTGCAGGGCGTGGCGAGCGCCTGGGACAGCGTCGGGCGACGGAAACCACACAACCAGAATCAAGCTTCTAAAGTTCCCTCGTTGTTCTCAGCCAATCAGGGAGCGGTGGGCGGGGCCGGCGCTGCCTCTTCTTCAGCCAGCTTTAAACCTCAGGAGGTCCAGACAGCAGCAGGAGCCGAGGCCATGGTGGACGTCCCCCGAAGAGGAAACAATGTGAGTTGGATGCGTTAATTTATCACAGGAAGCTCAGATTTGATACACACAGATAATAGCATAAAATGTATTAATCTGATTATAATTTCCTTAGAATTCATCAAGATGACATAAATGTTTAACTACCGGCCCAGAAAGGAAACACACTCACTCTTATGTGACAAAGAAAAGCATGAAAGGCTCAGATTTTAGAAACTGAAGCCGTAACATTGAGCATCTAAAGCTAACGCAGTCACTGTCACCATGGGTGCAGATAGATTTTCTGTTGCTCTACTGATCGATCTGCTGTTGCTGATCAGTTTTTAGGATCTTAATAGAAAAGAGGAAGCAGCAACAACTTTTATTCCTGTTGCACCTGACATGCATCAGAGTGCATGAGTACAAACTGCATGACACTAAATTCAATTAAATTCAATAAAAGTTTGCAAACTCACAATATAAGATGCAATAAACTCACAGAATGAATGTAGAACAAAAGTATGATTCAGTAAAAGATGTAGTATGTACGGTGCTTTATCTGAGGTACGAAATAAAATATGCCAGTGATGTATCAATAGTTTCAGAGGATTTTCAGGCAGAAATAAATGACTTTAGATGAATAAATAAATGTCAGCTGATGTGAGAATAGATTTAAAAACAGACCACAGATCCAGGAAGGAGATGACTCGAACCGACTTTAACAGCGTTGGTGTGTCTGTGTGTCTGTGTGTGTGTGTGTTCAGGGCGCGGTGTGTCCGCTGAGCGAGCCGCAGCTGGACTCTCTGCTGTCGTGTATCAGGGACCTGCTGCCTGACCTGGGGGAAGGTTTCCTGCTCGCCTGCCTGGAGGAGTACGGCTACAACTCTGAGCTGGTCATCAACAACATCCTGGAGGACCGGTTGGCGCCGAGCCTCGACCAACTGGACCGGTCCATGCCAAGGTCACACACACACTGAGCTTCACATACACACACACACACACACACACACACACACACACACACACACATAGAATAGAATATTGTTTTTTCTTCTGTTCAGTACCAGAGAGTTTTGTTTTTTCTTGACTTAAAGTGACAGAAATAACACGATTTCCTGCCTGAAGCTCTGAACACGTCTGCTGAACACAGACATGCACTGCAAAAACTCAAAAGTCAAGACTCAAAGTCAAAAGAAATCTCTTTCCACTTAAAATAAGACTCATCACCTTAAAATTAACTTCTTTTTAGATAATTTTCACTTGTTTCGAAAACAAATCTTATAGAAAAATCTGCCAGTGAAAGCAAGTTTTTTGTGCTTGTAATAAGAAAGAAAAACTTGCTCCACTATCTATCTATTTTTCTACTTCTTACAAGTAAAAAATATGCTTGAAAAAAGTAAAAATTGTCTAAAAACAAGCTACTTTTTATGTGATTAGTCTTATTTTAAAGGACAATTCCGGGCGAATTCAACTCTGGGGTGTATTTTCATATCATTTTAGGTCTAAAAGAATGAATCTGAAGATTTTCAGTTTAATCGCTCCTGTTTTGCGGTAGTTGCATCTGTCCCCGCGTCCCCACGGCAGCAATGAATGGGAGTGGATGTAAGTTCCGCTGTTTAGGCTGTTTCCAACCCTCAAAGCCGCAATTTTTTTCCACAGACAGCGTCAGATGGCTACTCAAACATGCACGGAGAAGTTTATTTACTTCAAGCAAGCCGACATGTTTGTAAAACTAGATCTAATTCAAAGTCTCCCGGAGTCTCGCGCGAGACCCAGTTGCCGTGCTCGGTGTGTTCAGGTGCAGTGGGAAAAGCTACCGTTTGTGTCATAAACACAGGAATATCAACTCTTTACTTGCTTCAAGTAAAAAAAACTTCTCGGCGCATGTTTGAGTAGCCACCTGACGCTGTCTGTGGAAAAAAATGTACACTTGAAGCAAGTAAAGAGTTGATATTCCTGTGTTTATGACACAAATGGTAGCTCCGACTGCGCCTGAATACACCAGCACTGCAACTTCGGGCTCGCGCGAGACTCCGGGAGACTTTGAATTAGATCTAGTTTTACAAACATGTCGGCTTGCTTGAAGTAAATAAACTTCTCGGTGCATGTTTGAGTAGCCATCTGACGCTGTCTGTGGAAAAAAATTGCGGCTTTGAGGGCTGGAAACAGCCTAAACAGCGGAACTTACATCCACTCCCATTCATTGCTGCCGTGGGGACGCGGGGACAGACGCAACTACCGCAAAACAGGAGCGATTAAACTGAAAATCTTCAGATTCATTCTTTTAGACCTAAAATGATATGAAAATACACCCCAGAGTTGAATTCGCCCGGAATTGTCCTTTAAGTATAATGAGATTTGTTTTGACTACAAAAAGGGAAATATTCTTGGCAAGATTTTGAGTTTTTGCAGTGTGTAGGAACAGGCAGAACTTTGTGTCGATAACCAGACGAAGCCTGACACAGAGTTTGTGTTTTTAGGGTTTGGCTTCAGTCGACCTGCTTCTCTTCGGTTGGATTATTTCTCTGCTGTAATCAACCTAAAATGATGCAGAGATAAACATGTCCCAATAACTGTATTGAACCGTCTGAGTGGTTGAGTTTTATTCTGTGGTCTCTTGTCGATTTTGTGCAAAATCCAAAGCTGGGAACATTTTCTTTGTTTGTACAACAGTGGTTTCAGAATCAGAATTACTTTATTGATCGCCTTACTCCTGAATGGGAAGAAAAAGAAATCAACAAAAAATGTGATACACATAGGAGTTGAAAAAGGATCAAGATAAAAGAAAAATATTCGTACTAAAATAAAAGCAGAAATAAGAACAGAAGAAAATAAGATGCAATAGAATAAGAATAAATAAAATATAATAATAATAATTTACATATGTACATGTACTTTCCATCCTCTCAGGCCGGTGAAGGAGGAGCTTCCAAATGTCCTGGAGAACAGATCCAACGTGTTTGACGATGATGAGTTTGACGTCTTCCGCAGGGACCAGGTGGACATGTCCCGCATCTGGAAGGGCCGGAGGTAAAAAAAAAAAAAAGCACAAACGATGCACTTACTAATCAGAAATTAAAAAGCCCCTGATGAACATAGAGCCGTATAGTAGGAAAAAAGACAGATGTTTCTTAAAAAGCATCTCTGCATGTACGGCAGCCAGTTCATTCCAGTTTTTTTTTTAAATACCAACACAAACAACTCATTCTACTTATTGAGACACTGATTCAGTTATATGAAGATTATAAAAAATATATAAAAACCATTGCTGGGATTTAACATTGACATTATCACACCAAATTTTTTTAAACTCTTCCTAAGTTAAAATATCTGTGTTGTGTTGTTTAGATATGAGTATGAACATGTTTTCTTTGCATTATTCAAGGTTTTTTTTTTTTGTAGTTGTCATTTTCTGCCTATAAATGCTCTAAAATTACAATATTTTTGTTTCAAATTTGGGAGAAATGTTGTCAGTAGTTCATAGAATAAAATAAAACTGTTCATTTCACTCAAACACATACCAATAAATAGTAAAACCAGAGAAACTCGTCTTTTTATATATTAAAAATCTTGCTGTTTAATCTGAGCCAGGTAGGACCCAGGTCCAGATGTTGCTGCTTCTTGAGCCTCGTTCCTCCGTTTAAAACCGTAACGGAAAGTGAAACGTCTCCGTGTTTCCTGACTCCCTGCAGGAAAGGCGAGAACATCCGAGAGATGCTCAACGACAAGCAACACGTGGACGAGCAGAGGGCCCGTTACCACGCCTACGAGACGGTGGTGGACGAGGTCGTCATCGAGCCCGGGGAGTCGGCGGAGGCGTATGGCCTGGACGACTACGACGACGAGTACGACGACACCTACGACATGAACCAAGTGGGAGCCAACGACCTGGACGGAGACAGTCTGCTCAACAGAAGGTGAAGAGTCGCTCAACTTTGAACTTAGTAAATGAAACGATGTGAAATGTGGAGGATGATGAGTTAATTCTCCTGTTGCTCTCCTGCAGACCGTTCACAATCCCACAGGTGCTGAGGAAAAGCAACAAACCAGAGGAAGAGGAGGAGGATGAAGACGAAGAGGAGGATGCTTTACAGGTACAAAAACAGCCGTCACCCACTGTTTCACGTTCATGTAGCTTTAATTTAGACGCTTTGAGTGACACCGTGGATAAAATTTCATCTTTATATTTCTATTCAAGTAACATGAGATGTCACATCTTTCTTAAACCAAATGGATTTTAGTGGAGAATCATTTGTTCCCAAAGTGGGGGTCGTGAGATGATTTCCAGAAATCAAATAACATTTGAAAATTATTAGAAATACTGCATTTTAGCTGTAATCGTTAAAAAAGATAAAAGTAGTAGTTAAAATTAAAAATAAAACCATGCAAATACGTTTTCCTCCCTCATTTTTAGATGCCCACAGATCGTGTCTGTTGGGAAGATGATCTCTGAGTGGCCGTCTCCAAAATTTAACCATCTCATTATGAGAGATTAACGCTCAAAATGTAAATTTGCACAGCAACAATGTTTACATGTTTACTCAGTGCTACGGTTTATGGGTTGCACATGAGCATCAGCATTCACTCATAAGTTTAATTATATTACTTTCACTGAGGTATTCTGCTTTGTGGCTGTTCTGTTCAATTCCGTTATTCCCTGGTTTCTATTACTTAGAATAAAACACTTTTGTCTGCATGTTTTTATTCTGTCGATTTTTTTTTCCTGCTGTGTTTTACATGTGAATCTCTTTTATTTCAGAACAACACAAACAGGGACCAGTTCGTGCAAGACCCGGCTCTGCTGAGGGAGAGAGCTGAAGCTAGAAGAGCTGCCATGCAGCAAAGGAAAGGGTAAAAAAAAAAGTTCACGCTGCAGATTCTGCAATAACACATTTACATATTTTGTCTGCCTTTTGACTGGATTTTTTCCTTCTGTGAATTGACGGTCAAGGTTAGACAATGCATAATTGATAAAAACTCAAACAAAAAAGTAGCACAAAAAACGTTATTTTATCTAAAGTGATTTTTTTTAAAGGGATAGTTCAACAATTTGGCAAATTGGCCCATTACCATAATCCCTATAGTCTTAGCAGCAGGTTCGTTACCTTTAATTGTCGGTGCAAGCTATTTTTAGAACGGCGGAGCAGAGCCGCGAGCTGCTCAGAGCTACGCTACGGAGGCTCATGGGATTTCTTGGTTTCCCTCATCAAACTCAGACAGAGTTGTTTTAGAGGTAAATTCATGCAAAACCACTGATGCGCGTTGCCTTCAGGGGCAGTTTTTCAGCAAGCAGTCTCTGTATTTACCTCTAAAACAACTCTGTCTCATAACGTTCTGTTATTATCTCACAGCGTGGTGAATGTGCAGGTCACAACTTGTCCACAAGAGTGTTTTGGAGTTGTTGGATTGTGTATTTGATGAGTTTGATGAGGAAAACCAAGAAATCCCATGAGCCTCCGTAGCGTAGCTCTGAGCAGCTCATGGCTCTGCTCCGCCGTTCTAAAAATAGCTTGCACCGACAATTAAAGGTAACGAACCTACTGCTATGACTATAGGGATTATGGCAATGGGCCCGTTTGCCAAAATGTTAAACTATCCCTTTAAGATAGATTTAAAAGTTTAAGGAAATCTTGACATTTAAAAATTCTGTACAAAGTTATCTTTACATCTTTAAAACCCTCTGCCTCTCTCTCTCTCTCTTTGCCAGCTTCCGACCGGAGCGAACCAGTAACGTCGTCGGCCGACCCAAAGGTCAAGGTCAGACCCAGGAGACGTTCCTGGACCGGCGCAAGAAGGAGGCCAACAAGAGCCGCACGTCCAACCACAACCGACGCAGCATGGCCGACCGCAAGAGGAACAAAGGCATGATCCCGTCTTGACCGGTGTGACGGCGGCTGCTGCTGCTGCCGACGGTGACGGACGGACAGAGGACGGACGGAGGACGAATCAGGTTCTGGTGTTTGTTAGTTGCGGGTCGTTCGAGCCCTGAAGGAGCCTGAGAAGAGAAGAAAAGGGAAAAGTCCTCTAAGGGTTTTCAGTTGAATTAGTTTACAGTTCCTCTGCACTTTAGCCTTGTGTTGTCTCTGAACATCATCTCCTTTTAGTGATTTTCTTTTTTTTTTTATAGCTCATTAAAGAAAAAACAACAACCAAAGTTCTGAGTGTGAGGCAGCGACTGAGGACAAAGAATAAGAGCTTTTCTTTTTTCTTTTTTTAATTTTATTTTTGCCAAGTAACAAATCAGTTTATTATTAAGATCCAGAGTGACTGAATGAAGTTTCTTTGACATCATCATCAAGTAGACAACATAGGAAAACAAAGGATGAGGGATTAATTGATTGATTAGAGAGACTGCAGTTCCTTCTGTAGCTGGAAGAACAATTTGTGACCCGGTGATCAAGTCTGGACGTCGCTCTCACTCATCGCCATCGCCCGCCAACGCCGCGACGAGGAGCTTTTGGTGTGGAAGCTGCTTGCATGTAGCGTTCAAAAAATTTGCGTGCATGTGATGTCATCGGTTCGCAGCTTTCACCACTGTTGTCCAGCCTTCGCAAAAAAACAAAACAAAACAAGAAGAAGTCGTCGTCTAGAGACTCTCTGACCATCTCGTTCTGATGCTGTGGTGTTTGTGTTTGGAAGCACATGCTGTACAGAGCGGCCTCACGCCTCACACACACTAGCCGTAGGTAAAACCTCCTACATGTTGCCATGCACAGACTATTTTCTATGAAGAGAACAGATCTATCAGAGCGTTTTGTAACAAAAGAAGCACATGAAATTTGCTTTTTGGAGTTGACATTGCAAAGAAATGAAAAGAAAACCATAAAATAAATACAATAATACTATGTTTTTGACATCCTTTGTCTTTGGCTCATTACTCACAGGATGCACAAAAAATAAAGTGGATTTGACCTTTTTCCTTTTATAGCAGTTGAGCATGTTGGAGACGTCACTGGAGATCCTTCAAACTAAAGCTGCACAGTCTACGCTATTTTCCTACAATGTTGAAGTGACACTTTTTTTTTTGGTAACTTGAAAGTTTTGGACAGAAAAGTGCCTCAAATTTCACTTTGTCTTTAGACATTTAGATATTTACTGTACGCAAACATACAGTACAACTATACCCTTCAAAATAAGAGTCAGCTATTCTGCTAAAATACATTAATTTGCTCTTATTTCTTTAAATAGAAAACTAACACCGAAACAAGGAAGATCATTTTCTTCACGATTTTCACTACTGATCCAAGATGGTGCGTTCAAATGCAAAATTTGATTTTCATTCATTATGACGAGCTGTGCAGCTGCGTGTCAGTCAGTTGGGTCACGTGATCATATGAGATACGTGTTCTCGTCAGTCTGAAACAAAACACACTATCACAAACAAACAACCTAAAGATTAAAAAAATGAATGAAAAGCGGAGTGAAGTGCATCTACAACTAAAACCAGCTACTGTAACTTATACACATGTCAAGTTTTGAACTCATGGAGGTTGTGTGTTTGTAGTTTCTGCATTGAAGTCATAAAATTAATAATAAGGCAAGTTAAGTGCAAACACTTTTTCTTTTTTTCCACGTCTGCTACCAACGGTGGTCCAGTTAAATCTGCACTACGACTACAGAGCCTCTACATCTAAAAACAAGTCACTGTAAATCATGAGTTTGGACACGAGATGAGCGCACGTTGTTTAAAAACCTCAGGTTGGTTATTTTTGACATCGTTTTGGACCTAAAGTAAAGTGAACCAACGTCTGGTCCACGACGTTTTAACGTCACAAAAGCACCGACTGCTCGTGCACAAACAGACAGACGGTGTTGGTGTGAAGAGAGTCACGTCTTCACTGCTGCAGATCACACGTACAAACAAATATTTACACGGCTGTACAGTAACATGATCCCAGGAAGAAGAAGGAGGACGAGGAAGAGGAGTACTGTTCATACACAACAGCACCGGTACAGTAACTTCATAGTATTGTGTTGTTGGTACTACCACTGTTAATGTCTGCCAGGTCAAAAATATCACTGCTCCACAGTCCAGACACGTTTAGATTTGCTCCCACAATCCATTGCTGCATTGCTGAGGTCAGTTAAAAAACAAAAGGTACAGGAGGAAGAGAACTGATCCCAGAGCTGCTGCTGCTGCGGTGGCGGCGGTGGAGGAGGCGAGGCGACCGTTAACTGTCTTTACAAACGCTGCCTGTGGACGGGACGAGAAAACACAGTCTGAGGAACTGACACGATATAAAAACTACAAGATCAGAGAGTAATGGAAAATGTATCAGCAACGAGTTTGATTATCGATTTCTGCTTCTTTTTGTTTCATTTTCTTTTTTAAAGTGTGGTAAGAGGGAAAAGCTGAGCATTTCCTCCTCCCTGCTTCTCAAATGTGTTTATTTATCTTCATCTATTATATGAAATAAATATTTGACAATAGCATTATATTATATTTTATCGACATTGAATAAAAATAACAGCTCTATTTTAACCTCAGTGACACTTTAACCTGGTTAAATAAAGAAGAAATGAAAGGTAAAAAAAACAAAAAAACAACGATACCAGACAATGGACGGATTTCTATTAATGAAGCAACAAAGTCAGAATGAATGTGTATTTTTTTTTTAACAAAATAAGCTAAAATCTTCCATCTTTTCAAAAACATTCTGTAAAAACATCTGATATGAAAAATTACATTTCTATTAACTCCTATAATAATAATATGATACAATGATTATATGATCCAGTAATATCACAGCAGAAATGCTAATGCATAATGAGAACTTTTACTTTTTGATGCTAACGGTTAAATATTTTTATTTGCATTGGGTAAAAGATTGATGATGATGATGATGATGATGATGATGTGTGTGTGTGTGTGTGTGACTCACTGAAGATGCTGCGTTTGCACAGAGGACAGGTGTGTTGCAGCAGCAGCCAGGGGTCGACACAGTCTCTGTGGTATTCATGGAGACACGGCAGCACACGGAGACACTGAGGGGACGACAACAACAACACAGGGATAAGGTTAGATAAGATTCATTAAATAATTCATTCATTCATTCTTTTATTCAACCTTTAGTTGAGACCTCGTCTACATCGTAGCTGAGCAAAAGATAAGTTAAAATGTCTTAGACACAAGAAACAACAATGTTGATATAAAACTGTATAATAAAAATAAGAGTGTATAATCTGCTAAAACAGGAACATTTGGAAGTAAAGAGTGATATAATTTAAGATTTCAAATGTTAGGATGAAGGATAAAAGTGAAAACATTTTAGATAACTCAGCAAATTATTCAATGGCAAAATTTCATGAGTCATGATATGAAGCAGATCACAGAAACTAATGAAAATGTTCTGGTTCATATATACAGTATATATTAACATATACACATATGTCCTTCCTGAGGGTAAAGCAGGAATTGTGCCTGTAGTTTAGCAGAACTGGTTCAGTGGGTTGGTGCATGAGTCACATGTTGAGGTCATTGTGCCTCAAGTACCAGTAATTATGTGTAAACAACTGAGGAAAAACTGTATCTGGCCTGCTCACAGGATCTACAGTATATAATAAATAAATGGTTGCGTGGCTGCAGTAGCTGCTGTCCGACCTGGTTGTTGTTGAACGGCTCCAGACAAACTGCACAGTTGTCCGTCTCCGGCTGCTGCGTCGGGTCGCACCACGGTTTGGGCTGACGATATGTTTTGGTCTTCAGGGACGACATCGTCTTCAGGACGTCCTGTTTAGGAAGCAGCTGCAGGACGTCGACATAATTACGACTTAATGAAGCGTCTAAAGCCCATCCCACGTTTTGTTTTGTATCTTTTATTAATCTGCATCTTTAACGTAACTAAAGTCATTGAATAAATTAAAGGGATAGTTCAACATTTTAGCAAATTGGCCCATTGCCATAATCCCTATAGTCATAGCAGTAGGTTTGTTACCTTTAATTGTCGGTGCAAGATATTTTTAGAACGGCGGAGCAGAGCCACAAGCTGCTCAGAGCTACGCTACGGAGGCTAATGGGATTTCTTGGTTTCCCTCATCAAACTCATCAAATACACAATCCAACAACTCCAAAACGCTCTGGTGGACAAGTTGTGACCTGCACATTCACCACGCTATGAGATAATAACAGAACGTTATGAGACAGAGTTGTTTTAGAGGTAAATTCATGCAAAACCGCTGATGCACATTGCCTTTGGGGCAGTTTTTCAGCAAGCAGTCTCAGAGATAATAACGGAACGTTACAAGACAGAGTTGTTTTCACCCAAAATGTTGAATTATCCCTTTAAGCAAAATAACAATATCTGCCTCCAAAATGTAGCAAAATAGCACGTATAAAGCAGTAGAAAATGAAAATAGTCGAAGTGCAGACACGTGAACCTCTGAAATCAAGAACAGGTGTGTACAGGTGTAAAAAAAAAAAAAAAAAAAAAATGCTGAGTCAGAGTTCACCTCCAAGTCGTCGTTGATGTGCTGGTGGTCCTGGTACTGCCACCGGGCCTGGACGATGACGCCGGTGCTGAGGATCAGAGCCACCAGGAGGACGGTGTCCCACAGCTGCTGCAGGTACTTCTACACAGAGAGACAGAGGAACATCTGTACGTCAACATCTGGCGGCTCTACAGGTCGTTATATAAAAACACATCTGTTCATTAGTCAGCTGAGAAAAGTGAGAAGAAAGTGAGAAGAAAAGGAAAATCGAACGAGCTTCTGATCATAAACCAGACTTCCTCTTGGGGTTAAACGTGTTCTGACCACTGATCAGATTTATGAATTTTTGCTTCATTGCTTTTCCTAAATATAATGATTTCTACCACAGTCGTAAAAGAACAAAACACAGATAAATAAACAACTAAACCTTCGAGGTCTCTTCTCACAGCCATACACAACAAACATCATCCACTAACGACGGCTGTGAGATACTGTATGATTGAAGCAGCAAAATAAATACTATATTAAAAATTGAATAAATAAAAAAAACTAGTGTGTCGATTATTTCCTCCCCCCCAAAAAAACATCAATCTGCAGCAGATAACAGTTGAGAATAACTGATATTCATTCAAAAAAACAACCTGTATTGCTCGAAAAGTAAACACATTGAACACATTTTGCACAGAAATGTATTTTTGTGTGTAAACATGAAGATGTTTTGTTTTATGTCTAAAAGATTTATGAGGAAGCACACAGCTGAAACTTTCATTTATTGTGTGTTAATCTTTAATCCCCTTCATTTACCTTTGGGTTTTGTTTATTTTGTGTATTTCTCATGATCAAAGTTTTATATGTTTAATTTCTTGCCTTAAAATGTGTTAGTTTAAATCCTACATTAGCGTCCAAATCAAATGCATACAAATATTTCTCACTCTTTCTCAAAGCTTCATGCAACCTTTTGTAAATAGATTGTTGTGTAAATGTGATGTGTGTAAACTCAGTGTTTTTCCTCTAATCTTGAACAGAGATACCCCTAGTAGGAGTTTTAGGTAACACTTTACAATAAGGGTCCCTTAATTAACGTTAGTACATTATTAAGCATTAATATATAAACGAATGTGTTAATTAATGCTGGGTAATGCATACATACATTCAACTTTTAAATGTATTAACTAACTTTGAGTAGTAAACATTAATTAACTGCTTACTAATAGGCTACATTAATTAATGTGTTTCCTAATCCTAAGTAATACATAATAATGATTATAACAGTTAATTCATGCTTAATAATGTACTAACTAATGTTAATTACCGCGTTTAACACGTTTTTGTTTCTTCTTCCTACTCCTTTTTGAACATGTTGTCCTTTTGTTTGTTTGCATTTTGTTTTTTTTTGTTGTAGATGTTGTTTTATTACGTTATAAAACTTTTATTTTTTCCTCTCTGACAATGGAGATTTTGTTTAAGTTTTGTTTCATGCATGTTCGAAATAAAGATTTCAATTCAGTTCAGTTCAGACAGCAGCTGCAGCAGCTGTCAGCCGCGCTGCTCTCGGCTCCCCCCACCTGGACCTGTGAGTTGGTCTCTCCCGTGCAGATGACGCCCTGCCACTCCCCGTAGCGCCCGCCTCTCGACCGGCCGCAGCTGGACCACAGCGTGAGCGTGGCTCCCTGCCCGGACACACAGCAGCAAGCGCTCAGTGTCACTGTCATCCTCACACACACACACACACACACACACACACACACACACACACACACAGACACACACACTGATCAGCTGACCGTTACCGGCCTCACCAGGTTGTCCTGCAGGATCGTCCTGTACGTGATTTTCGCCGTCGCCTGGAGACCCCTGCGAAGAGACGGAGAGAAGAAGTTTCAGAGAGTCAAGAGACATCCTCCGTCACCGTAGCAACAGTAGATCCACACACAGTAAATTAATTAATCTGAAGAACCAGATTAAATTAAGACAATTAATCTTGATCAAATAGGCGAAAAGTGAGACTGATGTACAGTGTGAAAGGACTTCAAGACAAAAGAAAAATGAATCAAATGTGACGTTTGTTTTTGCTTTTTATGCTGAGTCATTGTAATTCTCTTTTTTCATTGTAGCAGGAAGTGTTTTTGGTGAATTTGTGGGAATTTTATCACCAATTTTTGAGCCATGTGCCAAATAAATAATACTGATAATCATAATAATAAAACATCTGACTTCAAGTCAAATTTTAAAATTGATTTTACAACACCTATGTTTTTGCACCAATAAAGATGATAGTTATGAATAATGTGTTTAAAACAATCCTACTGTAATAGAAACAGTCCTTCAAGGAACTTCACCACTGATTAATATAAAACCTCATTAAATTACAATTTAAATATTTGATACACAGTCGAAACCATGTTGTTTACGTGACAGTGTCGAAGCACTGAATTGTTTTTTCCCGTCAGACAAGTTACTCACATGTAACGGCTACATGTGAATACGCTGACACATGAAATCGATCAGTGATGGGGGGGGGGCAGGTGTCCTGTACCTGAGCAGAGCTCCAATCAGCTTGGTGACGTTTTCGGACGTCTGGATCACGATGATGGGTTTGGACAAAACCTGGGACAGATCCATCTGCAGCGGAGACAATCAACATGAGCCGGACACACGCCAGAGAACAACTTAAAGGCCGATTCCGGGCAAATTCAACCTGGGGATATAGTTTTCTAACATTTTAGGTCTAACAGAAGGATTCTGAAGATTTTCGTTTTAATTGCTCCTGTTTTGCAAGTGGACATGTTGTGTAAACGGAGCTTAATACAAAGTCTTGCGAAGTCTCGCGTTAGAGTCAAGTTGTTTGTTATCAACAAAGGGAGAGTCACAATGTCTTCGTAGCAGCGAGAGTAAGTCTGGATATCGTTTATTCTGCCTGTAAACATACTGACGGTGTCAACTTGATTCTCACGCGAGACTTTGTATTACAGCTCCGTTTACAAACATGTCCACTTGCCTGAAGTGAACAAACCCCTTGGTGTATGTTTGAAGCTATCTGACGCTGTCTGTTGAAAATAATTGCGGCTGTGAGGGATTTAAACAGCCCTAGAATATAGAATATATATCTACAGGAATAGGAAACTAGATCCCCAGGTTGAATTTGCCTGAAATTGTCCTTTAAACACAGATTAATCTGATCTTCATGTAAAAGATCATATCTGCACAGACGCACCCACAGTCCACAGATAAATACTTTGTTTTCAACTGAAACAATATAATAATAATACAATATTTTCCCACTTGTGTTTCTGAACCTTCACCTCACTGACGGTGTTTTGGTTGAGAGCCAGGATGATCAGCGCCGACGCTCCGAGGACCAAGGCTCGCTTCATCTGCCACAGAGATAAAGAACATTACAGTTTCAGTTTCAGGTCTTATCACATTTGCATCTTTGTTTATGTGAAGCTATTGCACCACGGTTCATCTGTGCGATACTTCCTGTGCCACTGGCTGCTACACAACTCCTCAAAGGAGGAAGTTTTGATTTAATAAGGTCACAAACTAGATAAAAGGGTGTGTTTATGTCTCTGTTTGCAGCAGAAAATGCATTTACTTAAATTTACATGCATTTACATAAAACAATCAACTAAATATTCAACTGCGTGCATCGACCAGCTGCACTCTGTGTCTCTGATACTGAAAAGCATTCTGGGAAATATGCACAGCAGAAGCAGGCGAAGACAGGAAAGACAGATTTTCATCAGAGAGCAACTCCCAGCATGCACCACTCCACACCACACGCCCCGCACTCACTTTGTTGACCATGGCGTCGGCGAAGGACTCCTGGTTCCCGGTGGAGGCTTTACTGTCGTCCATCTCCACGGGGACGAGGCCGATCCACGGCTCCGGCTCTTTGGCCTCGTCCACGTCTTTCATCTGCGTCTCCTCGTCCTGAACCTGAGGACGGAGGAAATAGTTCTGACTTTTCTACCACAGTGTGGAACAATAATGACATAATAATTGCAGTTTTATTACAATGTTTTATACTTTGGATTAACCGAGGTCTTCCTGGTCTGTTTATCTGAGTGAAGTTTATTCCATATTTAGTCTAAATATTTAGTCTCACTCTTAATCTTACATCATTGTCATCTTTTACCATTTTCAAGTGTAAAATCAAACAGATCATTGTTAATTCCTACACACCTACACTCTCACTTACATGCACATTGCAAATGTTTGTCCCTTGACATCTGTATTGTTTGTTGCATTGTATTGTTGTTGATATGTTTATTATGTAATGTTTTTTTGTTTTTGTTTTGCTGGAGCCTCTTGGCCAGGTCTTGTCTGTAAATGAGAATTTGTCCTCAAACATTTTGTGCAAAAGTTTGGGCGTCCCTGGTCAAAACAGTTCAGCAAGTGGAAGATGAAATGATCTCCAAAAGGCATAAGGTTAAACATGAAACACTCTTTTGCAATATTTCAAGCAATATCAGTGTATTATTTTTGTTTTCTACAGTTTTAGAGTGAAAAGGGGAAACAAAGCAGCAGCCTGCAAAAGAATGGGAAACCCAGGAGACTTGAGCTCTCAGATAACTTTGACCAAGGTATCAGACAAGATATTTACCATTTGCATGCTGTCCCTTTTCATTTTCTGTCATTTTGAAAATGTAAAAGATGAAAATAAAAAATATACATATATTGTTTACAATGTAAAGGGAATGTGTCACTGACCATCACCATCACTGACCTAGGTCTTTTACTCTGTGTTTTTGTTTTGTTCAGACCAGACATGGTGAAGCAGCATTTAGCTGTTATGCTGCACACAACTGGAACAAACTGCCAGCAGAACTGAGATCAGCCCCAACTGTAAGCACTTTTAAGTCCAGGTTAAAAACATTTCTCTTTTCACGTGCTTATAGCAGAGCTCTTTTTAAGAACTTTAAACTTTATCTATTTTCTTTTAGGCTATTTGCTCTTGCTTTTAACTCTGTGTTTTGTGTTTGTTTTTATTCTGTTTTATGCTTCTCTCTCTTTTTTTTTAATGTTTTGTCTTTATGTAAAGCACATTGAGTTGCCTTGGTATGAAATGTGCTAGATGCCTTGCCTTGTTTTTTGCTTGATTGATCTACAACTTTATGCCTTTTGGAGATCATTTCATCCTCTACTTGACAGAAATTTTTGACCAGGGGTGCCCAAACTTTTGCATGATGCCATTGTGCTGTCAGTTTGTTTTCACCTATATTCACCACCACACATAGCCTAGTTATAATAACCCATGCAGCTCTAGCTCTGCTCTCTCTCCAGCTCTGCTCACCAGGACCAGCTCTCCCTCCAGCTCCTCCCGGTCCTCGGGGCTCCTGCTGCCCCCGCTGGACTCCACCACCTCCCCCTGCAGCACCGCGGCGCAGGCGTCGGGCGGCTGCTGCTGCTGCTGCTGCTGCTGCTCCAGGAAAACCTCCACCAGAGCGACCTGCTCCGCCGCGGACGCCGCAGACGCCGCCGCCGCCAGCAGCAGCCGCCCGCCGGGCCACCGCAGCAGCAGCAGCAGCAGCAGCAGCAGCACCGGCGGCACCGAGACCCGCACTCCGCTCCAGAACCGAGCCGCGGCCATGGTCCGAGCGACGGCCGAGAGGAAACAAAACACAGCTCCAAACTGTAGCAGACACACAAACCCGATCAGCTGTCAGCCATCATTTGTTTGGGAGAAGCTGCTGGCGTTTTCACACAGGTCCTCACAGACTCACAGACCCCGACGAAGAATGTAAACAAGCGGAGTCAGCTTCCTGTTCCGACCGGAAGTACAGGGAGGATTACTATCCTGTGCACAAAGAGTGTATACAGATGAGATGGATTCAAAGTGTGAACCATGCTGAATAAAATAAGATACAAATATATTAAAGCTGTCGAATTATATTATTATTATTACTTATTGTATTGTGTTGTTTTGTATTATTCATTCATGTAGCCTATGTGTGTTTCCTTACTTCCTTATATTTACTGTTTAATCACTTTTCTACTTCCTTTTCATTATTGTTTAATTATTCCCTATGTTCTTGTTTTTAACTTGTAACAAATTTGGTTTTTGAATATGTGGGTGAGGTTTTTATATAAGCCCTTTTGGGTTTCATACCTCCCCTTTGCACATCCCAGTCATTGTTCATGCTGTTTTTAATGATATGTTCGTGCAAAATAAAAATAAAAATTTAAAAAGGAATTTACTATAGCAGATTAAACTTGATTCTTGTTGAACCGTAAAAACCAGTAGGAACTAACCAGGAGGTAGTAGAAACCCTTGCAATACAGCAACAGAATAGAATAGAAATAGCCTACTTGATTGTCTACCTTTGCATGCAAAGTCAGAAAATTGTCTTTGGCTTGCATAAAAATGCATTTACAAAAAAAGAAAACATTTCATAACATCAGCAGCTAGTCTACCCATTAAATAATTTACATAATAGTTTACATAATCAATCAGTCAGCTAGCCATTCCCGTGTTAGAAGAATAAGAAACCATAAAAGAAAAGATGAAAAGTATTTTAAAATCAGTAACTCATAGCTATGGGTGTTATGTCATTTTCTGTATTTCTGCATTTCATTCATGCAGCTCATCATGTGGCAGCGGTGAAGTGGTAATCTCTGACTGAGATTTATGGACAGAAACACCCTGAGGTCAGAGGTCAGTAACCATGGCTGGAGCTGCCAGAAAGGCTTTAGCATCTCAGATCATTACAACAGTCAGCCATGAGCAGAAAAGCTTCAGTGGACACAGGTTTGCCAAAACTGGGCAGGTGAAGTCTGGCAGATACTAGGCTGGTCAGGTGGATCTGGATTTTTACTGCAGCAGCATGAGGGCAGACTGAGAACACGGCACCAACAGCATGAACTTGTTTTGTGTCAACAGTCCAGGCTGGTGGTGTCATGCTGTGGGTGAAGTTTTTTTTCTTTTTGGCCTCACTCTGAGCTCTGACCATCCATTTATATAACCTGTTTTACCATCTTCTACTGGGCATTTCCAGTCCAGTCATAACACATTCCTGTCACAAAGCAAATTAGATGTATTTATATAGCACCTTTTGTACAAGTCAAAATACAATTGTAGGTAGGTGTAGTATAGTCATAGGAGTAGATTCATTACCTTTATTTATCGGTGCATGTTGTTTTGAGATCCGCGGGGCAGAGACGCAAGCTGCTCATGTGAACGGTACAAGGTCCCCTGAAAAATAAAGAATTAAAGAGAAAGTTGTCCTGTTGTCATGGAGAAGAACCTACAAGGAAAGTTCTCAATAGCTGATGACATGAAGAACAGAGGCTGTTTGAGAGCAAAGGGAGGAACTTGCTTATAATAATGTGGTGTGTGTTCCTAAAAAAGTGATCATTACAATATGGTGGCACTGGCTATAAATTTATAATTCACCGAAATAATCTTCTGGTACTTTGACTTCCCTTTCAATGTAAGGTACTAATTGATATGACTGAGTATGAGATTATTCATCTAATGTCCTGTGTTTAAATAGAGAGAGAGATTAAAAAAAAAAAAGAGAGATAGCTAGGCCTACAGCAAGATCGGTCAACAGCTACGATGATAAAAGAGAGAATGACAGGGGGGAGGCATAAAAATAAAGATAAAACCATATTAAATAAATACAAGGGGTTTAGGACAGGTTAAAAGTTGCTATACATATACATATTTGTTTCAGACATTGTTGTGACAAGGAGAGTTCATTTTTAAGAGCAAGACAGTTTTGCATTTCATTTGTGGCAGCTATAAACTAAACTCCAATGTGTAGCCTATGTTAAATTAATCATTGCATAGATAAGGATGTTACATTTTGTCAGGTATGGATAATAAAGAAGAATGTAGCGTTTTGAGAGATTTACGTCCACTACTTCCTGGTTCGTTTTAAAGCCACGACGCAGACCCCAAATAACCGCTACAACTACAGCTTGACAGCGTTATAAAACCACCACCGACCACCACACATTTGTGTCACGAGTGGTGATTAATATCCACTGTCATAGTCAGATATTTTACAGTAAACGAGCTTTTAAATGAAGAAACTCGCACCTGTTTCTCTTTGCACTTGCGCACTGCGGCAGCGTCATAGCGCCTCAGTGACTAGGACTCACTGCTGAAATGTGTACAAGTATTATTAGTGTTCAATATTGTTAAAAGGAGCTGATGAATCACTCAGCTGCTGAATTAAATTACAACTAAACAGGTTTGTAATCACTGTTGTTTGTGCGCATGCGCGGGATTTGCGGATTCTTTACAACAAAGATCGTCTATTCTTTGGAATCGAAGCCACTCGGTTGTTCAAACAAAAACGTGCCCAAGTTACGTCAAGTAAAAACACTTTCCCAGACTCCATGCTTATGTATTTGCAGCAGATTTTATCTAAATATCCCCAATGTGTCATTCAATAAGAGTTTCTCATCGCTTCTTTACTTCTTTTCCTCTTCGTAGGTTCACCGTTTTTCCTCTCCGAGTGTTACGTCTCATTATTCCTCCTATCTTTGGCCGAGTCAGCCGGTTGGACCAGTGGATGGATGGATCTCTAGCAGGCGGCGCGACCCCCGTGTTTACATTTTTTTCCCCCCCTCTCCTCCTCCCTCCACCTGCAGCAGGCAGCGGACACCGGGGGGGAGCAGCCAGCCTGACACTGAAGCCGTGCATGAGCGGAGCATCACGGGGAGGAGGAGGAGGAGGAGGTGACTAATGCCGGAGCAAGGCGCCGGTTAACGGAGAGACGGTGACGGACAGTAGTGACGGTGACGGTGACGCTGCTGTTAATCTCACTTTGAAGGAGCTCTGCGTTTTGTTTTTTCTCTTCTTTCTTTTCATCTTTATCATCAGGTCGCAGACATGAGCGGAAGAGTAGGAGACCTCAGTCCGAAACAGGCTGAAGCACTAGAGCAGGTACGTTTTTATAACAACAATATTAATAACAATAGGCCTACTGATGGTAATATTATTCACTATTATATTATTATTATTATTATCGGTAATAATATATACAGTATATGTCAGTTAATAACGGAGTGCTGTGTACCTTATCTCTCTGCACAGTTTCCTTTTATCACTTGTGGTTTATGACAGCGATGCTCCAGTATAATGTCTGCGCAGGGTGTAGCTCTGATAATAAGATAGTGATAACGTCACTATACAATCTGTTCACTACATTTCCCTTTTTTTTTAATATCGGCTATATATCACTCTGATAGTAGTTTCTAATAAGGAACCCTTATTAATAAATACGCTGTTTCCAATGGCTTTGTATTGGTTAATAATACATTATTACTGTTTGATATAGATTAGTTATAGGCTAGTAATAGTTTTGTTTCTGTGCCAGAACCACATTTTCTGCATTTTTTATCTTATGTCTGTGAGGTAATTATAAAAAACAGTTTGTTTCTCAATCAGTGTAACTTCTGTTGACTATAGGATCCATTCATCCTGCTCTCTGACACCTGTTCCTCTTCCCAGCAGTCAAACAGTTTTATATGGCTTTATTTTAGTTTTTTGTTGCATCTTAGATAAAGTAACAGTATTTACTGTATATGGGTCAGTGCTTTACGGTGCATCTTTACATCTCACTTTCACATCACCTTTCTCACCTGAGGTTTGCTGTTAATAATAATAATAATGGTAACACTAAAGCAAGATTAACTCTAGGGGAAGTCCATTCATTTAAACAAGTTAAATTACACTATGACCACAACTGACCTTTCAGTTTCAGCCCTGGGCTCTTGGTTCCTCTTATGGGGAGTCATGGTTTTATATACAGTCATATATCATCTATTTATAGACGGGGGGAGGGAGACTCGTTCCTTTTTTTTAACCTAAGAGACAAATGTTTTATATTATAATATGTTGCAGCCGTTCAGATTTGTATATTTGCAGGTTTTATGACAAATAAACCATGTGCATCAACTTGGTTTTGGTTAAATTGTTCATATTTTTCACTAGTTTCTTAAGTTTTATGAGTAAAATTATTAATCAGTGACTGCCGGTGAAGTATTTTGCAGCCGAATGTCGCAGCTTCAAAAACCTGAAATGAGTTATTCTGTCCATGCAATAAAAATGTTGGCAGACCGACTCCGTTTCACATCGACAATTCAGTGTGTAAAATAATCGGTCACACAGTCACAAGTTAGTTAGAGAATCAGACTCTATGAAAACATCCACAGTGAAAATAAACAGAGGAAACTTCAGAGTCTTTTTTACCTCCAGGGCTCATTATTTTATAACTGTGAAGATTTCCATGAACTCTCTTTCAAGTTATGAAATCCTCTTTTACAGAACATGTCAATCAAATGTCTCTTTCTTCCCTTTCTTCTTCTTCCTCCTCCTCTCTTTCTTCGTTTAAGTTTCGAGAGAGGATACAAGACATTCTTCCTCAACTTCCTGCGCAGCATGACCACTTCCTGTTACGATGGCTCAGAGGTCAGTTAACAAACACCACCACCACCACCACCACTACTAGTAACAACAACAACAACAAGTGTCACCTGCTGCTCCTCCCTGCACTCCACCTTAATCTGCTTTGTCCTACATTTTATTTCACCTGTTATCGTTCTTCTCACACATCCACAATGAAAAACCTACAAGCGTCGCTTCATGTGTGTAAAGCAGAAGCTGCAGTGGTTTATATCACATGAACCTGATGCAACACGTGGAAAAAAAGTCTCTTTGCAGCTGTTGGGAAACTCGCCTGGTATTTCTCTGCAAAACACGACCAAGCTCAAACCACAACTGAAAAACTCAAAGCTGCTTTTTTTTTTGTCACAGCTAAATCGAATCTTAATAAGTTTTCAAGCTAAATTTGTCAGATTTTCCTCAGTTAGGTAAGGCCAAGGCTGAGGTTGTGCAATTAGTTTAGTGTGTGGGAGGCAGTGATTAAAGGGAGGCCTTGTTCTGATTAGTTGTGGAGCAGAAGTCCAGCACTGTGCGTATCAAGCTAATCCAGGGATAATCACATTAAAGGTGCACTACGATGGACGATGGCAGGCAGCCCGTCTACCAGGAGACGCTCAGCCGCCGCCACAACCGCCGTGTTTCTGTTTCTGCTTCTGTCGCTCTCTCCCTGGGCTCAAGTTCCCTGGATTTTGAATAATAACAGTGAAAAACTTGTTTCATAACAGAGAACTCAGAGTGAGGCAGTGAGGGGGGAGTATTGTTCTCTGTAATTAGGCGTCATTGTTGTGAAAGTCGACGTCACAGCTCCGAACGCGGACAGTGAGGGCCTGTTTGTTTGCACGCTCTGATTGAGTCGAGTTATGAATGTAAGGATAGAGGGAGAGGGAACGGGGCCCATTCATTGATTTATAACAGCCGACAAACAGCCTGAGGTGGTGGAGCGCCAGTGATCGACCTTATAATGATCTGGATCGAATCAAACTGTGGAGTTTTTCTTCTGCATCTATACAAATTCATTTAATTTGAGGCTCTTTACATAAATGTAAGATGAACTGTGTTGCAATTTTTATAACCAGGAAAGAAGGAAATAATTGGGGAAGTTACACATTTAAATCAAGTTCTTTCCAGTGAGAAAAACTTCCCGTTTCCCACCATGTTGTTCCAACAACACTGGCCACAGAGGAAAAGGCTGTTTCTAAAAGCAAGGTGTGTTCGAAACAACTGATATTAGTTTGTGTCTGTGGCTAAATCATATTTTTGTGGATGGTCTCGTCCACACAATGAGAGGCATTTAAGGAAAGTGCACGCACATCCAAAAAAATCAACAGGTGCAGGACAAGAATGTAATAGCAAAAGGAGATAGATGTCCGCACACTGCTGTTGTTGCTCCCCAAATTTAATATAGATACATACAACGTTTCGACCCACACCGGGTCTTCTTCAGGATCTTAAAGGGATAGTTCAACATTTTGGCAAATTGGCCCATTGCCAGTTGTTTTCGTGGTAAATGCAGAGACTGCTTGCTGAAAAACTGCCCCTGAAGGCAACGTGCATCAGCGGTTTTGCATGAATTTACCTCTAAAACAACTCTGTCTGGTAACGTCCCGTTATTATCTCATAGCGTGGTGAATGTGCAGGTCACAAGTTGTCCACCAGAGCGTTTTGGAGTGGTTGGATTGTGTATTTGATGAGTTTGATGAGGGAAACCAAGAAATCCCATCAGCCTCCGTAGCGTAGCTCTGAGCAGCTCGCGGCTCTGCTCCGCCGTTCTAAAAATAGCTTGCACCGATAAATGAAGCTAACGAACCTACTCCTAAAACTATAGGGATTATGGCAATGGGTCAATTTGCCAAAATGTTGAACTATCCCTTTAACATGTGTTTGGGGTGGGGTATATGAATACAAAAGAGAAATGGGAGCTCATGATTTGCAATTGCACCCTGAAACTAATTCCCAAGTCATGAGGCGACGAGGTCAATTACTGCTGGCTCAAACCCACACAGCACCCAAACAAAACAAAATCTACAAATTTAACTACAAAGAATGTAATATCATTGACATCCAAGATACTTCATAGAAATCTGATAATTGTCCACACAATCTCATCATCGCTTTAAGGTTGTGTACCGGTGCTCTTGCTGCTGCTTCCCCAAACATCACATAACACAAACTGTCCCTTTAACATCAGAGTAACGACTCACATCATGAATGGTTGTTAATGAGACTCGGTGGTTTCTAAAAGCTGCTCGTGAATGTGTCGACTGTCCAGGAAATGTTCCTTCTGGTTTACAGCTGGTTTTCTTGTAACAGATGCGATAAGAAAATGGGAAACAAGTGAAGGGAAACACAGAGCTCGATCAGTAACATGACCCAGTCCGACTCTGGTTCTTCCACATGACACAAGATGGTTCTTGTACCAGAGGTCAACGACCTTCCTCCTCGTCTTCAACCAGACGAGCATTTTCCAAGCGCTGCCTTCAGATAACTCTCACTTCACCCAGGAAAACATTTATCTTTAAACAGCTCCACCTTTAACCCCGACCAGGTCGTCCCTCTGAATATCAGACAGTTTTTATCAGATACAGTGTAGCTTTAGAACAAGTGTCGTCTATAGAAATAAACTAAACTCCTCTGATGTTTAGGGTCAGTCACAAAACTCTTCACTTTTCCACTAATATTAGTTTTATATGATATTACGGTAACTGTTTTGATAAAGTAATGAATTAGTTCCTGAATATTCCTAATTTTTTTCCATAGCCTGTGGCTTCACATTGACTCTCGATAGATAGCTATATACTTATTTAACTTGTGTGTCCAGCAACTCATCGGTAATAATAACAATGATGATAATAAAAAAAAATAAAAAAAACAATAATTATTTAATATGCATTAATAATTAAATCCAATAATGAGCCACTTCCCTTGGCTGAAAGCCTTACAGTATGACAGCGGGGTTATATTGATGTGCATGTGAGCAAATTAGAAAAAAAAACAACTTCTATGAACTGATGCTGCCTGAAATTGAAACAGTTTCATCTTTGTGAAGTTATTATTTAAAGTTTACATTCATCTGAGGGTTTAAAAGGTTTGAATCAGTCGGGGTGATCAAGTTCATCGTCCTTCCAGGTTTCCTGCAGCGTGTCGGACACAGACTCGGTGCTTCATGGTTGTGTCATTAACTGTTATCAGAGGTTCTTGTACCAGCCACGAGCTTCATCATAAACCTTTATCACAGCTTCAGATAACATTATATGAATCAGCAGGAGGTCCATTCATACTGTCATCTCTCTCTCTGGGGTTATTGTGTATATAATTGGTGGTGACAATGCAAAAACTCAAAATCTTAAGAAGAATATTTGTCTTATCTCTAGTCCAAACTAATCTCATTGTACTTAAAATAAGACTCATCACATTAAAAAGTAACTTTTTACTTCTTTCAAGCATATTTTCACTTGAAATAAGTGTAGAAGAATCTGATAGTGGAGCAGGTTTTTCTTTCTTATTACAAGCACGAAAAACTTGCTTTCACTGGCAGATTTTTCTACTTATTTCAAATGAAAATTTGTTTTGACTAGAAATTAGACATTTTGACAAGAAATAAGACAAATATTCTTGGAAAGATTTTTGAATTTTTGCAGTGTAACTAATGAACATGACTGAAGGGTTCAAAGCAGAGCAGAAAAGAAACAATAACACTTATTACCGACCCAAAATAACCCACACAGTCTCCTGCCAGATCCCACTTTGAGCTTCTGTAATTGTGGGTCACTGAGTGTTGCGTTCAGGTGCCAGACGGGAGCATTAGCTGCAGTCTAATCCACGGCTGGAGTAAGTTAGTTGTAAGTCTCAGTCACTTCACACAGCAACAGCGCCGTTGTGCTTTTCCACTGGACAGTCAGAGTCAGCTGCAGAGCCATAATCACCTTACACAGAGCATTAGACAGTGTCCACTCTGTTCTGGATCACGTCGACTCTGGGGGTTTAATGCCGTCAGAGAGGAGGAAGGAACGTTTTACACATTTAGGGGATGAAATGAAAGATCTGGTAACTTACAAATGTTCAGGTGCACATTACATGGGCAGCAGCTCCAACCTTTACTCCACTTTACCTGTCGAATAAAGACATAAAATTACAGACTATTAAGTGTTATTAGATACCTAATTCATAATTTATGAAGCATATTTCCCTCATTGATTTTTATTTGTATAATTAACTCTGGATTAATTGGCTCATTTACAATAAAACATCTACTAACACACTCACTGACCATTACAGTCATTTATAAATGATCTTATGAACCACTGACAACTCCTAAATAACTTATTTATAATTGATATAATACTCATTTATTAAGTATGAAAATACTATGATTAAATGCATTATGGATAAGCTTACATTTATAACTGTGTTTATAAATGACTTGCTAATTACTGTAGTATCAATATAGGAAGAATGCTTTATAAATTATGATTTAAGTGCTTAATAAGTGTAACCTATTTATTTTTTATTTATTCTTAGAATTTTTGTTTGTCACCTTTGTCATTTGTGGATAAATGAGGTTAAGGAGAAACTACACGAGTGTATAGTCGCACTCTTCTTCTGTAGTTAAACCTGTTATATCACTCATCATGTATGGATCACAGATTTATGTACTAATCATGTCGATCTCCTATTTTTTCTCTCTTTCAGCCAGAAACTTCAATGTGCAGAAGTCGGAGGCCATGCTGCGAAAGGTAACAGTCCTAGTCTTATTTTTTTAAACATGTGTATAGTCTAAATTAAAATGTAAAAAAAAAGGTAAATCCATAATGACGGCTCTTTCAGTGGAAACCAGCCTATAACATTCAGTCCATCAGCTGCAGGCGTGGCTGCACTAACGTTTCACTGTGGATAAACTGAGTCATCGCAGCAGCCTGAGGAGATAACAACATAATAGATAAAAGAGCTTCAGTGATACTTGAGATGACAGAACAGGATTTACAGCAGTGACCTAACTTAAAGCTGCAGGAACTGATTTTTGTCCACAGGAGGAAACAACACACTGATCGAATATAAGTTTTATCCTGTTTAGAATAAAAATATAAACCTATGTCTACAAATTTAACAAAAAAAAACTACCCACTTGTATCCAGCAACAAACCAAATGATGTGGTAAATGCTAAAATTAGTGCTGGAAAGTAGTGACAGAAACACTGTTGTATTTCTAAACTGGCATTAGCCTACTTGTTAGTCAAAGTATGGAGGCCCTGAGGGTTCAATTTAATACATTTATGTAAAATACATTCTAAATTGCTGCTTGTGATTGTGAAGACGGTTAGTTTGCATGTGTTTTCTGTTGTATTAACTGAGCTGCTTCTCAGTTTGGTATACAGTAGAGACAGGACAGTAGAGATACAGGGCAATAGAGACAGGACAGTAGATACACAGGACAGTAGATACAAAGTAGTAGATACAGGACAATAGAGACAACGTAGTAGCCTAGATACAGGACAGTAGAGACAAAGGACGATAGATGCAGGATCAGATCAACTCTTTTTTTCAGATCAATTTTTGAGTCTACTAATGAGGCTGAAAAACAAAAACATGTTAATTGGACTGAGACTGAAACATTTCTGTACCTTTCAGTGTGTGCATGTGTGTGTGTGTGCGTGTGGATACGGTTGCGTGTGTGTACACAGCGATACACACTGATCCCCTTCCTGCTGACTGAGCAGGTTTCATCTTCTTGCTCCTGTCTAAAACCTCCTAAGCCACTTAATTCACTACCTTGTGCTTGGGTGGATCTGCTGCTCCACACGCGCTCCGTCACACACTCGTGTCGTGTGTGTGTTCACCATGATCTCACCATCTCACCGATCCTTCTCTGTCTTCCAGCACTTGGAGTTCAGGAAACAGATGAAAGTAGACACAATCATCACAGAGTGGCGTCCACCAGAGGTAAACTAAAATGTAAACACATGAATCACATGAATCCTCCCTCTTGACAGAATTGAAGCCTGGGCCCAGTGGTTCAAAAGGTGTAATCTGGATAAAAATTATCCGGATTTTGAAATCCCTTTTTTTGCTATCCTGGATCACGTAATCCGTCTTAATTGTATCCCAGTTGTTCAAAGCAAAGTGGGATTGGCTCAATGTGATCCAGATCCAAACTTTTCAAGATGATCAAATCCGGATAATGGGTGCTCTAGATGGGACTGTGCATCACACTGAAGGCTGATTGGTCTGTAAACAACAGGTAGAGCAGCAGCATGGACTCACTCAAAGTGTGTTTATTTGAAAACGGAGTGCATGTAGGCTATTGTTTTCAGTGCTCTTTGTTGTTTCTTCAATGTCTTTTAAACAGCCAGACTCCATCTGGTTGGGCTGTTAAAATAAATGAAAATAAAGCAAATATACAGTAGATTAGTAAAAGTGTGAATATTTCCCCATGTGTTTCAAATTCAAACTGCAAATTTCATTAAATTCAGTTTGGGGAAAAGTTTTTCAGTTGTAGAATATTCAAACGTTAACTTTATTTAATCACTGTTATGGGTTAAAAATAGGTGCAAAATATAAATCAATAAATGTATATATACTACATTATAAATATTGTTTATTTGACCAGTTTGATTTTGCAGTAATTTAAATCACAATTTGTTCCTGAATCCACCCGACTGCTGGGATCAGTTTTTTTTAATCAAAGTTTTCCCAATCCTACTAAAAAGTTTTGAACAACACAAACTGAGGGTTTGATCCAGATGAAAACCAAGATTGGATTACGTGATCTAATCCGATCTCAGAATCCATTTTTGGTTTTGAACAACCCATTTTCGAGATTTGATCCAATCCATTATCCAAAATAGCTACAATTGTATAACCTTTGAACAACTGGGCTGTAGTTTTAAAGATGGCGTCTGTGTGCAGGTGATAGAGAAGTACCTGTCAGGAGGGATGTGTGGCCACGACCTCGAGGGCAGCCCCATCTGGTACGACGTGATCGGACCGGTGGATCCTAAAGGCCTCTTCCTGTCCGCCTCCAAACAAGACTTCATCAAGTCCAAGATCAGAGACTGTGAGATGCTGCAGAAGGAGTGTAACCTGCAGTCTCAGAGGGTGAGAGCAACAAACACACACTAACACACACAAACCGTCTATTATATATTTCATTTTAAAGTTATAAACATCTGTATGTATGTGTGTGTGTGTGTTCTCCTCCAGCTTGGCAGGAACGTGGAGTCGATCACGATGATCTACGACGTTGAAGGTCTCGGTCTGAAACACTTATGGAAGCCTGCTATAGAAACATATGGAGAGGTATGGACACACACACACACACACACACACACACACACACACACACACACACACACACACACACACACACACACACAGGTTTATACAGTGTAGTGTTGACAAACTAAGACAAAAAGCAGATTAATGAGTCGATTCGTGTCTTCGTCACCAGATCCTCCAGATGTTTGAAGACAACTACCCAGAGGGTTTGAAGAGATTGTTTGTTATAAAAGGTAAATTCTCTTTATTCCTTTTATTTATTTATGTTATTTACTGTTCTTATCTCTTCCTTTTATCAAGTTTTACGTTTATTCTATTGCACTGATTCTATGTTAATTTTGATTAATTTACTAATACCTCTTCACTGTGGAGTCTCTGTTGCTGGGTTCTCCTTACATTTTACTGATGCTGTTGATACAGCTCAGTAGCCTACTGACACCTCCTGTGGATGAGAGAAAAATATAGATTTTACTGATGAATTAGTGAAAAAAGTAAAATAAATAAAATAAAGCTGTAGAAATAAGAATATCGCTCTAAAATCATCCACAAAACCACATTTGGATCCACAACATGGTCAGAAAACTGTCTGTGTACCTCTGCTATGGCGGCTCTGTAGTGCTGTATAAAGTGTCTCTGTAATCTATAGTCTACTAACACACTGTGCAATTATAACAGTCACACATAAACAAATATAATTGAAACACCAAAAGTATAAACACAAGCAAATATCAAAATGTAAAAAATAACAGAAATAATATTTGACTGCAAATTCAATCTGATCCTTACAGTGCTTATAATTAAAGGAATGATGATTGTTATTATCATTTTTGCCTCTATACGTGTATGTTTCATTAAACTATGATGTGTGTTTACTTTTATTCTGACAGTTTTGACTGTTTCTGGTTAACACTTGGTTTAACACCTTTTAATTTTTGACACGTGCAGCTCCCAAACTGTTTCCTGTGGCCTACAACCTCGTCAAACACTTCCTGAGCGAGAACACGAGACAGAAGATCTACATCCTCGGGGGTGAGACACACTGCTGCATCTTGTTTTAGAGAATATTTCTTCTCCCCAACACTGAACTCACATGAATATGAATGCGCGTGTTGCTGCGACAGGGAACTGGCAGGAGGTTTTACTGAAGCACATCGACCCCGAGGAGCTGCCGGTGATTTACGGAGGCAAACTGACAGATCCTGACGGAGATCCTCGCTGTCGCACCAAGGTGAGTCAGTGACTCAGCAGAGACTCTGTCTGTTTGGTGAGACGAGGGCTGACAGGTCGGAGGAGACTCGTATCCATCACTGAGATGCGTTCGTTCACTGACACACTGATGAGGCTCTGATACAGTGCGAGACCTCAGAGAGTTTATTTATAAAGTGAGAAATACAGCCGCATTTTACAGGTGGTTCTGTAATGTTTAGCTGTTACATCACTGTCTGATGGGACTAATAAACTATAAAATCTGACCTGTTAAGAGAAGCTCTTACTACATTTTGACTGTTATCATTTAGTAACACTTGGATTACTACTCTTCATATTATTTTACATTATTTACTATTTTTAGCTTGATTGATTTAACAGTTTAATGCTGAAATATTCTAAAGCAAAAGTCAAATAATTGAAAGATTTTCAAAGGTGACTTTTCCAAAATCCAGTTATTTAAATCTCTATATACTTACCTGATAAAGCCACAGTTTAATGACACATAATAGTTATAAACAAGGATTGTTTTCAGTTTTTTATCACGATAAAGCAAAAAGGAGCAAAATTACTGAAATAAATCAAATTAACATTTTGTATTTAACACCATTAATCTGGTTAGAAGTGACAAAACTTCACATTTAAAACAAAAACTAGTGATTTAATAACAGTTTTCTTGGAAACAATCAAAATCAAAACTAGTAAAATCCCATCAGCCTCAGCTCTATGTTTTGCCAATAAGCAAATGTTAGTAGCTAATATTATAAACTAAGATAGTTAACAAGCTAAATGTTACACCTACTTGGCATCACTGTTTAAGCATTTAGCTCAAAGCACTAAGTACAACATTACAGAGCTGTTAGCTGCGACCATTAATCTAGTTTAATTCTGCAATTTAAAAACAATAATTTTTAAATTTGATCATCAATATAATGCAACACACATCACTTTAGAGCAGGGGTGTCAAACTCATTTTAGTTCATGGGCCACAAACAGCATAACTGGATTTCAAGTTGGCCGGACCAATAAAATAATAGCATTATTTGGCTATAAATAAAAAGAAGAACTTTTCCCTTTGTATTATAAGATGTTTACAGTTAATTAACTATTCTTTTACAAAACATATTATGTACAATCTGAAATTTCTTGATAAAAATACATGTGCAATTTCAACAATATTATACCTCTCACACAAATTCATTCTCAGGGCCAGAGTGGACTCCCTGCACGTTTGACACCCCGGCTTTAGAGTTAATGTTGCTTTACAGGCGTCTGCTCTGAATAACTTGAGTATAACTTTATAAGACAGAAGCAGTGACAATCCTGCTCTGGATACACGTCTGGTTCGAACCTCATCAGCCCTCATAACAATGATTAAAACTATGAACTAGCCTATATCTAGTCTACAACAGCCCACTCGCCCTGTAGCTGTAGTTTCCCCCTTTACTGGCTTCAGCCTTGCAGCTTTCAGCTTTGCTTCATCATGACGTACACTTTGCACCTGACATGCTGTGGCTCCACATTTGACTTGCAAACTTGTGTTTTATGTGAGTTTGCATCCCACCAGTTTTTCCTGTTTTGCACTGTAAACAGCCTCCCATTAGATAAACAAAGTGGACACAAAGGGGCTGTTTTTCTGTTCTGTCACACTGGCTCATAAAACGTTACCGCTCCGAGCTGCTATCCTGTTGCACAGCGGGTCAATGACAAAAGAGGAGGACAGCTCTGGAACAAATCAATACAGCTGCACTCGGCCTCTCTCTGCTGCACAGAGCGAGGACTCGGGAACTGATGCTAAAAGGGACACGTCGTCGGTTTTCTAGGTTGCACTGGCGAGCAGATTGTGTGTTGTTGTGTGTGAATGATTAAAACAGGTGATGACAGACTACGTTAACGCGCTGTAGGCTACTGACGCTGTGCTTAGACAACAAGAGGCCTCGGCGCCAGAGAAGCTGTCACAGCCGCTGCTTGAGTAGCGCCGCGCTCGTAGATAATAAACCCCCTAGACGAGGAAACTGACCTGTGTCTGTCACTGTTTCCGTAGATTAATAATTGGGCCCAGGACTGATGAGCAGCAACAACGAGAGAAATTCATATTCGTCCGCATTCAGGATTCAAGACAGTTGTGATGCACAGTACTCAAAGTGTTTTCTTTTTTTCTACCTTTTATTTTTTTGGGTTGTTTTTTAATCATTTGTTTTTAGTTAGCTAGCTGTGTGTCCTTCACATTGTACTGTATTGTTTTGGATAGGACGTAGGAACTAAGGTTTTTCGTTTTTTTTAATCAAACGTTCTTGTGGAGAGTTTTGAGGAGGAGCTTGATGCCACTCTGTACAGGAAACATGAAGCTAAAACCAGGAGGCACGAATCCCTCCATGAAACCACAATTACCTTTGTTACACTTGGCACTTATAAAACAGACAGGATTTAACAAGTTCATTATTATCCTCAGAGGAGCTAGTGGGCAAATTTGGTTGAGCTAGGCTAACGTTCCCATCCGTCTCCAGTCTCAATGCTAAGCTAACCTGCTGTCGACCAATCCTCTCATCTAACTCTCAGAAACTGATGGTGCGCTCCATTGTACTGTATGGAAAAGTCTGAATTTCTGAGCTCTGTGTTGTAATCTGGAAAGTCGGATGAATCCCACAAGCCCTGACGTGAGAATTCAAGATGGCTGCTATTCCTGCCAACAATTGTGAACGCTGCAATTTTACTGTTCTCAAAAATCAATTCACGTTAAAGTCAGTTGTGTTCATACTGTTCAATTCTTACCACTGGACATTTTCCTACACTTTTTGATTAAAAAAACAGCTAGAGTGTTTGCCTGCTTGTGTTTGGTGTAGCTGTTACATCTTTTTATTGTAAGTTTGTACGGCTTTTTAAAAACATTATAAATTGTTTGCATTGAAATCCAAAGTATTACATTTCATTTTGTTATATTAATGGGCCATTTTTTGACTTCCATGTTTGTTTTGGAACTTGAAGGTGCTAAATTCTTTTTTTTAGAAATTTTTTTTTTTATTGGCTTTCATGTTCCCATGTATAAAACCACGATACATACTAGAAGTACTAATAACATTAAAACAGAGACAAAATACAAAGAGGCACTTAAGACAAAGACACATAATTAACGTTATGTTAGACCATAAAGACACATTTACAAAATTTCATTCAGACACTAAATTCAGGTGCTAAATTTAGAGGGGACTTCGTTCTGAGCTCTGACTTCTGACTTCCAACGTCAATGGAGCGCACCATGTTTCACTAACAGTACAATTATTCCTTCTTATTCCAACTTGAACCTGAGGAAAACTTGCAGGTAGATTTTTTGGGGACGTTCATGTTGTGTTTGGTTTAAACTGCAGTGACCTGTGCAGCAGGACTTTAAGGCCTTATGTATGTTTTTATATGAGGCCTCACACTTTTACTCTATAATCAATGTAAAGAGTCAGAAATCATGAGCTGCCTGATGAAGCGTTGCTCTCTAACGGAACATTTTAGTTTGATCAATGTCTTTTCTTTTCTTTTAGTAATGCCTTCCTCTCTCGATCTTTTCCTTCTGTTGGCGTCTGTTTCCAAATAACGGCTCCTATGAGGCTGAAGAGACTTTTGCAATATATTTCTTTTAGAGAAGTGGTTTCAGAAGAGTTTGACTTCCCTTATGATGACAACAACAACAACAATATTGATGCATGTGTGGAAACTTTCAGAGGTTGTTGGATCCAGAGATGTGAGTTGTGTTAGTGTAAACTCTGTGATATAGGTTTGATTCTCTGTGAATAAACACACGAGTGGAAAAGAGTTGTTTATTTGTTGTTGAATGTTTAAATGTGAAAAATAAGGAGCGTTCACAAATCACAGTAAGTGAATCTTTTCTCTCTCTTCCCTTCCTCCTTTCCTTTCCTCAGTCGCACATTTTTCATATATCAAGTGTGTGACGTCTGTATTTTGACTCTCTCTTTGTCTCTGTTGAAGATCAATCACGTCGGCCCGGTTCCTACCTCCTACTACGTGCGCGACCACGTGAGGGTCGAATACGAGCAGTGTATGACCGTCAGCCGAGGATCCTCACAACAGCTCGACTACGAGATCTTGTTCCCGGGCTGTGTCCTCAGGTCAGAGACCAAAACTGCTCCTTTATCAACTGATTTTTGGTTTTATGTTGTTTTATGTCTTTGACTGACTGATTCTTTCATTTTCTGAAGCACTGAACTCTTTATTGTTAATATAAAACCAAATGGAGATGCCTAAGAAACATTTAGAGCTTCACTTTAATAAAGAATCTTAATAATAAGACCAGAAAATGTTGACATTATGGATATATTATAAAGATGAATAAGATCTAATCTCATTCAGACATAGTCGGTTAAATAGAGGACCTCAAGATAAATAATGTAAGTTTGTCTTAAAGCAGAAGTAAGCGATCCGGTCGTTTTGGCTAACTTCTTGTCAGCCGATGGAGTTAGCAGTCCCTGCCCTCGTCCCTATGTCACCACATTCACGCGCATCCCTTGGCTGCACACACAGAGAGGACCGCCCCTTTATGCCGTTCTCTCTCCTCATTGGATAAAGGTTGTAGGATACAAGGAAAGTTTTCTCCTCGGCTTACAGCAGAGCAGAGTAACTGACAGACCCGTGTTTCGGACCAAACACTCTATGTAAGTGATTGCTGTCGGAAGATATAACTATTTAAGACTTATATTAACAAACATTCCTCTAACTTCTGCTTTAAAGCAGCAAAATCACATCCTTTGTTGTTGTAATGTCACATCTGAATCTGGAGATAGAATATCCCAAACAGGGATGACGATTTGATATATTAGGGATCCTATAATTGTGATTTTTTTCCTCTGAAAAGTCTATTTTTCAACAAACAGTTTATGTTTATGGGTTTGGACTCAGATCAGTTTCACCTGTTTTTGTTTTTCACAACTCCTTTAACATCTACTAATAGTTAACACAGTGCAGTCTGAACAAAGGTCCGGGGCTCAAATGCAACACAAAGCTACTGTCACCATGTAAACTATTAACTAGTTTTCTGACACTCCTAATCTGGATCAGTGAGTTTATGGACCTGTCGTTGTTTCTTCTTCTCTATCAACTCGTATACAAGATGAATAAGAAGATAGTTACTGTAAGATCCTCACTGTTGTCTTTGCGTCCTGTCAGGTGGCAGTTTTCCACAGAGAGTGCCGACATCGGCTTCGGGGTGTTTCTGAAGGCGAAGAAGGGCGAGTGGATGAAAGCTGCTCAGATGCAGGAAGTGGTGCCGAGCCAACGCTACAACGCCCACTTGGTGCCCGAGGACGGCTCTCTGACCTGCGAACGGCCCGGAGTCTGTGAGTGACCGTCTGTCTCTTGCTGTAAACACCGTCTGTCGCAGCCTGACGTGTCACAGACTGACGTCGTCGTTGCTCTGTTTTCGTCCTCCGCAGACGTGCTGAGGTTCGACAACACCTACAGCATCTTCCAGGCCAAGAGGATCAGCTTCACAGTGGAGGTGCTGCTGCCCGACCGCCTGCAGCCGCCGCAGGCCAACGGGGGGGGCAACGCCGGCAGCAGCAGCAGCAGCAAGTCGGCGCAAACCGAGGGCCAACAGCCGACAGCAGCCGACAGCCAATCGTGAGCGAGCGATGATGAAGACGACACAAAACAACACAACACAACACATGTTGTTTAGCTGCGAGTAAGCACAGCCTGAGATACTTGATCTGAACAGGAACCACAACATGCTGCCAATAAATACAAATAACCAGAATTACGTCTAAATGACTGATTAACTCATTCATGTGGCGTCAAACAGGAAACATCTGCAGGAGGAACATAGAGTATATCAGTGTTTTACTCACCTTGACACTGGGCACATCTGTCCAGCTGCTGATAATCCTCCTACAAGGTAAAGGAATGAGAAGCAGGTGATCCGACTGTTCATCAGCAGACATGGTCTGTAATCAAAGAGTGAACGAGTGTCGTTGTTTGAGGGTTTATTAACGTTTCTGCTCAATTAAATTAAAGTTTTTATCCAGATTAACGGCCACTGACTGAATCATGTCGGTAAATAAAACAATCATATTCAGAATTATTGATCCTCAGGAGAAAGGTTATGTTAAAGAATAAGAGTTATATAAAGTAAATAAATATAAACATATACAAGATAAATATATACATGAGATAGTAGAAAAAGTATGTCCTCAGGAAAATAGAATGTAAAACTAGTATCAAGACTGTATTGTAATATTATTTGCACAAGTAAATAAATAAGAGATAAAAATAGTAAATATAATAGTATAGTATGCAGCACAGTTTTAACCGTCTGTGTACAAAGGAAAATATTCTCTATAGATTATTTTCTATTTTTGACAGAGGATTATTCACCACATTCAAACAACAGTGGAGCTTCAGAGTTTAACAAAACAGACTATTGTGTGTAAATGAAGTGTAATTAAAGGTCAAGGCCCACGACGTCACAGTGTTATCGTCTACTCTCCTTCTATTTCTGCCTCCATGTTGCAGCAGAAATATCTACAGACCAGACTGAGCATCAGGTCGTCATACTGTACGTAGAATAATCTATAACGTGGTTTTAACCTTTGAGATCTCAGCAGGGAACGTCCAGATTCACAGAAAACATTCCTATAATAATATATTTATTCTCTAATTTCTAATTTATTTTCAAGTTAAATAATATATCAATATCAAAACAATTTCAAATGCAGTGTTATTTTCTCTCCCAGTCATTAGCAGTGAGTGTGAATGAGGAAACTGAATGATTTCTTTCACCAGACAGTTACTGAATGTAGATTGATGTAGACTGATTGATTGATTGATTGATTTCACAGTATACTGGGAGGTTTTCTTTTTTCTTTTCTTTTCTCTTTTTTTTTTTACTCCAACAACTCAGAAGGAAATGATGAAATAAAACATCCACACTTAAATGAACGCCTCAGTGTCACATCTTCAGTTTCTAAACTTTGGCCAAGACGAGCTCACATTGTGTCTAAACTTATTGTTGATCATAAACTTTTCTCATGTGATGAAGTTTTGCATCAATTGTAAAGAAATAAAAAACACATTTTGGATAAAATGTAAAAAGCAGCCATTGCCTGTTTCTTTGTTTCTTTGTCAATATATTAAGAAAACAAAGCGTCTACAAATTTTCTCATGAGCAAATAAATAAAGTTACATCACCCACCAACAACAGACATCTGCACTGTGAAAAATCTTTTCTTTTACATGAAACTCAAACAAATCTGTTGCAAAGCTGCACCTGTGTTCACCAGCTTGAGGACCCTCTTCTTCTTCCTCTTCTTCTTCTGCTGTTGTTGGTGGGTTTGTGCAGCTCATGGTGCAGCAGCTCCACCACCTGTACACAGACAGGAAGTGACACCTGTGACAGGACGGTCAACTACATCACCTGCACTGCTGGAGAAAAAAAAACAATGACACTTATAGATTCAGGCAGAGTGCAGAAATCAAAGTCTGTATATTGATTATAGGAAGTGATCATGGGACTGATTACTTCCTTCCATGTATATCTTCCATATATTCCATACAGATCCTATTAAATACCTGCAGTAATATTTGCATAAATATAATATATTTAAATATCATGTGTTTTTTTTTATTTTATTTTAGTATAATGCTGTGACCATATATGGTAATGCTATTTATATATAGCTCTGGGATGGATATTGATTTATACATTGTTGCCCATAAAGTTGAAATATATATATATTTTTTTACTTCTTCTCATGAAATGATTGTTTATCACAAGCTTCAGTTAGCTTCCCCAGGAGAACAGTTCACACACCATGTGACTATCAAGCCAACTATGATTTTTGTTGTGTGTTAATAAAGTGGGTGCATCGTGAAATTGAATTGAAATTGAATTTATAATAGGAATAAAAAGAGTAATGTGGGGGCGTCGCGTGGCGTAGTGGTTAGAGCGGGCGCCCCATGTATAGAGGCACAGTCCTCGCTGCGGTTGGCCCCGGTTCGAGTCCCGCGTCGGGCGCCATTTGCTGCATGTCATCCCCCCTCTCTCTGCCTCCCCATTTCCTGTCTGTCTCAACTGTACTATCTATAAAGGCATAAAAGCCCAAAAAATATAATTAAAAAAAAAAAAAAAAAAAAAAAAAAAAGAGTAATGTGTCTGAAAACAAAGTTATTCCAACTTTATGGGCAACATATCTAAAATATAATAAACATAAATACATATTTGTATGGGCCAAACATAAATGTCAATATATGAAACTGTTACAGTTTTAGGTTTCATGTATACCGGTATATAGTTATATTTAATACATGCTTTATGTCATAAATAATAATATAAATTTAATGTATGTACATACTGAACAAACTGGATGTCTGTATCCAAAACAATGGTGAACAAACCACACACACACACACAAATGAGACCACACATTGTCGTAATTTTATAAATATTTTATATACAAAATATTGTTACAAGTATATTCAACATATGTCACATTAGAATAATGATGAAGTACTTTACATACATTTGATCGATCCTCATTATTTCACAGTACGTACATGAAAAAGATCATCACAACTCTAGCTCAGTCTGATTGTATACAATAAATACATGCTCTGGTCTTAGGCTTTTTACTTCTCATCGATTTATTCTTTACAAACTTTTACAGTTAGTCTTTTGAACAGAGTGCAAGAGTTCAGTCGTCGTCGTCACCACCACCACCGTGCGAGGACCCACAATCCTCCTCTTCATGCTCTCAACGCTCTGCCTGTGGACAGTGTTTAGTCTAGTTCAGTTTAGTTTAATCAGAGCAGAGAGCAACCAGCATGAAGCAGGAAGCTGCAGATCCTCCGGTGTCTGCAGACACAAACACCCACAGATACATCGAGTGACCGGACGCTGAACACTTTTTTTGTGTTCCTTGGCACGTAAGTAAACAGACAGAGAGTGTGGATCGAACCCAGTTACACTTCACTCAGACCCGTCAGGTGTTTGTTCTCGTTCCGTTAAATAAAAGTGCGTCTGACGTGAAAACAACCAGATCAGACGCGTTCAAGAGCAGGGAGTGGACTGTGCATGCATTTTATTTGCAAAGGCTGCGGCATCAGAAAGAAAGACTCTCATCCCGTTTTTAAAAATGTAATAGCAGAACTTCCTTAAAGGTGTTTTTAACCCTTTAAAAACAGTGTTGTTTGTTGTTGTTGTTGTTGTTGTTCTTTCCACTCAGAGCAGCTCTGCAGGCAAACAGTCTTCACAGTCACAGTTTTGGCAAAAACAGAAGAGCTAAATCCAGAAAGCTATGAAGAAGCTGTTGTTTTAAACTACTGTACCCATAATTCTTTGCTTCTGAGAAAAAAAAACAATGCTGTTTGACTTAAAATATCGATACTGTTGAATCTGTCTTCATGTTTTAAGTCTGAGAACGTGAGCTAGCTTTTTTCTTTCTTCTTTCTTCTTTTTTAAGGCTTTGTAATTCATAAGAACTGACTTCATTTTCTTTCTTTTCAAGTTTTTTTTTTTATATATATGTATATCTCGAGTCTATTCATCGTTAAAGAGCAGCACACATCAGCAGCATCCTGACACACTTCTGCCTGGAATTAAAAATAATCCAGCCATCATCATCCAGCGTCTGTTGTTCTTTGTTTTCTCAAATTAGGGGATTATTGTTGGTCACTAAATTCCCACACTGCAATTTCAAAGCAGTTTCCTTGGTTACCGTCTGCTCAACAGCTCATGCTAAGGATGTTGTTTTATTTGGTTTAATATGTTTTTGTGACAGTGATCAGCTGGTTAGTGCCATTTCTTCTTTTTTTTTTGAGGAAAATGTTTGATAAAAGAGTCAAAAATGTCACAAAAGACATTTGTCAGAAGGCCTCGAAGACTCAGAAGTTACTGTTCAGGCCCGTTCAGGTCATTATTAGCATTAATGGTGTGTTTCATTACAACCTAGAAGTTGGATTTTTCCAAGTTTCCAGTGGCTACATCATCAGAAACGCCTCGTCACAATAAAACCTGAAAATCACTTTGTTTATTGGCCACTTGTTCTTGTTTTTGTGTCATTAAATTCATCATAACGACAGTATTGTGCAACTTCTATTGTTAAGTTGCTTTATCACTCAAACTGTGTTGTTATCTGCTACAATAGCTATTCCCAGCACAGTTTTCAACTTCCGAGGTGAAATTGAACGCAGCGTGAGCTCCGTTGATGGCCGACAGATCTAATTGGCCAAGAATTAAATCATCTTTACAGTTTAGAAACTGATTTTTTCAAACATTTTTGAGAAATCCTCTCCTTGCAAACTGCATCTATCGAATTAAATACGTCTCTTGATGAATATTCAACCTCCTGTGTCCCTCTCCTCCATGTTCAGTGTCTCTCCGAGGCTTTGATGGTCTGTGTTAACCGACAGTGACAGTGCTCCTGCACCGTTTTCTAAGCCTTTACCCCACAGTGTGGCGGCGGTGCTGGGCCGCGCCCCGGCTCATCTGCCCTCCTCTGCAGGACGCACTTCAGACTTGAGCTTGACGAACTCCTTGGCGACCTCGTCGGCGGGTCGCTGGGACAGGATGCGCATCACCGTCATGCCCGTCTCGTCCGTGTGGAGGCGCGGCCCGATGGGACACCAGCACACGCAGGTCTTGCGGTCGGCGACGTCGCGCAGCTGGACCACGGCCACGCCCACCACCCGGTCCGCACGGCCGAAGCAGTAGTCCTTCACCGTCACCTGGAGCTCGTAGCAGTCTGGAGACTCTTTACCCAGGATGCTGTGGGGCAGAGGGGCAAATAGAGACTTTTAATGACTGCATCTTTTTTTTATTTATATATATATATATATAATGTTTATTGGGTAACACTTTAGATTAGGGAACACATATTCACCATTAACTAGGTGCTTATTAATATGCATATAAGTAGCTTACTAGCTCCTTATTAGTAATTATTAAGCACGTATAACACCTTATTCTACATAGCCTTATTCTAACTGTATTACACCATGAATTAAGATTTTTCCTGATATTAAAGCAGTACTAAAGAACTTTCAGTTTTGGTTGAGTTTGGCGGCACCTGTGGACCAAAGCGGTAGTGTTTTGCCTGAAGGAAGACTCCATTTCCCATGAACACTAGCGTGAAGCCCTGTAAATATCCTGCATTAAAATTAACAGAAGACATCAAAACTAAGTTTCTGTTTCCAGTGGATCATTTCAAAGTGAAAACACAAACATAATCCATTGCTAAAGTGCCGTTTTGCCTGTTCCCTCCTTGTTGTGACTCGCAAAAGTTAAAGTGAAACTTAAGTGAGAGCAGGGTTCCTACCATGCTCCTCAAAGCTGCTTAGTGCCAGAGAAAGAGATACAGACCCCGTCAGGCCATTACAGAGGTGTCATTCAACTTGTTGTAAGTCGATGTACCATCACAAAAGTTATGAAAATATTTTATGAAGGTTGAAAAGTTTCTTAGTGTTGGTTTAACTCCTAATTATCGCTTATTCATTGTAAATTAATGCATTAATGCTATACTAATTCACAGTGATAAAGGAAGAATTACTGTTCTTGTGCTACTGCCCCTGTACAAGGCCCCAATAACCCACTGGTTATTCACATCATTATTCAGAAACAACAATGCATTAATTTACAATGAATAAGCGATAATTAAGAGTTAATATCAGGAAAAATCTTAATTCATGGTGTAAAAGAGGTAGACTAAGGTGTTAATATGTGCTTAATAATTACTAATAAGGAGCTAGTAAGCTACTTATATGCATATTAATAAGCACCTAGTTAATGGGGAATATGTGTTCCCTATAATAGAAAAAAAGACCCCCACCCCAAATCTAACAAAATACATGAATAGGATCAGCACATCATAAGTAAAGGCCAATAAAATAAACATACATATTTAAAAAAAAACTGTACTGTAAGTGAAGAGTACACACAGCAACATCTTTTCAAACATGTCTACCCTGTCTTCGTTATAAAGTCTCAGTTTCTCCAGGTGAAGGATATTTGCCATTTCTCTTAACCACAGACCGTACGTTGGTGCAATGTCCAACCTCCGTGCCCAGAATTACTGCATCTTTAATTCATTTAAGGAGTAAAAGTTAAAAAAAACAACAAAAAAAACACTTACAACTGGAAAGACTCGTTGAACTTCGCCGTCCAGCTGTTGTTCTTGGACTTTGTGGTGAACTTGCGCTTCTTGTCGGCGAGGAAGGGACCGACCATGGAGACCTCGACGAAAGGACGGAACATGCCGGACGTCTGCCACTTCATGTCGTTCACCGCGATGACTGATGAGATGGAGGGATGAGAGAGAGAGAGATCTTATATCAGAGGTTTAAGGTCAGAAGAGGTAAATCTCTTGCAGATTGTATGTGAGGTGTTGATGTAGACTGATGGAGAAAAACGCAGTCCATATTGATCTGAAGTCACATCCCTGCCAAATTCATTTTTATTTTTGTGAATCTATTTTAGTCTTAGTTAGTTTTTTTGCAGTCAGTTTACAGTACATGTTTGCATATCTGTTTTAAAGGGGAACTATGCAAGTCTGGTCGCATTTCCTCTGTTTTGCTAACTCTCCTCCTGGCCATGTGCACTTTTTTTTTTTTTTTTTTTTTAAAGTATATTTTTTGGCTTTTTGCCTTTTATTTGATAGACAGTCAGAGATAGACAGGAAAGGGGGAGGCAGAGAGAGGGGGAATGACATGCAGGAAGGGTCTGCCCGACGCGGGACTCGAACCGGGGACGCCTGCATTGAGGACTGTAGCCTCCACATGGGGCGGCCGCTTTAACCACTGCGCCACGCACCGCCCCATGTGCATTTGTTTTTAACGAAGCCGGTGAAAAATCAATACATGGAGCGGTGGATAACGTTATATACCACATACATATATACATATATATATATATATATTTTTTTTTTTTTTAGGGGCTTTTTGCCTTTAATGGACAGGATAGTTCAGAGAGAGACAGGAAATGGGAGGCAGAGAGGGGGGGGTGACATGCAGGATAGGGCCGCTCGGTGCCGGATTTGAACCGGGGACTATAGCCTCAACACATGGGGCGGGCGCTCTACCAACTGAGCTAAACACACGTTTACTATTTCTGGTAGTAGGAGTCTATTTCCAATGACCAGTATGGTTCTTTAAAAGTTTGATTAAGTTGGTGAGTGTTTGTGTCTGTAGATCTCTGGTGTGTCTCACCTCTGACGGTGACCTTTCGTTCTTTCCCGAGCATCAAGTCGATCTGCAGCATGGCCTCTCCGATCGGCTTCTCCACCCCCGAACCTGCAGCGACGAGAGCAACGGGAACATCTTTAAAACCTCTCTGTTGTGTTTCAGTCTTATCTTATCTTGATCTTCCTGCTGCTGCTGCGTTTTATTATCTCATAGTTCAGCTTTAATTTTTTACAAAGGCTGATCATGATAATCCGACGCACCACCATGTTTCACACTGTTATATATTTAGTATCTAATAAAGAGATTATTCCTGAGTTTCTACTCAGTTCAAAAAAAGAGAAAGGAGGATAAAACAGCTCAACAGATGAATCAGTTTCAGTTTCAGTTCAGATCTATTTTTCTACTATGAATCCTAAAATGAATCTCGACAGTGAAACTCACCTCTGTCTGGTCGGATCTTCTCGTTGCCAGTGATTCTGATGCCCATCCCATCATGCACTGAGAAGACAGAAGAAGAAGAAGAGACTCAGTTAACTTTTCTATTGATTTCTATCTATTTGATTCTTTAAAGGGATAGTTCAACGTTTTGGCAAATTGGCCCAATGCCATACTCGCTATAGTTTTAGGAGCTGCTCAGAGCTACGCTACGGAGGCTCATGGGATTTCTTGGTTTCCCTCATCAAACTCATCAAATACACAATCCAACAACTCCAAAACACTCTGGTGGACAAGTTGTGACCTGCACATTCACCAAGCTATGAGATAATAACACAACGGGAAACCACGAAATCCCATGAGCCTCCGTAGCGTAGCTCTGAGCAGCTCGCGGCTCTGCTCCACCGTTCTAAAAATAGCTTGCATCGACAATTAAAGGTAATGAACCTACTGCTGTGACTATAGGGATTATGGTAACGGGCCAATTTACCAAAATGTTGAATTATCCCTTTAAGGCCTTTATATTGTGCATGCAGTGTGTGTGTGTGTGTGTGTGGTCACCCTGGGAGTGCTGTGTGGTGACGAAGGTCTTGATGAGGGCGTCGGTGCTCTGGGAGTACAGAGACAGAGCGTAACGCAGCGACGCCAGCTCAGGACTTTTCTCCACAAACGCCTTCTTCAGCCCGTTTCCTCCAGCGTGGAAATATTGCTGAAGGGAACGAGAGCGCCACAAACAAGGAGAGAAAAATATATTATAGATTAAATATATCAAAATAACAGTAATAAGGTCAGATAATAATTGTAGAGCAGATTAATGCAACTGTTCTGTAACTTGTTTTGTATTTAAATGACATAAGTATTTCATATCTGAATATTGTAACAAAATAAAACATTACATATAAAATATATTGAAAATGTGAAAAAAAAACCTTTAGGAGAGCTAAATTAAAGACAATAATTACTTCCCTATTCATATATTATTTACTCTAATAAGTAACATCCTAAATGTGCCCAAAACTCATATCTAAATTTACATATTCAATTTTTCGATCACATATTACATTCAAATTTGCTTATTATGTGTAAGTAAGTATATATCCTCTTCCTGTTCTCTATTCTTGTAACACAGTTTTCCCTCTAGCGATCAATTCAGTATCTGACTCTGGTTCTGATACCTAATCATTTTATGATTATTATATTTTTCTTTAATGCCTAAGAATCAAATCAATGAGATACATTTAGATGATATTTTTTCATCCAATCACCTTGATCGTCTCCAGCCCTGCGTCGATGATCACACACTGTTTGGGCGTCAGGGTTTTGGCTTCACCTCCTCCCTGCAACGACCAGAGTTCACACATTCACATGAGACAAGAGTTTCCTCACAGCAGCAGAAACAGCAGCGACGCTCAAAATATATAAAGACCGAAGCAGGAAACTGACTTTCTGCAGCAGCTGACTGAGTCTAATGAGACGTCACCATGATACAACGACTTCTACACTCAGGGTCTCTGCAGCTGAAGTTGTTTCTGCTCAAGCAGTTTTTGAAACAATTTGAAAAAAAAATGTCTTAAAGCTAAAATAGAGATACTGGATGACGATAAACACGTAGCGTCTCAGCCATAAACAGGTGATGCTTCTTTATATGTGAGTCTCACCTTGAGATTTGAGAGTCCTTTAGCTGCTGTGAGGAGTTGGGCTCCCTGCAGAGAGAGAGGGAGAGAGAGAGAAAAAAAGAAAGAAAGAAAGGTCATGAGTGATTTTCAATTTTATTATAAACCACGATTTTTCACAATTTGTGAAGAGGAAAAAAGCTGTTTGCAGGTTTAACACACCTACTGACGCCCACCACTAGATGGCGGCAGAGCGCTGACTTTGGTCTCAATGGGGCTTTATCATCTTTTATATACAGTCTATAGCATTATCATAATCCAACACCACACAACACAGACACACACATACACATACACACACTGTATGTGTTCTGAAAATGACACCACAAATGCCCTTCTGTTGTTATAATCATCATGGATACTGTCATCATCATCTGTGCCCATGTTATATTCACTTGGATTATTTTAGTCAAAGTTAAAGTGCATTTACGACTAAATGAACATTGTGACACACACAGACAGTAGGTGTACATACTAAAGGAATAGTTCACCAAAAAATGAAATTCATTCCGCTGCAATCCAAGTGTCCTGAAGGGATATAGTCCAGGGTTTACTCGAAGCAACGTCATTTAGGACATTTTTACAGCCTAAACCATCCTGTATTGAATTTGCCTGGAGCGATACAGGACTGTTTAGGCTGTAAAAATGTCCTAAATGACGTTGTTTCCAGTGAAACTATGGACTATATCCCTTCAGGACACTTGGACTGCAGTGGACGAGCAGTGTGGAGGAACATTAAATGGTTTTTGTGTAGTTTTATGGACCTTTTTGTGTCAGGCCCTATTACTCTCATATTTGGATTTCGTTGGACTAGGAACCGGCCTCCCGGGTCTCCAGATGCACTTTGAGGAATAAAAAACTACTCCGGAGTATTCATCAGCATCAGTATTCACTAGGTGAACTATTCCTTTAATGTGTGTGATAGGGATGCAAACAATTAATCGACTATCGATTAATTGTCGATAAGAATTTAATCGATTAAATTAAATTACTTGCAATTAATCGTTCCTTTTCAATGGGAGTTTTACTGTGAAATGTAAACAAGCAAAGCCGACATAATGTAGCAGATCTCTGTGTAAACGTGTGCAGCGCTGCGCACTGCAGCACACAAGGGAGAGAGGGAGAGGAGGTGAAAAGAGACAACACTGTTACCTGTTGTAGCTATACGGGACTCAGGCTGTACCATCGCTAACACACAGACGACCGGTGAGTAACGAGTCAAAAAGCCGCCGACACGGAGCTGCCTGAGGAGTTGTAATGCAGCCTGAACGCAGCTCAAACCGACCCGGTGCCTCAGCACGGCGGACAAGCTTTGATAAACACACCGGATCCGCGCTGGTTTACAGTATCCTACCGTAGTTTAGCCGGTCGCTACCGGAGCTTAATTTAAAAAAAAAAAAAGAAAAGAAAAAAAAAGCGCTCGTTGCGGTGCCGCGGAGAACAGCGCGTGTGTCCAGGCTGTGTTGGTTTATGTAACTTGAGGGGACAAATGAACCACATGTTTATTGTCATGCATTGCTGACCTGGGCATTGTTTCTCAATAAATTAGAAAACCCTTTCCTATCATTCCCCTTTTCCCTGCATGGTTGAAGGAGACTGGCTCGCATCCACGCTCCCACTCCCTCCTGCGCCGAAATGTCACCTTAAGTCACATAAACCAGTACGGGTGTGTGGACACAACCACCTTGATGTCAGCGCCTCATCACCGCTGGTGTTAAAAGGCTCCGTTCTTTCTGCAGTCAGGTTAAAGCGCACATCCGCTGTGTTGGTAAACAAATAATCCCTCTGTATCAACGGAGGAAACCGTGCTTGATCAGCTTGGGTTGGAGGTGGTGTGAGTGCGGGCCAGCGGGGGACGGGGGGGGGGGGGGGGATTCGGGCTTCAGCACGGTGCGGAATAACTGTCCCGTGTGAGTGCGTCCTTATTTGTGGCCGCTGCAGCGCCACACGGGCTTTGCCTTTCAGCAATCAAGCGCTGTTTTCGTCTTTGTTAATAACAATAACAGCAACAGCTGTCGGCAGCTGAGATTGCTGTGCCGTCACCATAGAAACGCAAGACGCATTACGGCTCATTCGCAAAATACCTTTCAATGGAAACACCCGCAAATGGCAATTGCACTTTTTCGAAGTTTCAGAAATATCGCTTTTATTTTGCGAAAATCTGTAATGGAAACGCAGTTCTCTCACCTCATCTCATCTCATTATGATAGGACTTCAACCTCAGAGCTCTCTGTCCCAAATAACGTGCTACTTAAACATTTTCATTGTGCTGTGCTCTTAAAATAAATTAACAAATACTAGTGTAAAGTCCATAAGGAATTTTCCCCTTAAATTTAGGTTCTCAGGAAAATCGCCGCTTATCAATTAATCGATCATCGATCGATAAGGTCTATCAACTATCGATTAATGAATTACTCGATAATTTGCATCCCTAGTGTGTGACTTCTGTTGCTTGTTGAGTGAAAACTGTTGCTGCCGCTGTTTAAGCAGCTGATTTTCAGATGCTGGAGTGTCCTTGAATGCACTGTCCAGGAAAGGTTGTTTTTTTTTAATTTTTTTTTACACATTTTATCAAAGTGGACAGAAATAATAAGTAAAATAGGGATGTGACTCTTTGAGTGTCTGACAATTCAATCTGTAACAACGGGGTTGCTAAACAGAGGAGCTGTCAGAGTAGCTCTGCTGTTCCTCTCTCTTCAGCCTGCACTTTGTATAAAAAGGGTTCAACCATAGACTGTAAAAGGGTTCAACATGTGAAGATCTAACCTCCATCTGAGCGCCAATGCTGAACAGCGTGTGTGATTTATAAGGGTAAATCAATTGGGGATAGTTGTTTGTATGTTTATACTTGGTTGTAAATTTATGAATTTATTTATTTATGAAGCCGTTTAATTGGATAAGTAAGAAAGGGTTAAGGTCATATTTATAAGTTTTACTTCTACCAAACGTCTCTGCTTCTACCTGCTCCTTTTCGGACACTATTCTTTTTTTGTGTTCTGTTTTTTGTTTTTAAATTTTGTTTTATTTTTATGTTCGAAATAAAATAAATTCATTCATTCATTCAAAAAACAAAAACACAAAACACTGATGTCCTCTCAACGATAGAGGATCGGGTTGCTGCCTCTCACAGACATTCAATAGAACAATATAATCTTATCAGTTAACAGTGAGAGTTGTTTGCAGCAGCTGAACAACACGACGCTGCGTACGGAAGCCTGTGAGGGTGCACAGAGAGACGGAGGAAACCTTAACAAAAAATGTATTTTTGAAGTTCATGAATAGATTTTTCCCCCACCCCTAAAGTACTGTGGATGTTATTTGTCCTTAATGGATAAAACATGCACAAATATTCTCTTTGTGTTTGTGTTTGTCTGTGAGCTGTGGATGATCAGTCACAGCTGGACCAGAACCTGGAGCTCATCATCATCATCATCATCATCACACAGTCGTGCTTCGCTCTCAGGCCTCAGCGGTGACACTTCAGCAACAGGAGACACTTTGTCACATCTTCAAAGCAGCAGTGTGAAGATTAAGAATTAGCCTAACATTTTACACTTCAAAGTGTGTTTAGGTGTCCTGGGGAATAATACCACGCCCGACGGCTTCATGTATGAAGCTCAGGAGGGAAAAACCTGCATGAAACCCGATCAACGGCCTCCGGTAATGTCACTTCGGTCGGCATCGGCCTTGATCCGAAGACGATCAAGAGAGACCAAAACCTGATCTAACTAGTCTGACTCTGATCTGTTCTCAGCTCTGGGCTAAGAACAAATCTATAGAACGAATCGCCTTCTTGTTTGACTAGGCTACTTCCGGGTAGAAAACCACCAAACCAGCAGTTTAGTTATGTTTTTCACACCGTTTAGACAAATCTGAAATTAAGAAAGAAACACTATTTCTGTGTGCACGAGCAAAGCAGTTTTGTTTGTGGTATTTATTCAGTTTTGGGGGAATCACGGTGTCTAGAAAGCATCAGTGGCAGGCAGCTGACAGGGACAGAGCGGCGGTAGCTAAGCTAACGGCGGTAGCTAAGCTAACATCAGGACATCAACTAAAACCCTCCTGTTGTCGGACTCGGACATGACATGAAACTACTGCAGTTAGCTCAGTCATGTTGTAACTAAGATATCCGCTGCAAAAATATTTTTCATGGACCGTTTATTGAGTCACTGAGTTATTAAAGTTAAACATTAGCCCTGCCAATTTACGATAACACATAAATAGTAGGCTAATGTTTGTCCAATCATTGGTTTTATAGACTTTACAAACATCAGATTAGTCTAAACCTGAAAATGAGACATAGAGCCTAGCGAAACTCTTGTCCGTCACTATTGTTCTCATGCTGGTTTTCTACCCGGAAGTAGGCCTACATGTAAACAATAAGGCGACTGAGTTGCATTGTGGGAAATGAAGTCAGCATTAAAACCGTCCATCATGAGTCTGACTCTTCTCTCTGATTGTTCAGGACTGGGTTTATATCTCATGGGTTCATGGTTCTGGTTTTGGGTTGGGAGATGGGGAGAGAGAGGGGCTGGTTGTCATGGTTACCAGGCTGTCGTTGCTCTGAGGCAGGACGATGGTCTTCTCCAGGCTGCTCAGGACGATCTTCCACAGATCCTTCAGGATCCTCTTCAGCACCGTCTTCTCACAGATGTCGGCGAAGATGCTGAGACTGGATGAGACGACAAAGCAAGTTAACAGCAAGTTAAACATTCAGAGGACGTTGAAGGAAGACTTTTGTTATTGAAATTATTTTATTATTATTTGTGAGTCTGAATAATGTATTCAAGGGTTTCTGTACCTCCTCATTTTATTCTGAAAAGCTATTTGTAAGTCCATGCGGCTTCTGGTTTTGTTTGATCACGGCAGTAGTTTATATCCAGGTCTTAGACAGAAGCACACAGCCATTGGTAAGTAGCAGCAGCTAAGTGGAAAATAGCCTGCTAACGATATTTATCTTGTGTTGTGTTGATGTTTACCGCACTGTTAGGCAGTCATCCTCTAATAAGAGTGTTACTTAGCATTTGTGGTTAGTGCTTGGCTTTTTATTGAAAAATGAAAGTAGTAGTAGTTTAGAGGTTATAGGCTATAGTTTCATTGATATTATTATATGTGACCTTTTGTATTTGATTTGATTGTTTCAGGTTTATGACCTGTGGTCACCTGTGGTCATTTTGATATAAAAACATTTGTGTGCTTCCTGTCAAGCCTTTTCGTAAAACACATACTATAGATGTATTTATTTTCTTCAATGTGACGGCTTTAGCTTTATAAATCCTAAGGACTACTCTGCTGAGGAACAGACTGAACAATGAGTCCAAACCTCTCTGCTTTGGATTCAGATTTCTTGGAGGTTTTCTTGGAGATTCATCTTGATATTTAACATTTCACACTGAACGCAGAGAAAATAAGAGATAACACGGAGAGATAAATGAAGACGCCTCCAGCTGTTTACCAACGCTACGTGTGTGAAACCTTGAGACGGTTGTTCAGAGTGAAACAGATGAGATCAAGACGCAGAATGTGAAAAAAACCACCACATATAAAGAGAGAAGGTCACAGTAATCACTAAAGAGTGATAAATTCATGTATACGGGAGACTAAATGGAGCAATTTACTAAACATAATAAACACCACAAGTCTCAGAATTTAGTCTCTGGCATACGTCCTTCAATAAATTATTAGCTGTGTAAAGTAAAGTTACTTTGAAGTGTTGAAATACACTGTTTACGTTTGATTTTCTGTTTCTACCTGTTCATGTTCTGCACCTTTGCTGCAGGACAGGAGCTTTAAATGTCACGTAATGATACTGAATTCATGTTTTTTACTTTTTTTCTCTATCACAATTTAAACAGTCGGTGTTACCTTCACTTCCTCCTCTTATTCATCAAGAAAACTTTGGGTTTTCACACCTTTATAACTGCTCTACTTTCCATTTTGTTGACTCTCTGAGACTTTTTTAGGGGCCACACGACTACTCCTTAATGTTTCAACCGCGCTAATGAAAACAAAGACAGATTTTAGCTGTTGTGCATTAGCAGCGTCACCAAGTAAATACCCTAATATTGATCCTAAGTAAAGATAAAAGTAATCATTGATGGTTTGGTGCTTCATTGATGCAAATATTGACCCAGTTTCTTCTGTGTCTGGATTAAAAAAAAGGGACGGAGGCTTAAATCCTTCAGGAGCGGCTGATGCATCACAGTTTAGTTCGTTAATGCCATCAGTGGTGTCGTTAATGATGGAGCCTCTTTGTGTTGCAGCAGCTCGACTCACTTCCCATCCAGGAACTCCATGAGCGGCCTCAGCATGTTGTCAGCGTCTGCCTCCGCTGTGTTGTGGTTGGGGGGCCCTTTGATCTGGTAGAGGATCTCAGCCATCTGACGCATGCAGCCGTTGATACGAGACTGGAAGCTGCAGGGAGAGAAGGAGGAGGCTGATGTAAACCTCTGTCTGTGTGTGTGTGTGTGTGTGTGTGTGTGTGTGTCTCTGTGCATGTGTGTGTGTTACCTCCTGGCGAACACGGTGCTGAAGTTGTCCAGGACGGTGCTGAGCTTCACCTGCAGCTCGTTGAGGATGTTCGCTGCCTCTGTATCCAGCTACGACACACACAGACACACACACACACACACACACAAAGAAGAAGGAGGAAGAAGGAGATAAGAGGTTATTTTTACTCGGCTGCTCGGAGCTGAAGTGTTCAGTGACTCCTGTTTTTCTCTGAACTAGATTCACTTCCAACAGTGTTTTCCAATCTGAACCTCTCTCACACTGCACACTATCACAAATACATGTAAAATGTTCTTCAGTATTAGTGTGAGTGAATCCGTCAGACATTTACACACATTCAGGGACGTGGAGCTTCATTTCTCGACTGTAATCAAACATAAAACTGGTTTGTCAAGAAGATGCACAGAGGATCGAGTGAGAAAATGTGACTGTTACATGTTGGTACAGGCGTTTTTTCATTAAAATCACTGTCACTGTGACAATGAATCTGCACAAATTAGAAAAATTCAACATCTTTCAGACAAAACATATTGTTTTTTAACTCAGGGCTGACAATCAATTATAATATTTCATCACAAAGTGTACGAATGTCCATAATTAATCCCATATCTATCACATCTTATGTGTTCCATTTTTAAGTTTTAAGTGTTAAATAAAGGACAAACATGCTGCTGTATTCAAACATGAACCAACAACTATGAAATATATATTGTCCAGAAACCCGCAAAGGCTTCACTGCAAATAAATGTAATAACACGTCGGCTTCGTCTGAGTAGTGACTGTTCACAGAGACGCTTCAACTGATTCATCTCCTCAAACTACGGGTCGGCTCAAAGGACAAAATAACTCAATATGTGTTAATTGCATGTCAAAAAAGAAATAACTGTGGCCATAAAATAAATCTGCATAAACACATTAAGTCACATTAACTTTTGACAGCAGCACTAGTATTGACTGAATCTGATCATGTGCTACTTTAACTTTAACCTGTGACTCAGACTGGATATAGTAACAGTATGAAGCTGCAGGTTTTTCCTGTTGAAACACTCGATGTAAAAGCTTTGATTTGCTCCGGCAGCAGAATCACAGCTGGAAATATGACACAGCTGCATCCACGGACATCAGGGACCAACCACACAGTCCAACTTCAACCCTTAAAACTAATGAGTTTCTCTCTGTTTATGGTCCTGGGTCTAGTGATGCAACCGCTGCACCTTTTGGAGAAACTTGCAGGGAGAATAAATAACTAAAACCAAAGGAAGCTGCTTCTTTTTCCTTGTGAGCTCTGGTTCTTTTCCTCCAGTCAACTCAAACTGAAGCGACACAGTCGACACCAGCGTCTCATCCTTTTGCATTTTCCTGATTCTAGAGCAGCAAAATAAACATGCATGAACCAGATGTTGCTGATCATTGAAAGAGTAAACACTCAGGGCTGCACACAGTTACAGTACGAGTGTGTATTAGCCTATGTGTGATGCAGATCAATAAACAGGAAAGAAACCGACTGAAACCCGGTGAATGGCTGCGACAGCGGCGGCGGTGACGACACATGAAGAGTTTGTAAGACATGAAGGGGGGGAAAAAAACACGAGGAGCTCATTCAGACGTCTTCAAACACATTCACCACCGGTGGTGCGTGGAAAAAAAGGAGCGTTTCAAGCTGTAAAGAGCGCGACATTTCCTGACCACCCCTCCTTCCCTCGAGCAGGTCCTCAAAAATACAACATGAGAGGCTGAAGGAGAGAGAGGGATGAAGGAGAGAAGTCTTTTTCTTGAAACTCTGGGAGCAGCAGGAGGCCTTCGCTCCTTCCTATGTCACTTCTCCTGAGTTAACTCCACTTGTGGAGAGTAGGAGGCTCAACTCCAAGTTATTTCTATAGAATAGAAACGTGGCGAGGAGGAGGAGGAAGATGGCGTGGAAGACGTGAGATAAAGCTCTGTGTCCCTTCAACACCTGGAAGGGTTTGAGGCTACGTTTACATGGAAATGATCTGAACAGAAAACGCAAAAGTGACATTAGTAGAACAATTTTAATTGAACTATTATTAGTTATTGAACTGACAGAGAGACATTTGGGATGAAAAAAAGAAAGATGTCACTGCAGCTGTGGTCTTCACTGGTCTTGATAAAAAAAAAAATCCAGAGTCCAGCTTGACCAAGACCTTAAAAAATGTGAGACCGGTCTTGAGTACCACAACACTATCTAACACTCAGAGCAGGTGAAAGCCTTTGCTCTGAACAGACTCAGACAAACACCGTCGCCTCAGGGATTTCATTTGAACGGCTGCATTGTGTTGTGAAACTCTGAAACTCTCTAAAATAGTCAAAACACCAAAGTTGTGCAGCAGTTTGACAGGTGAACACTCAACGCTGTGATCTCTGAGTCTTTTTATACTGTTCATCCTTGCTGCTGTTTTCATACTTCCTCTGTGATTAGCCGTCTCTGCTGGACTGTGTGGGCGTGCACAGACCGACACTCTCTCTTTTTTACTCAAACATTCATCCTTCTTATGGGACTGTGGGGATCTTATGTAATTAACCGACTGCGCTCCGAGGTCTAATCACTCAGAATAACTTGGATACACACGGCTTTTAATCCTCAAACATGTTGAATTGAATCCTTGGTGATCGGGAGGATTCAACATTTATCTTTTTCACTTTTTCATCTAAGAGTTACTGCAACAACAAAAAAAACTGGAGCTAAACAAAGTGCTGCCCCCTGCTGGTGTGGCAGCCTGTGAGATGAAATGAGCCGGTAAAGCAGCTCCTGAGGGCTGAAACTCATCAGTATGCTGGATGTGAAAGCGAGTGCCACATGTTGTAATAGCCAAATGGCTGCAGGATGAGACATCAGGAGGAGTCAGTGTGGAAAGTGTGCCATCGATAACTGTGGAACTGTGTTATTAGATGGAAGACGGTGGGCAGGCTGCCATTACACCTAATTGGACTAAAGGAGGGCTGTGACTTTCAAGTGACAGTGTTTTATACTGTCTTACATTTTAATTGAGAAAAGACCGTCCAACTCTGCCGCTTCAGAGCGAGCCAGTTCTTGGTCCAGATCCAAAAAGTGTCCCAGAGCCCGGCTGTGTTTTATATGAGCTGCTCGTGTCAAGTGTAGTCGGACATCTTTATGGATATCTGAAGGTGACCGTGTGTGCACGAGTGGGACGCGTCCTTGGAGGACGAAGACTGGCTGAAGACAGGTGGATGAATAATGATCACTGACGTATGCGTAGCGGGGGGGACAGGTCATCGAGTGGATGAGTTCGTGTCCCAGAAAATCTGGATCAGGAAGTTTCTAAAGGAATTGTTTTGAAGCTCAGAGTGAGCTGCTTCGCTGTCGCCGTCTTGGCAGATCCTGACTCCGCCCCCGTAAAGTCCCGGCTAATCCAAAAATAGGCAAAAAGGCGGAGCATGTGTGGAGCCAATACTTTGGTGTGCTCATACACCTGTCACTCAAAGTGGCCACGCCCTCAATTATGCAGAAATTTTAGCTTTAATTAAATCCAAACAGTTATTCAAAGAGGAAATTGGCTCAAAACTGTTTTTTGTATCAAGTCTGTATGTGTTTGTTTCTGCTGTAAAGTTGGATGTTTTTACATTTGAGCCTATGGAGACAAACTCTAGTGGTCACTAGATGAACTGTAGCTTTAGTTAAAACTGTAATAACTATTTTATTAAACATAAATTAAGCATTATTAAATCCTCAATTCATCATTTATAAAGCATTCTTCCAACACTGATTCTAATTAGTGTGTGGTTTTTCTTAAATGTGCAGCCAAAGAGTTTGTTAATCATTTAGTGACACTTTATAAATGATCTTATGAACCACTGACTTGAAATAGCTGGGGTGTAATTGATTTATAAATTCATATTCTCATCCATCATCAAGTGTGGAAATACAATAATTAAACACATTGTAGATGAGATGTAACTGTGTGCACATAGTATCACTGTCAAATGAATGCTTTATAGTATTAATAATGCTTTATAAATACTTATTGTGTGTACCTGTAGCTGTGCAGTATTAGCCAGTTTTGATACTTTAATGTATATATTACATATCATTAATAAAAAAACCCAATGAAACATTTTTTCAGGCTTGTGTTATTTTGGTTCCTATAGAAAAACAGCATTTGTTGGTTCATTATATGTTTGCATGTTAAACATCTCCCACATAAAACCAGGCAACGTTCACACCTCAGAGCTGCTTCACATCCTCCATTCATTCAGTTCTTCCTCAATACTCTGAGAGGAGGAAGGAAATGAATGAAGAAGAAAAGCATACACATGCACAAACACACAGAAACATGCATGTTAGCCTGACTAGAATCACAGCTTGAAATTAGCAGCGTCCTTTACAGGTGATAAGTGTCGGTGTGACTCTGTTATCTGTCTCAAACACACAACTGTACCTTCTTTGTTGCAGCTGTGGCTTCAGTCTTCACCGAAAACACACAGGAAGGAAAGAAAAAGAGAAAAGAAAAGAAAAGAAAAGTAAAACAAAGAAGACAAAGTCACACAAACACAAAAGAAACACAGGGTTTGCACAGAGGGTAAAACTCGTTGTTGCTATAGTTTGGGTGTGGCTGTGTGATTTAGTGTCTGGTGGGCTGCGTGATGGCGAGTGGGTGATTTTAATAAAAGCTTTTTGTTTATTGCCTTCAGTTTATGAGGACGCTACAAGACAAAAGGGACGTCACCTGTACGAGTCCAGTGTTTCACTGCTGTCTGAACTCACTGACATGCATCTGCTCTGTCAAACTTAATAAATGACCAGATCTTATTTATTCAAATATGCACATCAAGTTTGTGATAAACAAGATTAATCACTGCAGCTGCAGTGATCAGGGTTCAGATATTTTGTTTTGTACTTTGTGTGTACGTCTTTTTCTTATCTTATGTTCTTCACTCACTGGATCTAAATCTCAATGACACTTCCTGGTGAAATAAAGGATATCTGTACTTAATATCATTTTTGCATCGTTTCCATGAGCAGAATAATGACTCACTGATAGTTAATGCAAATTAACATAAGTCACAATTGTAAAATGTATCTAAATCTTATTATGTTTCTTTTTGATAATATCAAATATATATAAAAAAACAAACATAAAACACAGCGGGGAAAATAAGTATTAAACACATCAACATTTTCCTCAGAAAACAGTATTTCTAATAATGCTGTAATGCATGAAATTTTCACCAAATGTCGGCAACAACCCAAGTGAGGCACACAAGAAGTCCAAACATTTATATCCATAAATTAAGTTACGTGTAATATAGTGAATGACACAGGGAATAAGTATTGAACACATGAGGAAAAAAAGGTGCAGGAAAGCCAAGAAAGCAGCTGCAGTCTGAAAGTCATCATGTCCCCTACATGTATCAGTGCAAAGTAATATCAGCTGCTTTAGCCCAAATTGACGCCTATAGAAAGGTTTCTCATCACCAAGGTGTCACACAAGAGGCGTCTCCAGACCTTCAGAAACTGATGTTGCAGAACAAACTGATGGCATCAGTTACAGACGTGTCTGAATGCACCGTTTTATCCGTTAGTGCCGTTATCCAGAACTGAAGAGAACATCATTTCACCATGAACTAGCCACAACCAGAACCAGGTGCTCGCAAGATTTCTGACAGAGTCAAAAGAGCTGTCCAAGAGCCGAGGATCACTGACAGAGAGCTTTAGACAGACCTGGAATTACCAGGTTCAGATTAATGCACTCAACGACCATGGCCTCTATGCATGCTCACTATGTAAGTCTATCGATAGCTCAATACTTATTTTTCCACGCTGTATATAGGCTATCTGAAGCTAAAGGAAAAAAAATTCCCCACAAATATTTCAAAATTTGACATAGAAATTCACCAAATTTGGAATAAGATCATCAAGATCATGAATTTGGTTGTTAATCATAGTCAAACTGAATAAATTATGAACAAAAACAAAATAAGATCAGTTAATTAACTGGTTGAAACTAATCCAAAGATATGTGTGTACAGTAAGGTTTATATGACTGAGACATCAGGGAAACTGGAACAACAGGGATGTTTACTGGGTCTATTGAACAGGTGGATCAGAGGGGAAAAAGCTCTACAGATGAAACAAACCTTGTTCACTTCCTCCTTTGACTGGGGAGCAAAACAAAACAAAACAGAATAAAAACCTGCGACACCTGTTTCCCTCCATAAAAACTAAATCATGACAGAGTTCAAATCAAACGTGACAAACACAGAAACAAAATGAAATCACTCAGATTGAATCAGACTCTGCTGCCTCTGGCAACAGCCGAGGGATTTCTTTTTGTTTTGTTGTTGGGGTTTTTTTTCCAAATGGGATTGATCGTTTGAAATGGATTCTGGGAAATGTCTGAGTCAGCTGCTGCGACGGAGGCAGCAGAAGACGAGAGGAGTAAGTGATACGGTGCATTCGTACAGGATCTGAAGCTATAAACCAACTGTGTATTAACAGTTTATTATAATATATAATACATTATACATAATATATAATATAATACTGTATGCCTTTGGACCTTGGTTCTGTTATATTTTATAACGTTTAGTCAGTGTTGCTGTTCAACTATCAATCTTTGTCTACTCAGATTTTGTAATGCTTTTATTTTGCTACTTATTTTTATTATTAATAATAATTTTCAGACTCTTTATATTATTTCAACTCTTCTTGTGTTTGTTATTGTAGTGCATCAGATTCTAAAGCTTTAGTCCATAGATAGATAGATAGATAGATAGATAGATAGATAGATAGATAGATAGATAGATAGATAGATAGATAGATAGATAGATAGATAGATAGATAGATAGATAGATAGATAGATAGATAGATAGATAGATAGATAGATGCAGCTGCATTGTGACTTGTATTAAAAGTGCTTTATAAATAACACTTGACTGTTGTATTGATTGATTGATTGATATTCTGGGCTGTTAGTCTTTGTTCTCCTCATGATGCTTCATTAAATGTATTTGCTGTCATTTGTTTGTTATCTGTTCTTGTGGAAGACAACTGTATTTCACATTTTCATTTTCATTTTCAGTCGTCATTCAATCATCAATACCAGGTCCAATAATTTGATCAATCAACGTCCAACATGTCAAAATAAGACAAGGTCAGATACCAAAGAAACTGTTGTTAAACATTTACTCTCTTTACACTGTTGTTGCTGCTGTTACAGCCGACACACATCTGGCCTCTTGTTTTGTATCTATTTTTGTGTCCAATAAAGATATTGATCATTTGAGTTTTCATGTGACCTTCGGCCAACATGAACACAACATCAAACATCCACATAAAAGGCAGAGATTTTTATTTATAAAAAAGTGCTCGTTCCAGGAGTTTTTCTCTCTGAAGTTGTTGTTTCACCCACTCACCTCTTTGCTCTTTGCTTCCTCCTTGAGGCAGAGACAAGAAAGGGAATGGTTGAAAAGAGGCCGACAACATTAATTTCTCTCTCTCTCTCTCTCTCTCTCTCTCTCTCTCTCTCTCTCTCTCACACACACACACACACACACACACACTCAAGTGGCTGTTTCAAGAGTGAACGTAAATAAACGAGTGCATGTGTTTTCATACAGTGAATATTGGAGGGAAATGAGAGTAAATCTGGAGGTGAAGGGCAGAAACACGACCAACAAACCAACCTGCTTCTCTTTGTCTTTCTTCTCAGCCTGCAAGGACACACACACACACACACATTTGTGAGTGAGCAATGCTTATAAGCCACATACACAGTTGATCACACACACACACACACACACACACACACACACACACACACACACACACACACACACACACACACACACACACACACAGAGTCAACATTCACACAGTTTATTAGGTTCTCCCTCCTCCGTCCGTTTGCCTCTGGCTGTTCAGCCTCTGACTCACATATTAATAAAGCTCATTGTTGTAGGTAAAAAACCTCATCGGTCCAGTTTTGCTGACTCTTGGGTTCATAACACTCTGAATACTATTCTATACTATTCTATACGAGGAACTTTATGGCTCAAAACTGGATTCTACGAGTCTACAAGTCAACTGAGAGCTGTGTTTTTACTATATGTACGATCATACAATGCTATGGTGTACTACACTATAATACACAACATAATAGTATACAATACGGCTCTATGCGATTCTATACTGTACTACACTACACTACACTACTGTATCCACCTTTTTCCGAACGTCAAGAACGTGAGCCGGTTTTGCCCTTCCGGTGGAATTTTTTTTCTGTAATCTGTATAACGCATGGATCATCACACCAGCTTTTAACAATGGATATTATCACACATATTGGCATCCGTGTTAAAAGCCAGCGTTAATAGATCCATGCGTTTACCGCAACTATGACAACGACTGAAAACCATGGAAACGTAAACGTACAATTGCACCGGAAATGCAAAACCAGCTTCCGGTTTTGACCATAGATGACGTTCGGAAACTTGTGGATACCACACTATAACATGCCATATGCTGTACTGTACTGTACTATACTATACTATACTATACGACACAACAGTAGCCTATATGATACAATACTATGCTATATTCTCCTATACTGCACTGTACCACACTATGCAACACTACACAACATTTTACTGTACTAAACAACACGATATGATGCTATGCTACTGTAAGCCATGTTATACTATACTCCTCTACACTTCTTTTCTTTACTGCACAGTGGCGGCCCTTTGCTGCATGTCATTCCCTCTCTCATGTCTCTCTACTACTACTACACTTTTCATTAAAGGCAAAAAGCCCCCAAAAATATACAAGGAATACACATGTACACACACACAGGCACACACACTCACCTTTTCCTTGCCAAGCTTTAAAAGACAAAAAGGAACAAAACACAGACACATTAAAAAAAAGTAAACAGACAGAAAACGACAAATGAAAGATGTAGTTAACTTAATTCCTCTTTATGATGATGATGATGGAGGAGGAGAAAATGGTGGAAAAATCAGCACATACACCAGTTGACACACACATACTGTAGTAGGCTACACACACACAATTACACACTGTTACAGCAAAGTGAATGGAGGCTTTAGTGGACGATGTGTCCCAGTCAGCAGGAGAGGACAGGAGGAGAGGTCAGTTATGGTTGAATGTTGGAGGGACCAACACTTTGTAGAGAAACCGAACCTTCTCCTGCTCCTCCTCCTCCTCCTCACTGTCGTCATACGCCGAGGAGTCGTCCTACAGGAGGACACGCAACACAACACAAACTAAACACGCCTGCTACAAACAAGAAATACCATAAACATCAAACTACAAACACCTTCACTGTACTATTTGTTTCTATGCGACACCTCCCTGAACTGAGGACATTCACTGCAGCTTCTGAGAAATGCCTGGTACTTTCTTCTTAGTGCCTAAAGTTAAAAATATCTCAAATTTTTTTCTTTTCTTTTTTTTTGCTCCTGCACTTCAACAAGATCTTGAATCGTCTCAGACTAATGTGACACTCAGCTCTTCCCTCCAGCATCTTCTCCCGCTGCTTTTATCTGAGGAGCAGATTTCTGCTTTGTCATCTCACGTCCTGATCCTGAACTTGTTCCTTTTTTCTTTTTTTCTTTTTTTTACAAAACCACTACAACAGTTATCAGGCATCTTCATTTTCCTGTAATAGTTTATGTAAAACACACAGAAGTCCTAACAGGTTGGCTGGTGGTGTAAAATGTGTTTTTTTTATTATTATTATTATTATTAATAATAATAATAATACCTGACGGCTCCTAAATTAAAAAGCCTCGGCTTCACCTTCTAACGGCAGATTAACTTCAGCTTTGCCTTCAAGAGAAACCTGTGATAATAACATCCTTTGGTTTCAGAAGCTGGTAAACACATTTCTTTTTTTACATTTTCCTTGGGCTGCTGCTTGTGGAGTTACATTAACATTTTCTAATGTGATTAAACTGAAAAATAGAGAATTTTTTTGTCTATTTAATAAATTCGATGCTACAAAAACACACAGCACAAGTTTAAACAGTCTGGACTAATTCACACACAAAAAACGAAAACACCACAAGACACAAAACACAGAGTTGTGGTAAAAAAAAAAAAAGGCCTGAACGACCGACCTTGCTCTCCTTCTCCTTGTTGTCAATCTGAGGATGGACGAGACGAGATAAGACGAGACAAGACAAGACAAGACAGGACAAGAGTCCAGGTTTTGTTCATTCAGTGCATTCACAAGAGCTCCTCACATCTCATTACATCCCTATCACTTCAACGGATTAATAGACAGAAATGGGCAGGAAGCTGTGACAACACGACGTGATTCTCCTCAGACCACTTTACTTTCTGTTCTTTGTTCAAAACACAAGTATTTTCCACAATAGCTCGGGTGAAAACCACAAATCAGATGCAACAAGAAAAGACAACGACAGCTGCAAAACTCCACAACACTGAACTTCTATAACGTTTTACACAATAGGACGACATCGGTTTGATTGAATACACAAGAAAGGTGTTTCATTCAAAGGGACCTGGTCTGAGTCATTAAAAAGTGACACTGTGAACAGGTTTTTGGTCTAACAACTTCATTAACACTAAACAAATCCAAACCCAACACATATTTGTTCTCCTGTGGTTCCTCATTGACCTACATTACACCCATTAGTCCACGTAAATACACATAAAACCAACATTTATCCACCAAACTGTAGCTTCACACCTACATCCAACCTTAGACTTTACTCTCAAGAGCTTGAACTCCTCATCAAGTTCCTCATGTGGATGAAAATACAAGAACACACAATGATAATAATAACGATAACTGCTTGTTGCTCACGGGCTCAGACAGCCTGAATCTGTCATTAATGATCTACAATAATTGCAGTACGACAGCACATTAAGGCCTTTATAGGTTAAAATAAAACAAGCCAGCGGAGAGAAGTAGGGATTTAAAACTCAGAAATTCTCTGACATTATAACATCGCAAATTTGCAAGAAAAAATTCAAACACATGTCTACCCTTTACAAGGTTTGAGGGGGAACTGGCAACATGACGATCCGGTGATTCTGGGCTAAAATAACAAACTTTTTCATCATTAAATCCAACTAAAATGAACAAGTTTGATATGATCTTCTACTGCAGACAACGAAAAATAAGCCACGTCTCACATTTTCAACTTTTTCTTCTCACACATCTTCAACTTTAAACTTGATAACAATGAGTTTTAACCTCTGAGATCTACCTCCACCCTCTTCAAGCGTGTTGAACCTGGCTCTACAGAGTGAACATAGATTTAAAAAACTCTCATTAAGAATCATGTGGATCCTCTTCATGAATAAAACCTCAGAATAAGAGCATTAGAATAACGATAAATACAATATATAAGGAGTACAGATCATATTAAATAAGTGGAGATGTCCAAACAGACGCAGCAGCCCTTTACAGACACGTCACTCTTTTTAAAATCATTTACTACAACAAAGGAGCAGCACATTCAGCTGCTTCTGCACCATAACGTCCCATAAAACATCTGTTAACATCACAGTAACTTTTACCCCCTCCTCCTCCAAACAAAGTCGAGTCAGCAAAGTCGTTTCGAGACGCCATGTAGCAGCAGCTTAACACAACATTTTAAAACACTATCAAGTTCAATTATCTGGTCTGGTCTATTAAACACAGATGGAGGTCGAGGTTGAATGCTATCAGAGCTCTGCTAACATGTGGCGCAAGAGGAGACACTAAACAGCAGATGTGTCACTTTTTAATAGATTAATTAAAACCATCTGATCATGAATATTAATTTATGATCAAATAAAATAAATAAAAAAACACACAATAAAACAAAGCTTTATATTATCAGCTTCCTTCATACAACATAGACGCTCTCAGGTCTGCAGCTGCTAATCCAAGTTCCCAGCTCCCGTCGTCACCATAATAACCAATTTAAAGGTCAAGTCTGGTTTCAGGTGGGTTTAAAATATCCTGGATTCCCACTAAAGTCAGAGTTTGTAGTACGTCCCTGCACCAGTCAGAGTTTAGCAACGTTTTGAATCAACCAATCAAACACCAAAACAGTGTCAATCAAACAGATTTTCAGCGTTATCTTTATCTTGAACCTTTTGGTGTTTGCTGATCCAGTCATGAAGACAAAAAGTAATATAAAAACAATCATATTTTCCTGGGTTTAATCTTGTAATAAAAGCTACGTGACCTCGAGCTGCATCGAGGTGACACATGAAATAACTCAGATTTAGGAGATTCAGTGATAAAATGTGTTATCTATAAAAAAAAACCCCATCTGGTCTGATCATCGTTGTTAGAGAACCAGCACTGGTCGTGTTCAGACTGTGCAACTGTCCAATCAGTATTCACTTCATCAGACACTAACGTATGATAATGAACCAAATTATTCAAATGATAAACACGAGGCTGCTGCAAATAGACCTGAGGGCCTGACACATGACCTCTGACCTCTGACCTCTGAGTGAGGTTCACAGGTCCAGTGATTACAGCTGGCAGCTCACAGGTAGAAATGAGCTTCTACTTTTTTACTCCACGTTTAAATGAGCACACTTTAAATTATGAATGAACATTTCTACTTTCTACTTTCTACTTGTTTTCTGTCTTACCTCAGATCCCTCTGAGTCTGAGCAGCCAGACTGGGGTGAGATGGACAAAACGACAAAGAGAAAATGTGAAATATAACAAAAAACAAAACAAAAAAAGCATAAAAACAAACAGCTTAAATGAGATTTAAGGAAATAATAAAGACTGAAAACTCTCCCTCTCTCACCTTGGATCCCACTGACTGGAGGCCACGAGGGTCACAAACAAAAGATAAGTTATTTAAAAACACAAAGAAAACATGACTTAGCAGAAAATAAAAGTGATTTTTGTTTTGTATTTGTTTTTTTTGTGCCCACCCACCATGTCATCCTGCCCCTCATGGTCAGACATGGCCTGTTGTTGGAGACGCACAGGAATAAAGTAGGCAGAGTAAATGTAGTTTTTATATTACAAACACACACAAACTTGCATAAGAGAGAATCGTATGAAGAATAAACCATGTTGTGTATGTTTGTGTCCAATGAAACGAGTCACTGTGACACAAACTCCAGTAAAATCTAAAACCATGAGACTGAAATCAGATCAGATCGTGACGCCACACTCTGGACGAGTTTAAAGTCTTAACCGAGCACAGACATGAGGACAGGTTCGACTGATTTTTAACATTATGACCCTCTGAACACACAGACTTACACACACACACACACACACACACACACACACTCTCATTGGCTGTAACAGGTATTTACAGGTATTTATTTTACAGGAAGCCTGAATGAAGCCAATGCAGCCATAATTCAAGGGGACGGGGCCTCTGTTGTTGTTTGGGCCCTTAGACTTTGATAACGATAACAATAATTTATTAATCCCCGGTGGGAAATTCAGGTGTTACAACAGTAGGCAGTAAAAGCAGATAATAAAAGCAAGAAAAGCATATAATCTAAAGGATAATTAAATAGTAGAATAAAAAGATAGTTGTATTACCACTATTAAAAACAGGTGGCGTACAGTACTGTAATTTATTGTCCTTCCTCCCTTCTCTTCTCGTCTTTTATACACCTACCTGCCCATGGGACAGATCAGACCTACAGTATAGAGTCAGTTCTCTGTTTGACACATTCTTAGAAAAAAACTCCCATTGTTTGACATCTTTTTAATTTCATCTGCATTGTGCATGTGATTTAATTGCACTTTGTTATTCCAATGTTTTGTTATTGTTATCATGATTGAAGTTATTGGTTCAAACCTGTGATACGTCAGCACTACAGTATATTGAAGTTCACTGTATGTTTTTAAGTTCAACGTCTAAGCTGAATATTCCTCATCTCCATCTGAGCGTGACGCTGAGGTTTGAGGTTCGAGGTTGTGACGGACAAAAAGAAAAGAGTTGACCCACCTCCTCGTCGCCCTCCTCAGGCTCCTCCTCCTCCTCCTCCTCCAGCTTTAGGAAAGAAGCAGCGTCATAAAAAATCACATCAGGCAAAAAAAGAAAAACTACAGTTCACGTCTGGGAGTCTGGGACAGAGGAGGAGGAGGAGGAAGAGGAGCAGGCGGAGGAAGAGGAAACTATCTGAGCTCTTACTTAAAACTAAAAATAGAAAAACTAACTAGGGGGTTCTGTGATGACGGGACAGTTTGTTTTGGATGTTTGAGGTCGAGGAGCAACAAGAGGGGAGGTAGGAAACAAAGAAACCTCGACATACCCTCTCCTCCTCAGCAGTTATCTGTAGAGAAAAACACACACACTCAATCTCACACCTGACTTAAAATAATCCAAAGTGTAAACACACACACACACACACACTGCAGAGGCGCCACCTTTTTTTTCTGAACACCTGCTGCACCTTCATCCAGTGAGAAGAACCTGATGTATTTTTAAAGTAGGTTTCAGCCATGTTGCTTTCATTCAGACGAGACCGACGAGTCAAGAATGACTCAGCAGAAACACAAGAGCGAAGAGCAGCTCACAAGGCCGTCACAGATGATGACACAGCACGGATCTGGACTTCTTCTAGGTTTCAGATTTTCAGACAGAGACCTTTGGACACGATGATGTCAGCACCGCGGTCACTTTCTTATCAAACCTTGACGACCGGTCTCACGGATAACGATTTAAAACTGAGCATGTTATCGTTGCTTTGAAACTTCTGTGTGCAGTTCTGTGGAAATTCTGCATTTTAAGGCTCTTTTGATCTTTTTCATGCAGTTTAGTGAATGGTGATGTGCTGTGTGAATGAGTTTTCAGGGTGATGATGATGTGAACGGAGATCGATTTTGAAGAAAAACATATTGGTGGAGACTCAGACTGGTTGTTATTTGTGGAGCTCTGTGTCTCCTCAAACTTTTACACACAACTGACAGAAAGAAAAAGAAATATTCCTGCATGAAATGAACTCTGCTGCTTCTCCTGGTAGCAGCCAGTAAACAAATACAGACTCATTGCTTTACAATAATTAGGTCACACCTGGAGGAGGGTGAGGTGACCCACATATGAGCTGGGATGTACCACTGTTTCCTGGTTCTCATTCAAAAAAACCTTTTGAATGAACGTCGGCAAACTAGAAACATCTGTAAAACCCGAGGCAGCTGTTGGAGGAGCTGGAACGTCTTGTTGTCAGAGTTTTCCAGCTCTTTCCAGCATTTTTCTCGTCACCAAACAACACACAACTTCAAACATCAACATCAAATTGTGTACAACTTTTTCTTTCACAACAACAAACTCTAAGATCAGTTTTTTCTCCTCTGGTTGACGTCTTGGGCTGAATAACAAAACACACTCAACACGCACTGACAAGAAGAAGAAAACAACACTTCAGCATCACAAGCACTCGTCCACCACAACTAGTGGGAACACTTACTAAGTAACTACCTATAACTCACTCGCTGGCATCGATTTTCTTGAATAATCTTGACTGAAAATCTCAACAACACATGTTGCCACTTTTTAAATCGACTAAACGTTGAAATATAACACGATAAATAAAGAACAAAACCAATATTTAAAAGAAACTGCAATAAAATAGAAAATAAACTGCAAGATCTTTTAAATAAATGCATAAAACCCATCGAAACCAGACAGTTTTTCAACTGCAGACCACCAGAAGTCACGAAGCCGTTGCTGAGTCAGACTGATCTATGATTATTGTTCTGTTTGATTAGATCTCCTGTTGCCAGCAGCTAAAGATATATTAATATATATATTAGATTACTGAAACAAACAACAGGATTTCAACACTTTATCATTAAAGAAATTCAAGTCTGCTAAATATAATGTTGTTTACTCTCAGTCTCTTTCAGCTGCTGTGTGTTTCAGATAAATGTGCATTAATGTCACATATTTCTGTCGCCACTGGATTTAAATGGAGCCTCAGTTCCTTTTTTTTTTTTTCATTGACCCAAAATAATAAAAAAAAGTTTTCTCCTCTGGCTCTCGGGTGATTAACGTCCTTGTGTTGCGTTTTGTGTTGTTTGTTGTGCGTTTCTCTCACCTGTTTTGCTCCCATGGATTCAAACATCTTCTCCAGGAGGACCCTCATCTGTTGGATGTTGTTCATCAGCACACAGGGCTGGAGGAAGAGGAAGAGGAGGAGGAGGAGGAGGAGGAAGATGTGAGACAACAGGTGCAGGTGGGCGAGAAAAAAAATACCCTAACAGCATGGTGAAGAAGGAAAAGTCAAGAGAGTCAAAGAGAGAAGAAATATAAAAGAGCAAATGGAGGGAAGCCGGCGAGAAACAGAGAAAAACAAAAAGTAAAAAGGAGGCGATGACGGGAAGATGAAAGAGGCAAACAGAGAAAATAACAGAGACAGAAGAGACAGAGAAGTGGGCAGCAGCAGTAACAGCAGCAACTGAAATATTCATCCACTGTGCAGCGAGTGCACGACAGATGATCAGAGTACTCACTATCTTCTCCTTCTCGCAGTAGGAGGGGAAGCTCTTGGACAGCAGGGCACAGTACTGCAGCAGCACTTTGGTGATCGTCTGTGGAAACAAGATAACAGACACGACGTAACAGGACGTGTTCGCACTGGGAAAACCTCTGGAGCCGAGGATCTGAACACTGGTAATTACTGCGTTTAGTCTGGTCCGGTCAACAGCAACCAGAGCTGTTTGAACTCAGGTGGCTTCGAGTTTTCACACCGTGGCCACTGAAAATGTGTCGTTTTCAGTCGCCAAGGACTTCAGGTTAAATCTAGTGTTTAGTCTGCAGGAGCAAATCTCAGCTCATCTTCATGAATGACCAACAAAATGATGACTTCATGATTAAAAAGTACAAACTGACGGCACATCAAAGTTGATCATGCTCCAGTTGTGTGTTGGTAACAAGGGAAAATAGCAGCCCTTTGTTAGCTATTATGCCAAAGTTTTGACGTTTTTGATAAAGAAGTCGACTGGGAATTCGGAAAATCCGACATCTGAGTTGTAATGGACCATGACTGCACCATTATTCCTGTTTTTAGTATTTTTAAATTGAGACTTAAATGTTTTTGGTTTACAGAAGGCAGCTTTTCCCTGGGTACCCATGACCCATACACAATGCAATATATGGACATTATATTGAATGTACATACAAGAATTATATCTGAAAATCTTTAAGAAATTGTGTCATTTGTTGACATACTACATGTCTACACTGTATAAATACACTTGTTTTTAAATATCAGTACACATCATATTGGAAAGAAAGTCTGAGACCGCTTTCCCAGAGGATAAATGAATAATAAAAACATATATACACAGATTTTTGTGTGTGAATTGTTTATTTGATCTAATTAACTGCATCCTGCATTTTAATTGAGTCCTCCTGGTCTCAATTTGTTGTTGGGTTCTTGTATTGCCCATGTTGCTGTATTGCTTGGATGGTCCATCTCTTATGCTATATAATTAAAGTTATTCTTATTATTTCATACATGTTATAATCGGGGGATGTATAAAATGTGATAATAATTCATCATCTACCTTTACAGGTAAAATATCTAGTGTGTACACAGGATAAAGACCCAGAGCATATCCGTCTTTCAAAATAAGAGCAGAAGAAGAAAACTTCCTTCACAACTACCAACAAAGTTTAGGATTTATGAGGCACTGGTGTCTGATGATGATTCCCCCGCTGCGAGAAAATTAGCAGAAAACTAATTAATCTTCTTAGTGAGCAGCCAAGTTTGAAGTATGTTCAGAGTCAGATGGGATTTGTTAGGAGTGGGAGGGACTGGTTGGTTGGTGCCTGTTTACCAAAACACCACCAGGCATCGTTTGGTCGGGCAACATGTCTTAGCTGCTGGTGCTAATGTCGTCACTACCCCCCACCTCCACCCCCACCTCCCTCTGCCCCTGTCAATCAAAGACTTTAGGCGGCACTCGAAGGACGTCTGGTGACAAACACTTTGTCTCAGCGTGCGCAGACGTGACGGCTGTTCGAGCTCGCGCAGAACCAGCCAATCTTTTCTGAACAAAGCGAAGCTCCTGTTGCCAGAAGAATCAAATTCAGGAGACTTTTCTTCACCGAAAAGAGACACAAAAAAAAAAAGTTTTGCAAACTCCTCCAATATTAATCAAATGAAAGAGACGGTGGCTGTGTGAAGTCCTTACAGGTCTACGCAGGGCAGCGTATTAACATCTGGCTGCTGCTGCCGCTTTCTAGACCCTCCAAGAAAAAAAAAAAAAAAGGATTTTGCAAATGTTTAATGAGGAAGGAAATACAACGCTCGGCCTGCAGGAAACCTCACTGAGGCCCTCGGTGACAAACGGCGAATGTCATCCTTGTTTACAATAAAAACTCCACAGGGTGCTTTAAATAAATCACAGAGTTAATTTAAGGTCCCTGAGACTCAGTTTAGCTCAAACCATGTGAGATATTTCTCTGCTTTCTGCTCAGTCAGCCACACGGACCTCTCACACTCATGCATTAAACATGTGGTTTGTTAGCTCACTGCTTTACTTCTCTCTTTGTTTCTTCTTCAACTGTAACTGTTGGTGCTGGGCGAAATGGATCTGAGGACAAAGACGAGACAGTGGAGGATCATAGAGGGACGAGATAGAAGATGGTGGAAGAGGAAAAACAAACTGTGGAGTGTAAAGAGTGAGGAGAGAGAGGAAGGGATGGAAAATGGAAAGCAATTCGGGATGGAGAGAGTCACTGAGAGTGATGGCTTATGTTAGCCATTCTTTATTTAATGAGGCTCATATCGATCGAGCCATCACACACACACAGAATTGTGCACGAGAGAAAGATTTGTTAGATTTAACGTCTAAGTCTTTTACGACTAAAAGCTGAAATCTGATATTCAAAGTCCAGCGACCACAAAAAGACGTCACTGTAGCCGAGTCTGTGCATTTTACATTTTGCAAATACCTGAAAGTCATGAGTCAGTGTCTCAGACTTATAAATGATTGAAATGATTGAAGAGCAACATGAGAAAAGCTTTCGAGATGAGTCATGATCTGAAGCTGAAAAGTAAAGTGGTGTAAAGGTAAAAAGAAACATTCATCCTTCCGTACTGACACTGAGAGGATGAAGACGGAGCTCAAACAATGGCTCAGCTATAATTTTTCATTTTTATCACTGCAGTAATAATCACATTTGCAACAGTTGTGTCTTTTCTATGGTGGCTCTGAAGGCTCAACACACTGCAACTGAAGAAAACACATGCAAACACACAAATGTGCTGCAAATTTCAGAAAACAACTTAATTAACTTGACAGTTCATCCTCTGAAAAAAAAAAAAAAAACTCTTGGAGGTGACTTTGTTTGGTTTATTAAAACATCAATATCACATAACGATTCAGATACTAAATGTGCACTGTTAGCTTAGCATTAGCTGGGTCTGTCACTTTTGCATGTATTTTCTCAAGTTTGTTGTGCATTGAGCTCTCAGGGCCACCTACTTTTCTAGTTTCTGCTAGAAAACAAATGAGCAGCTCAGGGAATCATTTTTCTTGAATATCTTTTGTCAATGTTGTTTTTTTTTTTTGTATATTAACTACATTTTGGCGATAATATGCTTTGGCAAATTGTTTTGAAACTTTTGTCTCAATAAAGTTTTGAAACTAAATTATTAGTATGACAGCAGACAACAGAAAGATTATCATGAGTTTCCAATGTGATATGAAATATATTTTATTAGTTTCTCTCCAATGTACCCCCCAACCCACCAAAAAAAGGCTCTTTAATCTCGTTATTTTGCTGAGACCCCCCTAATGTCCCCTTGTGGCTCTGAAACTTTGAAAACTTTACTGAAATCATGAATCTTTGGTTAATCTACGTATGTTGCTGGGAGCAGTTTATATTCATACGACTCTAAACCGAGAACACAGCCCCAGTACATCTGTCTGAGAAGCTGGAACAAGCAAATATTTGACACTTTTTACTCGGAAAAAATACATCAATTATTAATGATGCTACTAAAAGACAAATAGTTTCTGCTCCGACTCTGTGGATTATGTAAAACTGGGGCACAGTTTCCATTCATCTCTGCAGTTTTGAGTCGAGAGAGGATTTATATATATTTACATTTTCACACTTGTGTAAAATTGTATGAACTGATGATTTAACTGAGCCATTTGTTCGTGTTTGTCCAGCAGGAGTTAAAAAAAGACCAAAAAAAACCTCATGTCTCAGTCACAGTCTCACCTTGGCGAAGCGTCTGTTGTAGCTGGCCACCACAGTCGGGTCGGGACAGTCGAGCTTCTTGATGATCTCGAAGCTCTGGTTGAGCTGCGTGAAGATGTCGACCACCGAGCTGGAGAACAGGGCGTGCTCGGACGTCTGCTGGAACTGCAGAGGGAAAAGACGAAAGAAAGAGCAAGAGAGAGAGAGAGGAGAGATGTTTCTAAAGTGAACTTCTATTTTCTGTCATCCTCCACTCTCCTGGTATCAGATGATAATAAATCGCACCGCTCTTATTCCCCTCCCCGGCCGCTGTGGCTGTAATCACTCCACTCTGACCATTACAATCATTATCACTCATTTGAACTGTTGCTGGCGAGGGGACGGAGGGACTAATCACATGTTCCTGCAGATGAATTCATCAGCTCAATGAATGACTCAGGTGGAGGTGGTGTAAACGAACGGCGACCCGAGGGTTAGCTTTGTAGTTAACAGAGCCGTGCCACAGATTTCCCACATGACCCCGTCCCCGAGTCCTGCTTGGTGGTGGACTCTGTGGTCACTAGTGTTGTTATAGCTTCAGAAAACCGACAGGAAATGGACCCACGGCTGGTTCTTAAAGAGCCAGAGGAGGTCGATAAGCACTTAACACATCCTCAATAAAATCATCTGTATGTGTAATGCACTCCTCATGAGCTCCCGTGAGTGAAGAGGAGAATATGTGGGAATGAAGAGTAAAGTATTAGATTATTCTCTAAAATCCAATATATACAAAAACAATTAATACTTTATCCTGCAGCTGTGAAGCGGTTGACGGAGTCGACTCGACTCTTCAGCTACGCTCACGTGGTTTATTCCTTATACAGTACAGTACGCTGCAGCATTTAACTAATGCAGCTCTTTAGTGGTTAGTGATGAGTGAGCGCTTCAGATATAAAAGCCTCCATTCCACCTCAGCATCCACCTGTGAGCTCTCAGAGAAGTTCATATCGTTGCTTTCCCGTTATTTAGCACAACTATACAGTCGGTGATGAACCAAGATGGAAAGGGTTAAAGAGGAACTATGTAAGTCCGGTCGCTTTTCCTCTGTGTTGCTAACCCTCCTCTCGGCCATGTGCATTTGTTTTCAACAAAGCCGGTGAGAAATCAATGCATGGAGCGGTGGACAACGTAATTTATCATCTACCATGTTACCATGTGTATATCTGTGTAGTCTTATCTGTCATAAACAAGAGATTACGGGTTACAGGGCGCGTTTGTGTGGCCGTGCAGCAGAGATGAGAGCTGGGACACCGGGTCAGAGGCTCTGATCTTACAAGCTTGGTTTTTCAGCCAAGAGACGCTATAGGTGGAAGGCAGAGAGCCTCCATTCTCCCTGGAACAAGTTACAAGTCATTGACTCAACACTATTACTCTGAAGCTGTTTAATTAAGGTAAAAATGTAGCAAAGTTGAGGTAAAAATCCTGCATAGTTCCTCTTTAACCTTGGTTAAAGAAGGAGTGTTTATCTGACATCTGTTTTATTTCTACATCTCCTGGGAGAAGCCTGAGAGAGGAGATGTAGAACTAAGACCAGTAATAAACCTTCTTATGAATCAACACTTCAGATAAAACACAGCTTCAGTGTTAGAGACATTTTCCTTCTTTAACATTGACAGATCGAACTTTAACAACATGATGCTTCAACTATTTTTCTCCTGCTCTCCTGTCATTGAGTTTATTTGAGACTAACTGTGATTGTACCTGTCACTCCTCCTGAACTGTGTTTACATCGACTTTAGCAATATGTGAGATTATGTGTTTTATAGCCCAAAGGGATCTAGATGTCTCTTCTGGTGGTGATAATAGTGTTGCTTTTCAGAAAACAACATACATTTATAAATCAATATCAACAAACACAGACAGACTGCAGCCCAACTGTGTGGTTTCATGATGTAAAATGCACGTAACCAGTGCATTCACAATATTACACATCAACTAAGTCTGTGATCCAAGGTCTGTTTTTGAGCTGCAGCTGCAAAATGAGTTAAAAAAAAGGACGAATTTATTGGACGCACAAGATAAGAGGTGGTGCAAAGAGAAGCAAGAATCACCACAACTGTGCATCAATCAATCAAAAATGCATAGCCACCATCCTAAATCTTGTCTGGTCTGACAACAGATGTTTTCAATGGATGAATTTGCTCAGGACACTGAAATTCATTCAAACCCTCCACACTGCAACATCTTCTAACATCTTTAGTTTTGATGGTCATGGCTAATATTAAAATGAATCCCACTGTGATAAATGTCAACATCCTTCCTGTTCTTATAAACAGTGACGCAGCGAAGACAATAGAGAACAGAGTGCACACAGGTGAAGCCATGTGGGAAAACCACAGAACCAGAACTATTCTGGCGTCACTTTGTTCAGGTCTGTGAACCACAAGTCTTTTCTGCAGAATAAAAAATCTGTTCTCAGGAAAAAAAAAAAAAAAAAACTCCCCAGAGGACGACGCAGCTCCCTGAGAATGAAGAGCAGCTTCGGGAGCAGCAAGAGGTCGAGAGACGACGCTTGTCCATCATCCCGTTAATCTTGAACCGACCGCTCACAGGCATAAACTCTGCCGCCCCCGAAACAAACCAAACGAACGCCGGCGTCCTGCAGAGAGTCAGCAAGCACAAAGGTCAGGAGCCTGAAGCTGTCCGTCATTCTGCTGCGGAGCTCCGTGTGTGTTGTTAAAGAAGAAGAAGAAAAAAAAAAAAGCTTCCCTGGTTTTTCTACGTCCGTTCGAATCTAGTTTCTCTGAACGTTCGGCAGCTGGAACTAACAACAAAAGGTCAGAGAGAAGCTGCTGCACGACACCAGGATCGGTCGGTTTCATGCAGGTTTGAGGAGAAATTCACATTTTAGCGTTTGCATTTCAGCTGTGTTAATTATCAGCACTGAAATCGCTTATAATGAACTGTTAATTAGGATTTTGTCAGACTTCCTGAATCTTTTATATCTGTGCTGCTGTGATATTTTTAGGACCTTTTCTCATGTCTCCTCTGTAATTTCCTCCTGGTTGTTGAGAAAATTGACCCGAATCCCAGTTCAAAATGGGTTTGCAGAAAAAAAAAAAAGAAGAAACTAAATGATATTCATTTATCATATTTAGTCAAGAGATTTGTGTAGTAATAGACCAGGCATAATCACAAACATAATGTCTCATCTGCGATAATTGAGCGGGCAGCGAATTGTTCATGTTTGCTTTAATTAAATCCAGTGTCTGCTGAGACGATTTCTCTTTTGTCCCCTGGAAATAAGGACTCAAAACAAACAACCCAAACACAAAATGTCTCCACTGGGGACAGACAGGAGCTTATTAACACAGTGTTTGGATTCATGTTTGAGGGTCTAACACTCAAACGCTGCCACTTCAAACCACTTTATTTATAATTATAACACAACATCTGTGTGCACCTGAGCTCATGTACTGTACGAGGCTTTAATGAGAGGGTGTGAAGTGTACAGAGGTTTATAACAGGTGTCAGACACGAGGTTTAGATACTGCTACAGGTGAAAAACTATTAAAAAAACAACTACAAGATGCAGCTTGAGTCTAAAATATAAATAACCTGTGACAAATTGTTAAAACTGCTGTGAACTGGAATAAGATACACTGTAAAGAAAAGCTGATCAAAACAGTGGAAATATTTAACCCTCCTGTTGTTGTCCTCCTGGGTCAAGGAAGGGAGGAAAGAAAGAAAGATGGAGGAAGGGAACAGATTGGATCAGGGAACTGGGAAGTAAGAAGCACGAAGGGAAAGAAGGGAGGAAGGAAGTGAAAAGGATGGTGGGGAGAAGGAACGGAGAAAGGAAGGAAGGAAAGAAAGATGGGCAAAGGGAACAGATTGGGTCAAGGAAGGAAAAAGAAGGAAGGATGGAGGGAAAGAAGGAAGGGAGGAAGGAAGGGAGGGAGAAAAGAAAGAAAGAAAGAAAGAAAGAAAGAAGGAAGGAAGGGGAATGATGGTGAGAAGAGGGGAGAAAGGAGGGAAAGAAGGATGGAGGAAGGGGGGAACAAAGAAAGGAAAGCAGTGGAGCAAGGAGGGAGGAAGGAGGGATGGAGAGACAGAAGGAAGGGAGGAAAGAAGGACCATGGAAACAGATTGGGTCAGTTTAACCCAGGAGGACAACAGAAGGGTTAATCAAATTAACTGAGTGGTAGTTAGGTATTTATTTTCCAATTAGTTTATTTTATTATATCAATTTTTTTTTTTTTGTTAAACTTTGAGATAAAAAAAAGCAAAGTAGGCCTACAATATCGCAAAGAGAATGAAATGACTGATTATGTTTGTGAAGGTAAGAAGCTTTGCAATAAAGTATAAAAAATAAAATAAAAAAAACTGCTGTGAACTATCATCATTGAACTATAATAAATATAATCGTGCTGCAGTAACGCTGTGGTTTAAGTTTAGGCACCATGATGATAAAATAAGCACTCTGTTCGTCGCCATGGTTACAGTAGTCAACATACAGCTGGGGATGGAGAGAGACTTGTGGTCACAGGACTTTTCTTGCAAATGAACCTGAATAAATCTGCATTGAATCACAGAGTGTGTTCATGTTTTCTTCAGCATCAGTGTGATTGATCAACGACACGGAAAACAGGAAGTCATAGTTAATTTAGGCTTTACTTTAGTTTTAACAGCGGCTGTGTTTGATACAATGCAAACAAGTAACAGCTCCAACATTTCATTTCCTGTTTACACTCGGGCAAATTATGGAAGACGCACGGCCAAACATTGGTGATTTTTTTTTATTTTTTTTTTTAGATTTGTTCGTGTCTCTGTTGTTAATAGTTTTGTGTGTCTTGGGGGTGCAGTGTGATAGGTTGCCTAGAAACACCAAGACAGATCATTTTCACCAAAATAATATAAAAAGGAGGGGGTTAGAGTTACAGGGTAAGAAAAACACAAAACAACAGTGGTTCATTTCATGGTTTAGACCACAGAGACGTTGCTGCTAGCGGACATTTTATAAACCTTTCTCCTGTATTATTGATTTGTTAAACGGTTTAAGTGAGGACCGATTAAAATCCTGGGTTCTTTAGGGAAGTGTCTGAGTCATGAGGAAGCACTGATTCATCCTGAGCTGAAAACTTTCTGCGTGGATCATGTTTTCTAACCTCGACGGCTCACTCACCCCTTCTCTCTTGTCTCTCTCCAGCGCCGCCTGCATGAACTCCATCGACACGTCCTCGTTCTCAGCCAGCCAGGCCAGGACGAACTGCAGGAACCACCTGCAACGACGGCAAGACACAGACAGGACTGTTACCGATCCTACAGTCTAGTTTTATTGTGAAATTTCCTTTCCTTTCCTTAATCAACAGATGATACGTCTCTCTGTGTTCTCAATATTATCATAATGAAACTCTCATCTATACTTCTGTTGACATTTGGTGAGGATAGCTGTGTTGTGTGTCTGTTGCTGTGAAATTGTAATGGTTAAAATGGAAATAATACTGAAGGTAAAAATATGAGTTAAAAGAAAGAGAAGTTAAAATGAAAAATGTTGTAATTCTTTTGTCTTTTGTTGTAGTTATTTTGTGTTTAAAATGTGTTATTTCCCCCTTATGTCTTTGAAAATTAGTAAGTTACATTTTGAAGCGTTCACTTGTTTTCTCTTTTCTCCTGTGAATACTAATGTCTAGAAAAACATCTGGCTAACACTCGTAGGAAGCAAATGTGGATTTGACCGAAGCGACTTTGTGAGAGAAAGTGTGTTCCTGTGTGTGTGTGTGTGTCTTACGCTGGGTACTCAGGCACAGCATCTTTCATGGTGGGCAGGTCCTGGACGTACTCGTTGTAAAGCCACTTCACCTTGAAGTGCAGGTTCATGTAGTCGGCGGTTTTACACAGCTTGTGTTTCTCATGTTCTGTGAAGATGACAACACACACATACACACACAGAAGTAAACACAAATACATGACAGCTGATAATCACACAGGGTTAACTTTCTTGTCTTTAACTATTTATATCTGCTCACATTTTCCTGCCCAACAACAACAACAACAACTCTGTAGAGAAAGAAGCAGATCATATCCAGTTTGGACTGGACACTCTCATCATCTTCCCTCCCAAGTTTTAATTACTTTCTAGGTGGCTGTGCATAAGATATTCAGGATAACAGATGGATGGATCAATAAAGAAACGAACAGAGCGATCTATCTTTAGTCTGTCCTTGTGAATTCACTGTATTGGACAATAATACTAAAAAGAAATGAGAGAGCTCAGATTGATGACATTAAATAAGATGCTATGAAAACAAGGAAAAATATAATATATATATATTAATAAATGGTTCATGGTGCGTTCATGGTCCCCTTTTATCTCTGATTTTGGTCTCCACCAGCTCCAAGAGGAAATATCTGTATATGCTCCAATATGTTGTGCAGCTGTTTCTCTGGCTGTGTCTATCTGCTGAGTGAGCAGTCTGGTGTTCAGTGGGTTTTTAGAGCTTTTCCACTGAAACCATCTTCCTGCTGTGACTAAAAAAAGAAATAAAGGCACCGAGAGAACTGGGAGAGTGAAACATGAAGGCAGAGCTGCAGGTCGAGAGCTGAACAATGAGCTGCAGATTCATTCCCTGTAGGTTCATCACTGTGAGCAGACATGGTTTTCATATTGTCATTTGATGCATTGTTATTATAAAAACATGGATTATAACCTCTTTAAAAACAGTGGTAAACATTAATTTTCTCATTTGCAAACTATAATGCTGTCCTACAGGTCAGACACTCGGAAACATGTGACTCATTCAAGATAATAGTTTCGTGCCACATAGCTCGAGTCTATCTATCTAGCCACTATCCTCGGGCCTTATTATGTTCATTTTGTGTCCATCGAAAATCAAATGAGGAACAAGTAAAGTTTTGTTTCACTATTTGCTGTCTCTTAATCTCCCACGCGGCGCCTGAAACAAAATTTACATTATTTGCGAGGAGACAAACAGACTAATTGGAGCTCATGTGAGTCCATGGTGCAAAATAACAAAAACAAAAAACCTGGGAAACCCTGCTGTGGATGACTAATTCAACATCATCATCATCACACACACACAGTCTTACCAGCATAGAAATCAATTCTGCGGATGCGAAACGTGGTGGGAGCTGAGATGGCAACAGAGTTATGAGAACAGGAAACAAGTGAGATGAGAAAAATATGAATGATAAAAACAATAAAAAGTGAATAAACTACTCTGGAAGACTAAGGGAAGACTAAATATAGAAAAACTGTGGCTAACACTTTAGAATTACACATTATTAATCATTAGTGAATCATTGTTAAACACTTATCAACACTAATTTGTCATTTATAAAGAATTATTCCTTCTTACATGCTAATTAGTAATTTATTGATACAGTTATGACTGTTTCATTTGAAACTTGATTTATAAACTCTACAATCTACAATAAAAACACTCATTGACCATTAGTAGTAATAGACGAATGGTCTGAATCATGTGCAAGATAAATGTTCATCTCAATACTTTGTTAATAACTTAATTGCACTTTATAATTGAGCTTATGAACCACTGACATCTCCAAAATAACTGGTTTGTAATTGATGAGTATGAAGATACAACCATTCAACACATTATAGATCAGCTCATTAATCCAAACTGTTTATAAATTGCACACTGATACAGTAAGTATCACAGTAGGAAGAATGGTTTATAAGTGATGAATTAAGTGTTGAACAGTGCTATTCTAATGTTTAACAGTGTGTAGTTATTATAAAGTGTTACCAAACCGACCAGCAGGTTTTCATTTTCTGACGTAAACAGACATTTTCACTATTACAGTAGCTACTCAAAAATCATCTAAAATCTAAGCTTGTTGTGGAGTCTAAAAGCTGAGTTCTGGACGCTTCGCTTCATTTTCTACACTTTCTACAGTCAGAAGCCAGAAAACTGAAACGATAAGCTGGAGTCTCCACCTCACAGGATAATGAGAGTATGAATCTACAATATGGAGGACGATATTAAAGAGGAGAAACTCACAAAAAAAACACCAGTTTCTTACAGAGTTATAAACTCTATCTGTTTTCACTGTGACTCTCTCACCGTAGTCCGTATTTATTCTCTGCACCTGATTAGACAACAGACTGTGAACGCACCAGTTTTTAAGTTGATGGCCTAAAGGAGAAGATTTATTCTCCTCCGACACCTGCTGCCTTTGAACAAGCCATTAAATCTCACGATTGCTGCAGCTGAGCCAACACACACACACACTGAAGAGGTCTGAAGATAAAGTGGGGTGGTGCTGAGAGAAGATCAAAACGTTTCTCTAGATTAAAAAAAAGGAAAAGATGCTCTATTGCTCCTTATCTAAACCATCTCATATGTGAACACGTCTGTTTTTTCCAGCTTCGACTCTCTAAACCTACTCCAACATGGACAAACAGCAGCTCCACTACACACTCATGTGACTGTATCATCGTCATCTCACCATTGTTCCAGCGGTAGTGATCGATTTTATCCAAAACTGGAAGAGACAATGTCAAAGTGAAGAAAGAAAGTTGATGGAGTGAAGAAACTGGGCGGCAGGGAAAGAGATGCATCACTGACTGAGCTGTCACTCACTTAAACACACACACTTCACAGACACACACACACACACACACACACAGTCTTACCCTCCAGGGCGTACTTCATGTCCTGAGCGAACAGCGCCCACATGACCTCGGCGCTGACTTTACCAACGTTGAGTTCCTGAGGAAATCTGAAGAGAGGAAGACACGTTCAGGGGTGAGAGACAGAGAGAGAGTTAGTGTTAGTTTCTCTGCTGGTGTGTATTAAAGCTGCATGTTGATGAGCTGCTTAATATTAATATATGGACGACTGATTGAGTTTGTGTGCGTTTCTGATCCGAAATATGAAAAAATGGAGGAAAAAAACATATGAAAATATGTTAATACTGATAATTGGTGCGTCAATAATGAATCTTCTAACTGTGTCAACAGCAGGAACGTCAATACACAAGGAGCAAATTACAGCAATATGTTTAAATAACGAGTTTTCTGTCCAAACATCCACTTTTCTTTTTTTCGGCATAATTTTCCCCCTGTGTAAACAAAACCACCTGAGAGGAGAGAGAAGAAAAGAAGATAACCAGATATTCAAAACAGAGACAAACATGGCTGCTTCAGACTTCTAGGTGATTTTTAAAATAGGTGAATCATAATTTCTTTTCTTTTTTTTCTCTCCAAGAAACTCTGAAAAGCAATTCATGTTCATTCATGTTTAAATAGTTATTTTCATCTGTGTTGCCCTTGAGAGGCGAGTGAAAAAAAAAGTTTTCTCTTCATCTTCCCAGAAAAAAACTTCTGCCTCTCATGGCTTGTTTACACAGACAAAAACACAAAAACCGATTGTTGGAAAAGAAAAGAAAAACGCCCAATCATTCAGAGTCAATCAATCAGAATCATTGTGTATAATTGCACATTAGGGCGGTTGTAGGCAAAAGAAAAACAAAATGTCCTGGTAAAGTTGCGCCGCCCCGTGTTCTTGCATTATACGGATATAGGCGGCTCTCAGATGGATCTAATTTCGTCGGAACGACTGATAATGACACCAAAGTTATCTGGGTGAGTAAATGATCGTATTCTATGCTAGAAATAAGGTCCAGATTGTAAAAAACAGTAATTATCCTTTAAATTTGAATGAATGTGGACGCTGTTGGAGTGTTTTCTTCTCCATATATCTCACTGCTAACTGATGGATTTCTACACGTCCTGTATTTGTGTGGCTGTGAAACTTCTCTCTCACTCTGTGGTTGTGATTTACAGTGACTTGAACACATCATAAATGGCCACATGTCACTTTACTGTAATATCCTCCTCAGTTATAAACTATATTATTCCCAGTGTTGGCCTCGACATGACTGAGAAACGACAATCTGCCAAATAAAAGGTGAAGGATGCAGAACGGAGCTCAGCACTGACTGGTTGATGATGGCTGTGTACGAGTTCTTGTCCTCCTCGATGATGGAGACGATGAGTGTGATGAGTTTGGGCCAGAAATCCAGATTCTGGATACTCGGGCCCTGCTCCTCCGGCTGGCTCTCTTTCTTCTCCTCTTCCTCCTCCTCCTCCTCCTCCTCCTCTTCTTCCTCCTCCTCTTCCTCTTCTTCTTCCTTATTGTCTCCTTCCTCTTCTCCTTCAGCCTTTTCCTTCTTCTTCTTCTTTGTCTTCTTCTTTTTCTTCTCAGGCTCGGGCTACGAGAAAGAGAGCAAGAGAGGAAAAAGAAAAGACAAAGATGAAACGATGTGAGAATTAAGTTGCCAGATGTCTTGAACTCACACAGAGAGAAAACTGCCCTGATGAAATAAGTGGCAACGCTGAACAAAAACAAGAGTTTCACATTTCACCGCTGTGAATTGAATGAATGATTTAACTGAATAATTTACAACAATGAATTACAATATTATTCTCTCGGATTTCATTCTCTAAATTCTCCATGTTTGTGTGAAAGGAGGAAACTTCTCTTCTCTTGATTTCAATGCAGAGTTAATTGTTAATTTATCCCAAACACAGACTGAATGGATAAGCTCAGACACAGTGACACATTCATCTTGGTTAAAAATATCTGGAGATAATTTTTCACCAGATGACAGCTGATTCATGTCGATGGTTAATTCATTCACATTACAGACATTTCCTCATTTGCACATCCAATCTTAACAGTCGGGTAACCATGGTAATTAGAACAAAAGCCTTTACTGATGAATAGCTGCTAAATCAACGATCCTTTACTAACTTAACGTACTGTAGTAAAAGGTAATTTCATAAGCTGCATAAAATCCCCAAATCTTCATCAACTCCAAACATTGTGTTAACTATTTTCAATAAAATATCACAGATGAAACATGTTCATTGACAGTCTGATGGTAAACTCTAACAATGTGCTGCAGTTTAATGACAACAGAAACAGACTACAACACCCCACCGCCCTGCTGTTAGCCAAGCAACTACTGCAACTACTAGCAGCTGTGGAGAAGTTAATTGGGTGTGGTGCAACTCACAAATGTGTTTGTTTTTGCCGATAAAGTTACAAAAATACCTCAGCAAGACTGAGCTGAGAAACGTAGAAATGGCTGCTAGAGGACAGCCATGAAAGTTGATAAGGTAAGGTAAGGTTTGGTAGGGTAAGGTAAGGTAAGGTAAGGTAAGGTAAGGTAAGGTTTGGTAAGGTAAGGTAAGGTAAGGTTAGGTTAGGTTAGGTGAAGTTAGAAACAACACACATTCTCCCCCTATCTGGCCAACGCTAGCATAGGATGTAGCGGGAGATCTAGGCAGGGCCGACGTAAGTTTGTCCCCAGGTAAGGTTTGGTAAGGTAAGGTAAAGTATGGTAAGGTAAGGCAAGGTAAGATAACATATAATAGCATCTTAACAAGACAGTAATACACAGTGATATTGGACATATCTCTACTAAAATGGCCATATTAAATAATTCTGCAACCACTCATAGATTCTCATACTGAGAACAGGACCGGTAGCCTAGAAATCTAGACGCACCCTAACGGCAGCAAATATATTTGCTCCGTGGGTAAGTTCACCAATCACAGCGCTCTATCTGTTTAGAGAGTCGTTGGGCGGGCTTAACACGATGACGACATACATTTTAATTGGCTTGTCAGGCTAACGTCATCCTGCTCTTTGCTCTGATTAGTCGTAGCGCTACCCTATTGTGTGCAGAGGCAGTTTGAAAGACAGCCTTCATCCCCCTGGATTGAGCCGAGGTCTACCAGCCGTTGCCAGACTATATATTTTAATGATATAGTCTGGCTTGTCAGGCTACAGGACCGGAGTTTCTGACTCCAACAACATCAGAACTTCTGGTTTCCACCAACAGTAAATGGTTGAATCTGTTTCACCCTGTCGAGCTGTTTCCTGCTTGTTAGTACAACTTGACCTTGACTGTTCTTGACTATCTGGCTTTTCTGCAGCACTGTCCGACCTCAACATATTTGTGTTCGCCCATAATAAGGTAGATTGTGAAAATGGGAATCAATACATATTACATTATTAAATTCCCACGGTGTGAAAACAACATTACGAGATAGGCTACTGTACTGTATGTAGGAGATCAGGATGTGTTGATGCTTAGCTACTCACCGGCTGGACGGCGGACTGGAATTGACGGTTGAAGAGCTCCAGACAGTTGTTGAAGATGTACTCGTAGGTGGAGTTCAGGCAGGCCTTGACACAGTCCCGCACCACATTGGCAGCTCTGGGAGGACTCGGCAGCTCCAGGACCTTCACGAGAACAGGAGAGAGAAAACCAGTCAGATATAACTCAAACAGAATTACAGACTTCCAATCCATGCATACTGATTTTTCTATCAAAATCTGAAGGCTATAACATTTCTCTAAATTATCAGAAACAAAATCCCCACAAAGATCTCAGACTATGAGGATATATAGTTATCTGGTGCTCATATTCTGTTTTTACCTTCATTCTGAAGAAGGTAATGCTGGTGAGAAGATCCACCGTTGACTTGAGGTCACTGAGGCGAGGCTTGCTGCTGGCTGGGAAGTTATTCTATAATACACACACACACACACACACATATTTTCTGAACATTTTAGCTGACCATCTGTTTCTTTGGACAGCAAAACACATCTTCCAGTTTTTATATCTCTGAGAGTACATTCTATCTTCAGTGAATTTCTTTTTTTCAGTCATAGTGGCTGTTTTCCTTTTTAATATTCATCATATCCAGCTTCTGGTTCACTCAGCCTTTTAATTTATCATTGCACAACACATTACAAGCAAACAGTGGTAATGAATGCAAAAGTCGGCAGAACATCATCCAGACAAAAAGCATATGAAAAACCTGCTGTGACGCACAAATAAACTTAAGAGACAGAAAAATAAACAACATCTGAGCAGCAGATTTTATGAAGAGTAATGAAAACACAAAACATTTCCTGGTTAGGGACAGAAGATGAGTTAATACTGACTGCCTATAATCAGATTTATATACCCAGCTTGTCCCTTGTTGTGTGCACGAATGAGGTCAAACTCAAATGTCACCGAGTCTGAATGTGTTGAGGAAAAGAATAAGAGCAGCTGAAAGTGGAGACTCACCCTGTACATGGAGAGATCTATACGCAGCGAGTTGTGCAGCTGATCCAGGAGCTTCACAAAACGATCTCTCTGTTGGAAAGAGCAAAGAAGAGATGTAGCTCAGATTTGTTCAGACAGTGGGGAAGACGCAGACATGAGCAATTTGCAGCAGCTTGTGTGTGTTTGAATGTGTCTGTGTAAATGATGGGTACCACAGCAGCACCGTGGGGAAGAAGAGAGGAAAGTCTGAGCAGAGAAAAAGAAATGTTTTGTCTAAGTCATAAACGACAACTGAGACTATTTTTTCTACAGGGTATAAAAAAGTAAAATGTAAAACCATTTGTTCTACATGAGAAAACTCAAGATGGGAAAATGTTTTTATGTGTTCGACAAACAGAAACGACTGGCAGCATCGCTTGGTACACAGTACCACAAGGCAAACCTGGCAGATGAGGAATAATTTGTTAACATACAACAAACACTTAACTGACCCAAACACAATACACACAAATAAAGACACACAGGATTTACTTGGGTTTAGTCCAGGACTTTCACACACAGTTTCTCCCAGAGTCAACAACCAAGACATCACTTCTGTCCTGACTGAGCTGTGGAAAATGTTTCCCTAACTTCATATAGTATAAAGCACAGTGTAAAAGTTTATTGATTGGCTGTAAATTATCAGGATACATGTCAATATAAAGGGGGTGTGACATCAGCATAGTTGTGAAAATCTCTGCTGTGGCTCCTGATGATGTTTCCAAGTCACAGTATGTTAAGGTTAAAAAGTGTTGGGCCTAAAATTGAACCCTGAGGAACGCCACAATTGAAAGTATAGTTTTTTTGTTGAAGATTCATCAAATTTTTTACAAAGACTAAGATTAAGAAGAATCTATTGCATCCCTCTTCTGTTGCTCACCCTGAGGTTTCTCCAATTTTTTCCCTGTTAAAAGGGTTTTCTATGGGGTTTTCCCTCAGTCGATGTGAGGGTCTAAGGGCAGAGGATGTTGTTATGATGCCATGTAAAGCCCTTTGAGACAAACTGTTTGTAAAAATGGGCTATACAAATAAAATTGCCTTGCCTTGCCTAAGATCAGAGGCCAATCAGACTGGAAAATCTGTGTTAAAGAATCAAACACTTGGGCTGAGTAGATCTTTAACATCCATACTGCACCTGAGGGTGAGTGTTCATAAAATTAATAATCTGATTTTTGTTTCTGTTATTCCATCTTCACGGTTTTATTGTACATGCCTCCTTTTTGTTTTTTACTGTGCAAAGATTGTTTGTAAAAATAGTTTCTGAACATCTTTAATGTGCCCTGGATTTTTGTGTTTGAGGCCATTCTGTGCATTTTCATTGTACAAATTGCTCCTCGACAATATAAAATATACAACACATATCAAACAGTGTAAACATGCACAACTGATGAACAGGAAATGATGCATTCAAGCACCCCATGTCGAAGACAATAGATGCAGGATGTGCATATTTAGCATCACGCTGAATACAGCTGTCACAGTGGTACGTTCAGTATCAACGAGCCAGATGGCGCTGCTAACGGTGCTTATTCGTCTTTATTAGAAGAAGCTAACAAGCTAAATCACATCACATCGCTGCACACAGTTTGTTTGGCTTCACTTTAAATTGATACAGCAGTTGTTGTTGTCTGTGGTACAATAATGTGCACTTAATGTATTATTAAAATACATTGGGCTTTTCAGTGTTACAGGTAAACAAAGGGGTTGCCAAATGAACAAGGACTTAAAAACTAAACCTTTAATTGCACAAATCTTCTTCTTCCTTTGGACTGATTTGAGTATTTACTTCTACAGTATACTCCTGGACTCACTGGGAACAATTTGTGCCTCACTTGAAGTCATTGAGACACATGGACAGGAGGAACCAGGGACCGAGCCATGCTATGTTCAGCAGCCAACCAGCTCTACCATCCGGGCTAAAAACAGTAGCGGTATCCCCATTGCTGTTTATCCACTATTTCCCTTCATATGCCTTGGCATCACATGTTTATTTACATGCCATGCCAATAGAGCAGCCTGAGCCTGGAGTAGTGGGAGTCACGACATGGCAGACAAACTGAGGGGATGAAATGAGTTTTGTCTGACAAAGAAAATGAGGGAGGTAGAAAGAGAAGCAGGACTTCCAACATACTCACAAAAAAACAATGCAAAAACACATTTATCCAACAGCTAATGACACTCACAGTTATGGAGTTTGTTTGGAGATGGGTTTTTCTCCTCTTTAGAAAAGTAGCCTGTCGTGGTCACACAGCAATTAGCTGGAGCATTGTTAGTTTACTGGAAAGGGTTTCCCTTTGTTTTCATCTCTGCATGAAGGCATGAACAACAGCCAACATTAACTGGCACTAAGCACTAATATAAATAGCCAGATTCTAATCAACCTCCTGAAAGCGTCTTTCAACTCTTGTTGTGTATGAGAGTGTGTGTGTGTGTGTGTGTGTGTGTGTGGTTGTGTCCCATGGCGGCAGGGCCAGTGCAAACACTTTAATTATGTAAGAGAAAGCAGAGGCACAGTGTATTTTAGCTTTATTAGTCTCATACTCACAAACTTCACAGACAAAAGCCTCAACTCGCTTATAAAGATTCAGGCTGTTATTTTCTATACATCCTCTGTTAATAAACATAATAAATGCATGTCACTAAGTTTTGTCTGCATCTGATATCTGTGTTTCATTCAAAGCTTTATTATTAACAACTATAAAACACATCAATGAGTCACTTTGTTGTACTGAGTGACATATTCCTTTATTCATTTTGCTTTGTCAGTATTGGCCTGATATTGATTCCCTAGAAGCGTCCTTTTTATGTTGGCTTTTTTTATGTGCTCATCATTTTTTTTAGCAACAGCATGGATCTATGGATGGTGATATCTGTCAGCTGATCAGTCCACCACTCCAGATGAAAGCTGACGTTTGCAGGCAGAAACAAGTATGGAAACATGCAAAGAAGAAGCAGCAGCACAATGGACATCCAAGGCAGATTTTAGGAGATGAAGACTAAACCTAATCACATCATATATGTGATTTCTGACTACATATACAGTATGTAAGAGCACCTCTAACACATCCAGGTAGTTCTCCTTCTCCAACACATTTTAACACCTGAAAAACATCAGCCAGATGTTTGACTCAAAGTTCTGCAAAGCTGCTAGCATTACTGCAGACTATTGCTGATCCATGAATCTTAACATTATTTCAAAAGGAACCAGAAAGAGAAGTCAGAAAGTATAAATGTCGACTAAACCACCGTCAAACTGGTGGATTTTTGTTGAATTTAAAAATCTACAATACCCCCAGTTGTACCCTTTAAACTAATCCTTAGACCTGTATCTACTCTAAGATGAAATCTAAACCCTTAAACAAAAGGAGAAACTGTCCTGACTTTCTAAAGCTGTCCTCACTGAAACACAGCAACACACACACACGGTTTGACCTAAAAAAAAAAGAGAAAAAGCCTGAGACAAGGACAAGAGCTCAGTTTTGACCTTTAGAAAATAACACACTGCCACTTCGTCCTTCCCTAAAGCAAAACCATCCTCATCGTCTGCCACCGCACACAAACACACACACTCACACACGCACACACACAGTAAATTAAAAACTGTGATTGGCTTCATTCCCCTTGTTACCAGCTCTGCACTCACTTGGTTACTTCCTCTCCACATCCTGGAGCTCACGAATGGCTGCTGCCATGACACAATGTGACAATAACACATTTGGCATATGTTCCCATTCATACAATGGGTGATAAATTTCTCTTTAAACAGGGATTAATTAATTAAAAAAGAGCCCGAAGCCTTCATGTAACAATTACCTAAAGTAGCCTGAAGACAAAAAGGGAGGGAAAAGCAAAGATCATTTGGAGCTTAACTTTCCTGGATCAGAGCCATCAGGTACATTTTTCTTGGAGCGACCCTGTGGGAGCTGCTCTATCTCAGCTTTCATCACCATTACATGATCCTACAGTATAGCACAGGCCCTTTCTTTGTATTTTGAGGGTTACTTTTTTCATTTGTACTGACAACGCACACCTCCAGAGTGTTTGATCTGCCACATCCAACGATTGGGACATTACTTGATTAGTCATTGTCTGTCAGCTGAAGCCAAACGTCAAAAACAGCAGGTGTAGTGTAGGTGTGACTGGTCTCATCGAATTTTCTCTTTTCTCTTTGTTTTTCAAAGAAACGCTGACGACGGAGCGAGGCTGAGAAGCCACCGTGGCTGGTTTTCCCTCACGGAAGAGAATCAGATTCACCACGAGCTAATAAAAAAAACGTATCTTCAACAAGCTGCTGCTGATGTCGAATTATGTCGGGATGAAACAGAATGTGTTGGTTTTGTTCCTGGAGGAACTGTCACCCAAAGCACCAAACACTTAAATAACTTAGGAGCTAAAGAAGTTGTAGAAACTGTAGGAATAATTTGGCTGCAGGACAAGTTGTCAGATCTCCTGCGATGTGCCCGATGAGTAAAATTTTGATGAAAATCACTGACTTCAGATACGTGAAAGAAACAAGTGCTGTTATTATCATAAAAAGGAAAAACTGAGATGGTTAAATAAGTCCGTGGATGTGATCTGATGTGTCAACAACTGTAGAAACATTGTTAATTTTTCTTTTTTATAATTCATAATACAAACAGTATATACTCTTCCATATATATATTTTTTGTACATAAAAGTATAGTGTCTATTTTTATATTTTATCTTTTACTCTTGCTTCTTTTATTGCTGCTGTACTGAGTGAAACTTCCCACCTGTTGGATAATTAAAGTCTCTTATCTTATTGTTTATCAGTAGCTGTTGATTTAAGTGGAAATGTCACTAAAAACACAAGGACTGCAAACTGACAGAAATCCATTTAAACCTATAATAATCACATCTTGCTGCAAAATTTGTTTGACATATTCTGTACTGTTTTCTTTCCCTTGAAGACAGTTTGCAGTTTTAAATGTTTATCTACTGCTGAAGACTCTGGTGGTAAAACAAGCAATCAACTGTAAGTTAACAAGTTCAATTCCACCTCCATTTCCCCTATAATGAATAGTAATACCGTCATTTTTTACTTTCTGCTCAGTCCTGTTGCACATCACTTCCTCATAATGACAAAATGTTGTATTGTCATTTCCTGCAGAGTGAATCCACAGAAATGGAAGGAAACTGTGGATATTGAAACACATTTCCAGCAGAAAACATGACGTCTGATGCTGATGCAGATGTAAATCTCACCTCCTTAAATTCTTTATAACAAATAACCCTGAGCTACTTAGTCGTTAGTGCTGTTGCATCTCTTCTCAGACACATTCAGGCACAAAGTCACAAAAGTAAATAGACTCGGATGAGAAAGCAGAACAGACGCCAGTGATGAAAGCGCTGCTTCAGAAAGAGCTAAACTCTGGCATTATCACACATTTTACCCTCAGCATCTTCATCAGTTTAATCCATGACTCTTTAGATTTAATCTTGCTCCGCTCTAACGAATACACTAAGTAAAAAGCAGGGATTGCTCACGACCTGGGAACAATTACCAACAATTATTATCTTTTGTTCCCTCATGTCTCTGATAAAAAAGTGTGTACTGTAGTAATACTAATAAAACACACACTGTACATGCTCAATAACTATTCCCTGGGAAAAGTCATTTATGGAGAAAAAAAACTAAACAAAACAACAAAAACAGATCTAGTTAATAATGTTTGTTCTCATCAGTGAGATGCTGCTATGTCTGTTTGTCTTCAGCACACACACACACACACACACACACACACACACACACACACACACACACACACACACACACACACACACACAAATGCAAACAGTCCACAGGCGAACAAACACACCCACACACCTGTGCAACAACAACAGGTGCTCACACTGTCAGCCGGTGATTTCAGAGCTGAGTTATGGAGAGAAGAGAAGACGGAATAACAGATCGATACGACTGAGGAGACGAGAGCGAAGGACGAAGGAAATGAAGTCGTAGGATTTTAGGAAACCCACTTATCGCCATGGCAGCAGGTGCATTGAAATCAGTTTGGTCCAATATTTAAACAAAACCAAACCAAAAACAAACGAACGAAAGCAACAAAGAATGAAAAAAAAACACAGAAAAAAAATGTGTGTGTATTTCAGGATCTGTCTGAGAGGAATCACAGCGGGAGCAGTCAAAAAAAAAGAAAAAACCCAGACAAATGAAAAGAAACGAGCGACAGGCAGAAGTGTGAGTAGTGAGGCAGATGGCATCAACAAAACAACCTGGATTTCAGTAAAAAATAAAAATAAGGAAGGACCAACAAGATTTGTGTTTTTTTTCTATGACAAATGAAGAACAGGTAAACCAAATATTATGGGATTAATTAATGGGATAAAACACGATGTCCCTCATAGCTGACAGTAAATAGAAATGTATTATGTCCTTTATGTTTACAAGAATTAAAAAAAAAAAACTGATGCTGGTTCATCTTTACTTCCTACAGTTTGATGGACATCTAGATCAATATGGTCTGATGTGGAAATACCAAAGGTGAATTCATAATGATGCAATAAATCCTGACTCAACGTGATTCAGTCGACTGAATCGACTCAGCTCTAATTTGATATTCACTGGATTTACAAATCTAAAGGTCTAAGATCACTCTTGTGGAAGTGAAACTGGTCTCTTGGCCCATTGCCATGATCCCTATAGTTGTAGCAGTAGGTTGTTACCTTTAATTGTCGGTGCAAGATACTTTTAGAACGGCGGAGCAGAGCCGCGAGCTGCTCAGAGCTACGCTACAGAGACTAATGGGATTTCTTGGTTTCCCTCATTAAATACACAGTCCAACAACTCCAAAACGCTCTGGTGGACAAGTTGTGACCTGCACATTCACCACGCTACGAGATAATAACAGAACGTTACTAGACAGAGTTGTTTAGAGGTAAATTCAGAGACTGCTTTCCGGAAAACTGCCCCCGACGGGAACGCACATCAGCGGTTTTGCATGAATTTACCTCTAAAACAACTCGTACTGTTCGGTTATTATCTCATAGTGTGGTGAATGTGCAGGTCACAACTTGTCCACCAGAGCGTTTTGGAGTTGTTGGATTGTGTATTTGATGAGTTTGATGAGGGAAACCAAGAAATCCCATTAGCCTTCGTAGCGTAGCTCTGAGCAGCTCACGGATATAGTTAGAAATAAATAGTCGTCATCTACAAATTAGCTGTAGAGACCTAAAACTATGTTCTGCACCAGGTTGCAAACGCGTTTATTTCTGCTGTAGAGTTTCAACATGAGAGTCTTTGAGCATTGACTCAGAGTTTGAGTCAGACTCTAGTGGTCATTAGAGGAACTGCAGTTTTTTCAGCACTTTCATTTTCCAGCTCCTGGACTCTTGGGTGAAAAGTCTCAGACTTTAGTGAAACTTATTGGATCCCACTGTGTTCAGTTTAGGATCATTCATTTTTATTTATGGAGTCAACACGTTACCTCCTAGTCTAGTTATTCATTTATTTAGTGTGGGTTTCTCCAAACTGGGGTGAATGATATTTCATACATTTATTCATTCATTAAATTATGCTGATTCATCCATTAATTACTGTGAGGCCATTTCAGTGTCGCAGACATTCTCCATCATCAACTGGGGAAAGAAAGAAAAAACAAAACAAAACAACGGGCTCCATCAGTGAAACTTAACAACCTCTCCAGCAGCAGCAGCAGCAGCAGCAGCTTCTTCTTATTACCAAGCCGACCACCCAGAAACAGACCCTCACACTGTTGTAGCTCACAGTGAGAGCAGGTCTGTCTGTCTGCGTCCCCCTGACCCATTAAAGCAGGAACATGCTGCCTGCAGTCGCTCGTACATCACTGGAGTGTAACCAGACTGAAGTCGACACCATTGGCGAAGATCCCAGGAGTCATTAAGCTCGGCCTCTAGCTGTCATTGCCCTTCCCCACTCCCCCCCACCCACCAACCCACCCACCCCCTGCTCCAACCTGCAGGGCTGAATTTGGGCCACCACAAAGTTCACAGTCACCCCCAAAGGTCTCACTGTGATAAGACATTACCTTTTAATGAGGAAGATTATTAGCAGCATGATTGCGGCGGCCGTTTCTGTGAGAAACAGCTTGTTCAGAGCATAAAGCTTCAAATACTACAGACAACCGTGGGCCGGCGTCTGAGGGAAGACGACGTGACACCTACATAAAGTCAAACGGTGGCTCTAAGGCTAATTCAAACATCTCTCACCTTTACAAGATGAAATTTCACTCCTCCACGCCTCCACCTGCACTTTTGTAGACTTTCTTTTTTTAGAGAGTATGGCTGGTAGAGAATATCAATTCTTTAAATCAGTGTTTTACATTACATTACAGTGATTAAATGACCGATTAATCTCATTCTGGTGACCGTTGATTGGCAGCTGAATCTCAAAATGACCTCAATATGATAACTGGGGTTTTAAATTGGGTCAAAATTTGACCCATTTTCAAATATTATTTATAACAGACATGATATTTCACCTTATTGCCTGAAAATACCATGGATGGTTCCTTATCACACGTACAGTAGGAAATGTAATTAATGCTCACGATTTTCACTTAATTTGGGGGTTTTATCCAAATTTACAGCAACTGTGGTCTTCACTTCACCATAATGGGCCGATATGGTGACCATAAAAGTCTAGAAGAAACTGTAAAAGTTGTGCTAAGTGGTTGGAAAGAGGCAATAATTTGAATTGTGAGGACAAACGTTTCATGGTTGATGGGACGACAATGCAGACAATGCAAAGCTTAATAATGTTGTTAGTCTGAAATGTGCTGGAAAGACAAACAAATAAAAAAGTAAACACATCATCCACCAAGAATATGGGGTGGACAAGAGATCCTCTCCGCACAATCACATGTCAGCGTGATTGTTTTGATTTGCAATTATGGTGAAAATATCGTCCATGAATGCATCACGCCCCAGCTTTCATCAGAGGCAGCAGTGCACATACTGTAGAGTGGATAAAATAAGTATTTGACTCCTGTTTTCCCTTATTTCACTTGATCAAATGTTAATTAATTTATAATCTATATATGATATTATTTCTGGATTTCTGTTAAAACTTGCGATAAAAGGAGCAGGGGATCAAATACTTTTTTCCCCAATGCATGGTAGTGCGAGAGACTGAATGATGCAGTGAATCAAAGAAACAGGCAGAAAGAGTTCAGCTATAAATAAGTGCATAAGACATCTATATTTAGCTAATTAGACAATATGCAGCACAATGCAAAACATACAGTATGTTTAACACTAGCTGCTAGCTTTAACGTCATTGGACTCGAAGATTGATTGATTGATTGAGTTTAGGTAGTTTTTGAACTTTATATAATTCAACTTTCAACCTCAGCATTGTGTTTTTTTTCATTCAGCTATGAAAGAGTTGAGGTGTACTGTGGATGTGGTGTGGTTTTATATCATTTATATCCTGTTCATGGCAATAAAAGTTTGTTTTCAAGTCAAATCACCTGTTAATGCTTAGTTTCTGACGGCTGACATCGCCTGAAAGCTGCGTCTGCACTGCATCACCACTGTCTCATCAAGTCAACAGTTTGATTGTCAGACTCTTCTGGAAAAGCTGGTGTTTATCTGTGTTGACTGTGTTTAGTTGTGATTGTCACTTACCCCAAAGTTGGAGGCTGCGAATCTGGCCGGAGCAGAGACGTTGGTGGAGGCGGTGGGGTGGGCGTAGAAGGCATTGATGTTGGCCAGCAGGGTGCTCATCACTGCCGGCACCCCCGACAGCATGTACTTAGATGACAGGCAGGAGAAATGGCTGAGGAGGCAGAGAGAGGAGGAAGAGGAGGAGGAGGAGGAGGAAGAGGAGGTTTAGAGAGAGGGAGGAGATATGAGGAATCGAGGTGGATAGAAGGTTTAAAAGGGAGGATGAATATGGAGAGAGATAATGAGACAGTGGAGATATCGGGGTCCAGAAAAGGCGTAAAGAGCAGACCAGAGAGAGATCAGGAGGATGTAAATTACAGAAAACAAAGGGGATGGATGGAGAGGAGGAAAGAGGAAATAGAAAAGAAAGAAACAAAAAGAAATTAACTAAAAGCTGCAGAATAACAGAGTACAGCCATTTTTCTCCATCTGTCCTGAGCTAATATTACAAACAACATTAGAACATATTAGATAATAGTTATTAAACTTGACGTGTTTCAATCTGCTCTGAGATGCCGTGACTTGTGTGCACTCACATTGTGTTGCAAGTGAGACACAAGCTGCATCATCGGTGTCTGTGTTGACAGCTGTATTGATTAAAAGCCGTAGTGACAGGCTGGCAGCTGTTTTGGCATTTGGAGACGCCCACAAGTCCTGAATGTATTCCCTCACATTAATATCATTTAGGAGCAGCTCATGATCATGAGACACGCGTGATGGAGAAGAAGAGAAGACGTCTCGAGCTCAGTCCGTGCTCTGACAACGTCCACCATACACCACAACCACCGAACCAATCCATTATGTCAACACCACAATAAGCAGTTTAGTTAAGTATGAGGCTATTAAATTGCATTATGGGAAGTGTAGGATCAGGCATGTTCTAATTTTGACATGTTTTGATTTTGACCCTTCTTTAATGTCTTCGTCCCCTTCCTCCAAACTTCTCATATTCACACACAAGGGCAATTTAGAGTCGCCAATCAACCTCCAGTACTGTGCATGGTAGGTTGACTCTAGTTTAAAAGCATATATTTATATATGTATTGTACATATATATATATAAATATATTCCTTTCTCATTGCTTTGTTCTTCATGAAAGGCTGCTGCTGTGAATGGTAAATGAGATAATTGTCTGGCTTTTGGTTGGGCTGTGTTCCTAATGCTGTCTTTGTTGAGTTTTGTGCGTGTTTACAACACATCTATAATCATGAGACAGAACAGAATAGTTTTGTAGGTGTCTGGATTGTTTTTGTTTGTGCTATGGCTGTTTTTTGTTTGATGTATGTACTTAGTTGTTGTTATGAACTTAAAAAATAGTAAAAAATAGAATCTGAAAAAAAAAAACCTACTGTGCATCGTTTTGAACTGCGGGAGGAAGCCAGAGAACATGTGTACTGTACATTTTATCTAAGCAGGGACTGTGCAAGTAGCAGATTAAGCTGGTTTAAAACCAGGAGACATGCACTGTACCAAGTTTTAACAACATTGCTACAGTACTGTAGTTAGTTACCGCTGCAAGTTGGTGGAGCACAAACACCGGGTCATATAATTATACAAAGATTATCATCCGCTGTATCTCTCCCCACCTAATTCACAAATATGTGCAAAATTACTGCAATAATATACAATTAAAATGTGCGTTAAAGCAGATAACAGCGGCACGGCCGTTTCGGCTAATGCTGTGTTCAAGGCAGGCTTTTGAAACCGTAAGTTACAGCTTCAAGTCACAACTACGACTTGGTAGCGTTCCAGGTAACCCGTAGCTCGTGTTTTTACCGTCCTGTTGTCTGTGAAAGTTCCCTATAACGGCCACTCGTAACTTCCGACCCGTGAACTCGTACCAGATCGAACTGGTATGACTTCACAGGAAGGAAAAACACAAAGTACGAGTTTCCTTGAACGCACCATGAGTTAGCAGCCCCCGCCCTTGTCAGGCATCAATTGGTCCTCGTGCTACGTCACCACATTCACGCGCATCCCTTGGCTGCACACACAGCCCTTCATGCCGTTCTCTCCCCTCATTGGATAACACTTGTATCCCACAAGGAAAATTTTCTCCTCGGGTTACAGCAGAGCAGAGTGACGGAGAGACTCGTGTTTAGGCTGAAATACTTCATGTAAGTGATTGCTGACGGAAAATAGGACTATTTAGGACTTATATTAACAAAAACATTCCACTGATATCTGCTTTAACAGTGTTAAAGCAGAAGTGAGTGATCCGGTCGTTTTCGCTAATGCTGCGTTCCAGGCAGGCTTTTGAAATCATAAATTACAGCTTCAAGTCACAACTTACGACTTTGTAGCGTTCCAGGCAACCCACTCGTGTTTTTCCGACCTGTTTTACCGGTGAAAGTCACTATAACGGCCACTCGTAACTTCCGACCCGTGAAATCGTACCAGTACGTCTTTTTGTACAGTCTATGTACCAGATCGAACTGGTACGACTTCACAGGTCGGAAAAAACGAGTTTCCTTGAACGCACCATAACAGTCCTCGTCCCTACGTCGCCACATTCACGGCGTCCCTTGGCTGCACACACAGCCCTGCATGCCGTTCTCTCTCCTCATTGGATAAAAACTGTAGGATACGATAAATGTTTTCTTCTCGACTCAGAGCAGAGCAGAGTGACTGACAGACCCGTGTTTCAGTCCAAACACTCTATATAAGTGATTGCTGTCGGAAGATATAACTATTTAAGACTTATATTAACACAAATATATCACTTACTTCTGCTTTAAGTATGGATTAATCTAATTTCTTTATATCATTGTGCACATGAAGCAGTGAAAGTTGTGCATCCATGCATCCTAAAGTTATTAAAAGTTAAAGTATTAAAAGTATTGTGTGATACAATAAAACACAATCACGTACAATCCAAACTTTCAAACACTGGACACCTGAAAGCCTCCAGTTATTCTACCAACAGATGAAGCCAAAGTTCAGTTTTCTCTGTGTGTGTTGTGTTGTGTGTTGATTGGCTCACATCCTCGTTCCCACTGAGACACAGTCGACGTCGCTTCAGTTCACAACTTTAATTTACTCGGAGCTTCCCGGTGTGATTGAGTTACGTGATTGTGCTCCTTCTTCCGACACACACATACAAAACAAACACAGAGCGAGAGCCGCACTGTGCCTTTAAGGTCAAATTACAACCTTATAAATGCAATTAAAACATGTATGTGTGTGTTTGTGACTCTATGTGTGTGTGTGTGTGTGTCTCCTTGTCTCGCCACCTGCCTGCAATGATCCAATCAAACAGTTGGGAAATCTCTGAAGTGACGGGTCATCTCTCCTCATTAGATCAGATAAACTAATTTGCATGCTGTTTATAGTTCATGACAACCCTCATCACTGCAACACACACACACACGCAAACCAACACACTAATTTGAGGCATTTCCTGATTGGATTTCGCCCCACACACACACACACACAGAGACACACAAATGGCTGATGTCATTCACAGACAGACAGCATCACTCACGTCATGGCCTGGTAGATGGACTCGATGCCGTAACGCATGGCGAACTCGTCCACGATGTCCTGTTGCACCTCGTCAAAATAAACCTTCCAGGCGTCGTCGCCCGCGGCTACGGGGATCTTCACCACGCCGCCTCCCTCTACGTCCGTGGAGAAGTGAAACATGTTCTGAAAGAGAAGAGGGAAAACGCGTAAATGGCAGCGAAGCACACAGCAAGGTTGTAGAAAGGTTTAACATCATTCGTCAATCAGAAATATCAAGTATCCACTGGTTCAATATGATGATTTGTTTTAGTATTTCAGTAATAAATGTGTTAAAGGGATAGTTCAACATTTCGGCAAATTGGCCCATTGCCATAATCCCTATAGTCATAGCAGTAGGTTCGTTACCTTTAATTGTCGGTGCAAGCTATTTTTAGAACGGCGGAGCAGAGCTGCGAGCTGCTCAGAGCTACGCTACGGAGGCTCATGGGATTTATTGGTTTCCCTCATCAAACTCATCAAATACACAATCCAACAACTCCAAAACGCTCTGGTGGACAAGTTGTGACCTGCACATTCACCACGCTATGAGATAATAACAGAACGATACCAGACAGAGTTGTTTTAGAGGGAAATTCATGCAAAACCACTGATGCGCGTTCCTGTCCGGGGCCGTTTTTCATCAAGCAGATTCTGTATTTATCTCTAAAACAACTCTGTCTGGTAACATTCTGTTATTATCTCATAGCGTGGTGAATGTGCAGGTCACAACTTGTCCACCAGAGCGTTTTGGAGTCGTTGGATTGTGTATTTGATGAGTTTGATGAGGGAAACCAAGAAATCCCATGAGCCTGACTATAGAGATAATGGCAATGGGCCAATTTGCCAAAATGTAAAACTATCCCTTTAAGAAAATAAAGCGGCTTCTGTTTCTACAGTCGTGACCTGGACTGGTTCTCAACTCTCTGTAGACTCAGACAAAATGTCACTGTGCGTGTGTTGTTTGTGTTGTAGTAAATACAAACAGCTTATTACTGAAGGTCTGTTGTCAGGTTTCCCTTGACAGGTTTGTGTGTGTGTGTGTGTGTGTGTGTGTGTGTTTTTGTGTGTGTGTGTGTGTGTGTGTGCGTGCATCTACCTCATGAAGGCACGTGTACGCTACATGATATGGAGCCACCTTCTCCTCTCCCTCGATCTCCACGCTGATCTGAAGACGAATGGCACCAGACACCGCCGACTTGTCTGTTCGCTTCTCTGTAAGTGGACACACACACACACACACTCAATTACTCTGAAGTGGCACAGCAGTCAGATTTAAACTTGGGCTGAACTTTGAATCTAAGAAGACAATTATAACAGTGAGCGCTCCAGCCGCTAACGAGCAGCTCAACACTCTGAAGTTCACACAGCTACACACACACACACACACACGTTTCCTACATACCCAGGTTGTACCAGACGTCCATCTCGCCGCTCAGCGTTCGGACCTCGATGATGCTCTGACCCAGGAAGTCGTCCGACTCCCTCTTCAGTCGCTGCTTCACTCTGGACTTGATGTCGTCGTCCTCGTCCCAGACGCGCAGCTTGATGCGGTCGGACGAGTTGTGGCACTCGCTGCGGCGACAGGGAGAGAGATGAGTCAGTGCTTATTGAAAAAGGTTGAGGGTTGATACAAGCCCGGAGCAAATCAGCATTAAAAAAAACTGTGTCTCATTATCTCTCTGCAGCAATTAGGCTGATTCGTTGATTTGTAATAGAAGTTCAACTTAAAGTTCAAGTGTTCTTCTTTATCTTACAGCGTCATAATTATTATGTTTGAGTGAAATCCCTATGTAAATTACATATCCATCTCGTTCTATATGCATATCCATGTATTTCATTTTCTTAGCTCTTATAGATTATATAGCAGAGTCCCTTTAAGCAGAACATGAAGAAAAAACACAACACTCACTACTGTCACTAGTGAAACCAATCCTCATCCTAATAATACCTCTAATAATACCTCTATTATAAAGTTGTTTAGTTTAGTAAAGTAAAGTAAAGAGTTTTCCTTCAACAGGAAACAAGATAACAATGGTGGAAATGTATTTTAATGTACTTTACTACTTCAATTTGAAAATTAAAGTTGTTTTTAAGGCGAGACTGCACCCCTGAAAATGCCATTTTCCCTTTCTGATCGATTTTGAAATTTTGCTTCCTAAACATGTCTTCTTTCAAACTAGTGGCAACAAAACGTCAATTACACACAATCAGTTGTTTATTTTACTGTGTTTAGTATGTCTATTACTAATGGTTTGATTAGGTTATTGTGTTTGTAAATGGCAGTTTCAAATAAAAATGTAAGGAATTTTACAATACAGAACTTCCAGGCCGTTTTCTCAAAAATGAGTTTTTCTTGCACATCGAGATATGAAATACCAATTTTCCTAGTACCTACACTCTCCAAACTTTCCACATTTCTTCCTATCTATATCCTGCTTCTTTTTACAGAAGGGTTTGTTGATACATCATTCATAGCCAGGTTTAAAGTACATTTTATACCAAAAACATGGCGAAAATTGGTATTTATGACTGTAGACGGTATTTCCTGATGTATGGGCTGATAAGAGGACATAGCCACAATCCCTTGTGTAAAATGTTTCTCGTGGAATGCATCAACAAAATGAAACCAAGCTTTTGAATCTGGCATTTTCCAATGATGGTGATTCTGTTCTTGGAGATACTGTATATGCAAATTAATGCATATTTAATGAGTTACTGCCTCATTTGCATATATAAACATAAAATTCAGAAAACTTGCAATACATTTTTTCTTAGTTTTTATGTACATAACAAACTGGGAAAGTTTCATAGTGGTATCTATTTTTTGCCTATTCACCTAGGCTGTCTCGCCTGAATATATTATTTACATAGAAAACAAATGAAGAGCTTAAGAAACATGACACTTATATTACCCAACACTACAGAGTGTAAGAGAGAAGTGGTGACTTTTCATGTATAATAATAAAAATATGAATCTGCATGATTAGATAATCCCCCATTAACTCTGGGAGCGCCGGTGTTAGTCAGGTGTTAGTCAGAGTTTTGCCTCTAACATTGTGGTTTTTCTTCTTTTCCCCTTGAAGCCCTGCAGTGCAGTGCACACCCTCACATGTGTCTCACAGGTCTGTGTGCAGTAATAAACACGAAGCTGTTCATCAAACACATGCAACACACAGGAGAGAGATGTGGAACAGTACACACCACCGACACCGTGGTCCTGACAAGAGTGTGGGTTTACCTTGAAGTGAAGCATCGATAAACCTCGCTCTGTCCAGGTGAGTGTGTGTGTGTGGTAGGGATGTCACGATTACTTGTATTTCACAATTAATCGTGGTACTAATCAATTAATTGATTGTAAAGATTCCTAAATACCGTCACTTTCTGAAAAAGATTATGTTGGAACCATATCTGCAGATGTGCGGCAAAGTAAAGGTAAATGCACAGATACCGGTCCATTTATCTAAAGTACAGTAACACTGAATTAGAGTGTCATTTGTATTGTGAAAAAAAAACGATTAAAATAAACTTAAACATTTGATATAGATGACAATTAATGACTTAAATATTTCAAACACTTCCCCCAGTGGATTAATAACTGGTCCTATATTAAGAGATTAGTATTATATTTTGACTATATTTGATTTTACACATTCATAGTGTTGTGAAATTTATTGATGCATAATAATCGTGATAATCGTAATACTGTGATTATTTCTCTGACAATAATCGTACCAAGAAAATCTATAAACGTGACAACTGTGACTTTGAGCTGAAGCAGAAAAAAAACCCATCAGGCTGAACTTACAAGCTGAACTTCTCCTCCCAGACCGGGTTCAGGTTGCCGTAGATGGTCTTTGTTCTCTTCTTGGTTTTGCCGACCTGGATGGTGACGTACGGGTCGCTGGAGCCGGTCCGGTCCTTGGCCTGGAGACCCTGGGCACTGACGACTGAACACACACACACACACACACACACACACAGACACACACAAATAGAGAGAATGACTATGAAAATTGCATAAGAACAACAAACACCTACTCTCTCACATCATCTTTCTCTGTCTCTCATTCACACACACACACACACACACACTGAAAACACGAGATGTCGCCCACGCAGTTATGCAAAGCCTCGTAACACAAAACTCATGACTCACAGGCAGATGTTGTTGGGTAATGTTTTCTCGCCAAGTTGCTGGTCAAAGATGCGTTCAAGAGACAACGCGGTTTGACCTTTAACTGCGGCGTGCCCGGACGATAAAAGCCGACATGCATATTCATGACAATTTTTAATTTCATTTTTGCACTTTGTATTCTGCGTGGTGTTGTTTGTGTATCACTCTGTCAAGACGACAAAGCAACAACTGAAATAATGAGCGGCTCAAACACAACACCATCAGTCTGGTGTTGATAGATGGAGATTAAAGACTTATTGTTGAGTCTGGAGACATTTCTTTAAAAAGGAAGGTCAGAGGAGTTGTTTTTTTTGTTTTTTTTTTAAAGTGAAGGACAACTTCATCCCTGCCACCATCTCTGCCACTTTAATCCAGGTGAGAAGGAAAAGCGAGAGATCTGCAGCAAATACTGATGAGCGTGGCTATTTATAGCTGCAGGTCTTCACTCCAGCTGTAGCCTGGAGACAAAGACATGGAGCTCCACGTGTCGTGCACTTTATTGCTCTAAGAACCTGTAGGAAGGTAAATGGACTGAAAGGTCAACACGGAGGCCGAGGTGCGGAGCGTCGCAGCGTTTGACTTTACGTTACGTGACAGTTAATGTTAAGTATCGTGCATGAGATGCTGATAGAGGCGGCAGAGCAGAGCAGAGCAGAGCCGGAGGGAGCTAAATGTGATAAAAACTGCTGCTTGTTGAGAGCGCTGACGTGTGTCAACTCTGGTAAATAGGATGGTATGAAGTGTGGAAACATGTCATCACAGCTTGACAAGTGTCAGGATGTGTATGGACTGGCAATAAAGAAAGTAGCAGCACAAGTGTTTTGATGATTCAAGCCATAAGTCACTGGAGTGTGTGTGTGTACTGTATGTGTGTGTGTTTCCCCTCCAGACAACCAGACGTTGATTTAAACCAGAGAAGTGAAGATAGGAGCTTAAACACCAGTGGTATATTTCAAATTTTCCATATTGCAGAGCTATTAAAATACATTTATTCATCTCCTGGTAGAGATTTAATGACGGTTCATCGTCTCTCAGAATTTTATTGTTCAGCTACTTGAACGATTAAAGTTTCAGAAAGTTACAGATCCCCCCGCCATGAAGAACTGGAAACAAGTTGGAGGAGGTTCAATCATCCCACACTCAGTTTGGAGGCAGGAGGAAATAAACGGCTCTTCAGATGAGAAGACAGAGTCGATTAAATATGAAAGCTACAGCGTTAGTTAAAGGGACAACGAGGAGTTTTGGAAAAGCGAAGCGTTTTCACACTACATTTATGAGCCTCCGCGTGCACCGTAAAATTATTTTGACCGGCGCAAGACAGACTCATGTTTTCATTCATCAATAATTAAAGTCAGAGGTTCAAAGAGGTTCAGATACCACCGTAGTTCCGACCATAAACGGCGATTCAGCTACGTTATTCTCATGACTCGTTGCGAAACTGAAAGTAAAGAAACGCTGGTCTGCTCGACCAGCATTTCCGCCACCACTAATAGTAACAAAATAACGATAGAGACAGAACGATATATTTATCGAAAATGGGCCCATTAACAAGTGTGGGTAACGGAGATTCATCCACATTAACGTGAGACTTTTTTATAACCGATTAGAAACTCCTCGTTGTCCCTTTAAACTTAGTTTAGCACAAAGACTGGAAACATGCTCTTGAACTCATTGATCACCTTAAAACCAATCATGTGATCAATATGTTGATGAGTTCCCACTTTTACAAAGTGTGTCAGATGTAATACAGATAGTAGATGCCAAAAATATCAGTATTGGTTGTGGATCAGCTGTTATCACATGGAGTGGCAAAACCAAGTTGTTTTCGAGGCAAATTCATGCAAAACCGCTGATGCGCGTTCTCGTCTGGGGCAGTTTTTCAGCGAGCAGTCTCTGCATTTGCCTCTAAAACAACTCTGTCTCATAATGTTCTGTTATTATCTCATAGCGTGGTGAATGTGCAGGTCACAACTTGTCCACCAGAGCGTTTTGGAGTTGTTGGATTGTGTATTTGATGAGTTTGATGAGGGAAACCAAGAAATTTAGCCTTTGTAGCGTAGCTCTGAGCAGCTTGCGGCTCTGCTCCACCGTCCTAAAAATAGCTTGCACTGCCAATTAAAGGAAACAAACCTACTGCTATGACTATAGGGATGATGGCAATGGCCCAATTTGCCAAAATGTTGAACTATCCATTTAAGGTTTTTAATTTTTTTAAACTTTAACTTCATATCTTCCCTATGATTTAGAAACAACAGCAGCCATGAAGTCCTGTGCACTACAAGCTCTTGGTTCGTTCGCTGCTGTGACTGATGCATCATTCTCATCTGTGCTAAAGAGAATTCTGAATATCAATTAGTGGAGATATTCCCTAATGAAATGAATGGATTTTTCAAAGAGCTTTTCTTGTCAAGTGTCTCCTGTCAGTCCGCCGTCAAATCCAATCACAGCTCGGCTTCAATACAAAACTGGGTTTGAGTTAAAAGTTGTGTCTGATTGTTTTTCAGATGAGAAAGTGGAACAAATTTACGTTTCCTGTTAAAGAATGAATGTTATTTCTCCACTTAGGTCGAAGGACACTGTCACTAAAGAAAGAACTTAACAAATGTAACATAAAAGAAATATTTGATGCCTTCAACTACGACAGAAATTCTTAGTCGACATTGACACATTTAAATTAAACATTTTACATTAATAATTAATTAAACATTAAAATCCTTTAATTACGCATCAAAGAGTCGATACCTGACCTTGATCGACAGAAAAGTGAGTCGTTGTGAGTTGTATGAATGAATTTCAACAAAAAACACCCGGTGGCGAACCCTCGTCCCCGGACCCCCCCCCCCCCTCTCTAAATGGAGCTCATCACTGGTGATTGGAAAGACAAGGTGTGATGGCTGCCATGGCAACAGTGCTGCCACTATATGGTGTGATGTGACTAGTTGCTCTGGTAACAGCGGCGGTCCTGATGATGCCTGGCAAAGGGAGGGAGCCGAGGACGCTCGTCGTCTGCTCCTCCAACCATTGAAACTTCGCATATAAACAGTTAAACAAAAGTTTCTCCACAGTTCAGAGGAGGCTGTCACATGAAAGAGGAAACTTCCACCGGATAGCTAAATATTTTTTCTTTCTTTTTCTTTTAGTTATTTATCAGAGAAACCCTGACATGTTCTGCTTCACATTCACACTTAGGCTGTTTTCACTGTTGTTTTTTTCTTTTTTCAGGGCACAGAGACTTGAAAGAATGTATTTCCCAGCATTAATCCTGTATCTACAGTATATGTTGATAAGAAATCTTTTATCTGTTGATATTCATCTCAGAAAGTTATTATCTGAGTATTTTTACATCATAATTGATATAGTTTCTCTTCCTGTAAAACAATTTCAGACGTTTGATGACTCTTCCTGCACTTGAGGGCCGTCCTAATCACCCGCTCTGACTCTGTACTGGCTGCAGTGGGTGATCCAGTCATCTGCACTAAAAAACTACTCAGAACTCAGTGGTATTTGTCCATATATAGATATTACTGTAACTATTTACATAATGTTACTATAATGTGACTCTGAATGTGAACTTGGCAAATAGACGTTCTCCTACGCTGCAACCTGCAACCTGGAACATGCTCCAGCAGAAGCTGTCCAGCTTTATTCCTCTAGGAGACTTCAAATTAGAGAAGGCTGGTGTCTGTGGGGCTCTGCACATGTACTTAACTAGCTTTATTCTTTTTTGCACTTTTGTAGTTTGCATTAATTATCTTAATGTTCGTGTTTTGTGTTTTGTCTCTCGTACATTCAGTTAGTCTGTAACTTTATGTTTGCTGAGATTTTACCTGTATAAATAAAGGTTAATATAAAAAAATTACAGTTATTAAGAATTTTAAATATGCAATACCGTAACTGCATTTCTGACGTTCATAACAAACCAAACCGTTTGAAAATTGGTCAAAAACTGAAAGATTTCTGGTTATTTTAGTAGAACATGCACCACAGGCTTAATGCTCTGAGGGACCCGAGCCAAGATGGCGGCCGTGTGGCAACGCTGTGTCAATGGGCAGCAGCTTCGGGTGAGCCATCTAGTCTTCTTAAATATAATATAAGAAGCCTGGGAGAGAAGTTCTCCACAGCAGCAAACCATCCCACAGGTGATGCTTAATGTACATTCAGCGTGATCGGCTGCCAACCAATACCCAGGACATTTAAAATGAGCCTGAACACGTGTCTAAAGGCTGCTTGGTCTGATTAATTATCAGGTTTCTCTTCATGATCAATATCTCAGCATTTCACTGCACATTTTCTAATAATCTACCAAACCACTAACAGACGACCGTATCCCATCTTGAACACACAACTTCATATAAACAACCCATCAGGCTCAAGTCAATGGTTGAGAACAAAAAAAGACAAAAAGGAAGATGTAACCACTGAGTGCTACGACCTGCAGACTGAAGTCACACACACAGATGATGAGTGTTATACACACTTTCCTGTCACTACAAGCCTGATGGACACTGTTCACAGGTCGAGTGATTGCATTCGTAATAATAGAAAGCGGGAAAGAGAGAGAGATGGATAGAAAAAGACAACAAGAAAGGTAGATGGAGGACAGGTCAGGACAGGAGGTGGGTTTGTTCTCTAATGAGCTCGACAGTAACAGTAACACATCTGTGGAGACGGACTTGCCTCTGTCTCTTCATACATTTATTTAACACATGATTAACGTCGTGGTTTAACTTTTCTTTCAAAGCTTCGGAGTCGTGAGTCATTTCAGCGGCCAGACGAGCAGAGCAGAGCAGCAGCAGGAGAAGTTAAGAACTTGTGATAAAGTGAAAGAGACCAAAGAGATTAAAAGACTCTGTGACTCAGAGTGTGAAAACTCCTGTAGTGCATCTTCTTCCAGGGTTTCTGTCGTCTACATCAGATTTATTCCACCTTAAATCTAACTGAGCAGAATCATTATAAGGAGGTAAGTCTCCTACGTCTTGTCTGTTCACAATTTCCATCTGAAAATAATCAGATGAACCAAGAATAATAAAGTTTTTACTGCATGTGTTGCTCTTTCTCTTTCTCCAAAGAAATGTGAACAGGACGTACTGTTGATGGTGATCTTGGCCGACCACTTGGAGGTGCCGTCCAGGACGCTCTGCTTGACGCTCTTCATGTGCTGGGTGTGGATCATCTTGGAGATGTTGAACAACCTGCGGATCTCCTCGAAGATCTCCGGCTTGTTCCTCTCGCGGATCTTCATTCTGTCCTTCATGGCCATGATGATGTGCTGCGTCCGGTCCTCCGCCCCCGTCTTGGAGCTCTTCTCTGCCGCTCCTGGAGACGAGAAAGTGACAGAGAAGGACACTGTTATTTCAGTACATTAGAATCAAAGGCGTTTTTCACATTTCTCTTTTTAAGTTTCAGAGTTTGGTGGTTCAGGGACTTAGACGCAGTTGTTCTCTTTTTTTGGTAAAATCCTGATATTATTTTCTTTTACAAAACATTTCCAGATTTGTTTTACCAACACTTTTTCCTTGTCAAACCAACAAGAGTTTCCTGTAGTTCATGTGTTACTGGTTAGCTTGTTGCTCTGAATGTGCCATTAAAACACCAAGGGATAGTTCAACATCTTGGCAAATACGTTACATTACGAGACAGAGTTGTTTTAGAGGTAAATTCATGCAAAACTGCTGATGTGCGTTTCCATCGAGGGCAGTTTTTCAGCAAGCAGTCGCTGCATTTGCCTCTAAAACAACTCTGCCTGGTAACGTTCTGTTATTATCTCACAGCGTGGTGAATGTGCAGGTCACAACTTGTCCACCAGAGCGTTTTGGAGTTGTTGGATTGTGTATTTGATGAGTTTGATGAGGGAAACCAAGAAATCCCATTAGCCTCTGTAGTGTAGCTCTGAGCAACTCACGGCTCTGCTCCGCCGTTCTAAAATAGCTTGCACCGACAATTAAAGGTAACAAACCTATTCCCAAGACTATAGGGATTATGGCAATGGGTCAATTTTTCCCAAAATATTGAACTATCCCTTTAAAGACTATTTCCTGTCTCTGTAGCTTGAAAAATAGCTTGCATCGACAAATAAAGGTAACAAACCTACTGCTATGACTATAGGGATTAGGGCAATGGGCCAAAATGTTGAACTATCCCTTCATGACATGATGATCATGATTAGGGAAAAATTATAATAGGTAGGCCTACACAAATATTAAATCTACTAAAACATCATCAAAATATCCAAACAACAGTGAATATTTCCAGGTTTCATGCGGCTCAGTAACTCCACTCACTCTGCAGACAATCGGCGTTCAGCAGCTCTTGACACTTCTCGTGCACTTTGACCCCACACTCGGCGCAGCGCATGCCTTGCCGGGCGATGCCCCACAGCAGCCCCTCGCACTCGTAGCAGTAGGTGGGCGTGGTGGCCGTCCACACCTCGAAGTTGTGGGGCGTGGTGCAGGAGATGGGGTAGATCAGAGCCTGCAGGGTCTTCTTGTACACGTGGGTTTTCTGTCAGAGAGAGTAAAAGGGTGAAAGAAAGGGGAAGTTATTCAAGGAAAGATTAAGAGAAAATTTCCCTTAAAGAGGAACTAAGCAGGATTTCTCTGTGGCTATGCTACATTTTTACTTTAATTAGTAGCTGTGGAGTAATTGTGATAGTTAACCAAATGACTTGTGACTTGTTACGAGTGAGAACGGAGGCTCTCTGCCTTCACCTGGCGTCTCACGGCTGGAAACCAACCTGGCAACATCAGTGTAGTTACTCGGCCGCCGCCCCGGTTTCCCAGCTCTTGTCTCTACGCACCGCGACACAAACGCGCTCCGTAACCCGCAATCTTTTGTTTATGGCGGTTAAGACTACACAAACACACACGCCGTAACATTGTTTATGTTATGTAACTTTATCCACTGCTCCATTTATTGATTTTTCGCTGGCTTCGTTGTAAACAGATGCACATGGCTGAGGGCAGCGTAACCAAAACAGCGGAAAAGCGAGCAGACTTGCATAGTTCCCCTTTTAAGACTACAGAGATACACGTCGGAACATCGTATGTGTTATATAACGTTTTCCACCAAGCTCCATGTATTGATTTTTAGACGGCTTCGTTGTAAACAAATGCACATGGCCGAGAGGAGGGTTAGCAAAACAGAGGAAAAGCGACCGGACTTGCATAGTTCCTCTTTAAGGTCAAGACAGAGTCAGTCAGACAGATACATGATCATCTCTGTATGAGCACTGACATTTAGGAGCTGTCAACCTGTGTGTGTGTCAGATTAGGACTGCACAAACACTTCAGCATGTCAAGTCACATCTCTTTTCCTTGGCATTTTAGCTAGGTTTGATATACTTCTGTTTTATTGTTTTATTGCATGTGTCCTTGATGACCTCTGCATAAGCCCCATGGCAGTAATAATCAGATAAAAACAATGACAAAAGGAAAGGCAATGAATTTGGTTTGACTTTAAAGAGAGATACAGTAAGTAATCTAAAGCATGAACGCATGAAAGGTGTTGGAGAACAAGAACTAAAGGATAATTCCAGGTAACAATGCACAGTTCTGAATATCTCTTGGCTTCTCCTCTGATGAAGTAAATCCTGCCGTTGTCCGGTGTAGGAGGACCGTGGGCGGCGGATGACACCTCGACTAGAAGCCCAGTTTGATTTGGTAAAAGGAGGAATCTGATTCGAGGGCCTGTGAGTCACTCTCATCATCACTCTTATTGTTATTACAACGGTGATAATAGAAGAGGAGCTGCAGTTCTTCTCGCCATTGCTCTTTCTCTGTCACCTCTGGCCTCGGTCTCATTCACTCTCCTTCTAGCCGCTTTAAAGGTTTTATCGATCCGACCTGCGTCCGTTTCAACCACTTGAGCCTTTTGACTTGACTTTTTCTGTGCCGTGCTTTTACATGATTTCATTACCTCTGATTTACTTCCCTGCCAACTTTAAAGAATCCTTTACTGATAATAAGATATCCTGCTACAGCTTGTGCAAGTGCTTCTGCCACCATGGATGAATGGACAGGGAAAAAAACCAAAACATTTTGGCATCAGATTTTCACAAGTTTTTTCGTTGGTTTTCACAGGTTGTCGACTTGTGAATATCTGCTCAGTATCTGTGTTTACGAGCCAACAGCACAAAATGTTGCACAGCTCCCTGCATATGCTGCTCTCATCTGTCAGAGCTGAATACAGGAACATGGCCAGAGTTTACACGGTGGCATCCCAGTGATCTGATTGGCTCTCAGTGATGTCAGTCATTGTGCATGGAGATTGTTTATTATTTAGAGATGTTTTTGAGGCAAATGCAGAGACTGCTTGCTGAAAAACTGCCCCCCGACTGAATGAATTTACGACTAAAACAACTCTGTCTCATAACGTTCTGTTATTATCTCATAGCGTGGTGAATGTGCAGGTCACAACTTGTCCACCAGAGCGTTTTGGAGTTGTTGGATTGTGTATTTGATGAGTTTGATGAGGGAAACCAAGAAATCCCATGAGCCTCGGTAGCGTAGCTCTGAGCAGCTCGCGGCTCTGCTCCGCCGTTCTAAAAATAGCTTGCACCGACAATTCAAGGTAACAAACCTACTCCTAAATCCCTAATCGCAATTATGGCAATGGGCCAATTTCCCAAAATGTTGAACTATCCCTTTAACATTCTCCTACATGCAAACACCTGTTTGTAGATCTGACATAAAGTTAGTGACTAATCACTGTATGAAGCTGGTTCTAGGTCTGTTTCTGAATGTTTGTTTTTGTTTTCGAAAATCAGTTCATATCAATATGTAAAAGATACAAATACAGAGTTGTTGTCATGGACACTAGGGATGGATTAACCTGCACATGAGGCTCAGGGCAACAACAAACAAACAAACAAACAAACAAAAACATTCCTGACGTCGACATGAACTGAACTAAATGTCAACTGGAATATTAATCTTCTTATTTCACTTGACATTAATCAGTTAATTAAATTACTGAGAACTACTGGGTAATTGCCTCGCAGAGAGAATGTGGCATTTCCAGAGGCTTCAGAGGGTTTTCGCACTCTGTCGATAAGAGTGTGTTAAATAAATAAAACAAAACACTAGGAACACCTCCACTTTGATGTCATTCACACTCAACAAACTACAAATCGTGTCTTAACCTGCATCTAATCTGTACAACAATAATAAAAAAAAAAAGAGGCAGCACTCTGGTAAACTGTTGATTTTTTTCAAAATAAGACGCTCCTAATCTTTTTATGTTTTATTATACAGTACCCGGGAGTCTCTTTTAGCGTAATTATACTGTATAAATTTTAATCTAATACTTTGGCAGCGGCTCCGTTCATCTCCTAATGCAACGTAATCACCATCATGACTCGACACAGTGGAGTGGGCGGGGGGAAGGGGGGAGACTCGCCTCGCCTCGCCTCGCCTCATCGCCACTGGCTTTATTAAAAAACCTGAAGCTGCCTGAAGCTGACTCAGCAAAAAAAGAAAAAAATTCAGAGGCTTTTATTGGATCTGCGACGAACATATTAACAGAGCGACTGCAGAATAATGATGGGAGGAGTAAACACACCACGAGGAGGGAAAGAGTGCGTTTGTCTGTGAAAGTTTTTTTTTTTTTTCCCCTGTGTGGATCCTCATTAGCCGCCTCCGAGTGACAACAAGTCTTCCAGCAGATATCTCTAAAGTCACAGGCTCAGTGTGTGTGTGTGTGTGTGTTTGCAGCATATGAATTTGACCACTCACAAGCTCTTCGTCTTTCAGGGAGGTCCGCGTGGCCAGTGTGTGGGCGAGTCCCGCTTTCCTGGACTGTATCATCGACTGGGAGGCAGAGAAAGAAAGTCATCAGAGATAAACAGAAAAAAACACAGAGATAGTGAAAAGACAGAAAGAGAGACAGAGAGAGAGACATGAGGCAATAAAGATTGAGGAAATCAATCGTCTGTGTGATGTTGGGCTGTTTCAGCTTTGAAACTTGAACTTGAACAAACAACAGAAATTTGTTGTCCTTCTCTCTTTGAACACACACTTTGTTGGAAACACATGATCACACATCTCTGCTTTACTCCGTCCTTGAGCACGAACACACACGTACACGCATAACCACATGTTTTCATGTAAATGTACTGTATTCTAAGTTATTATAGTCATTGATGAATTTAAGTTATTGATAATTTCCCGCTTTTCATTGTTTTTATTTGTTTTATGAAATGTTTTTAGTAAGCTACGGTATTCCTCATTTCTCATGATTTGTGATGTATGTATTCTGCAAGAGCATCCTATTTTTACCGTCTGATTTGCTTACTTAATTATGTTTGTTCACTTAATCATGTTTCAAATTTGTCTCTGTATTATATGCAAGTAGGCTATGATCTTGTCTCTACACCATGATTGATTGTAAATGTAACAGTTGCAAGGGGTATAGCTAAGTTAATCAGCTGTTAGTTGTTGCTTCATAAGACTCGGGCTGCTTTCACTTATGATTCCTTCAGTGTGTTGTGTCCTGTTGCCTGTTGCCTGTGTGTGAAAAGAGGAAACAGCCTCTTATCTTCTCCAGCACAAACACACTACTGAAGTTCAAATGCAGTTTTCATCCTTGCAGCAGTTTAAAGCTGTGAAAACACCTGAGAAATGTCCTTGAAATAGACACACTGCTTTTTCTTTTTCCAAACCCGCTCAGCTCGCTGATGCCCACTGTCACTTATCATTCAGCTAAACTGATCACTGCCACTTATTAGTGACAGGACTCAGTGATTCATCAGCCTCACTGCATATCACTGTGTTTTATTATGTGTATTTCAGTGAAATGAGGACATTTAGTTATTGTTATTATCTATTTTATTCAGACTTTGAATCAGACATACTATAAAAACCACACGAGACAATGGTAGTGCTTGTTATACTCGTAATCTCTTATGGTGATTTAACTATTTATTATTCCAGTATTTATGTGTTTCTATTAAAGGGGATTAGCGCTCATTATAATATTTGTTGTTTGAGCACTTTTCTTCAAACAGCCGAGCCTTTTCTGACTGAAGTACATCAGATTTCAACCTGTTCAAAAACACATTTAGCGAGTTTGAAGTGTGAAATCTTCCCTGCAGAGGCTCACTGGGAGAGTTTTTAAAAAAAAATATTACTGTACTCTTTATCCTGCAGAGACTTTCACAGCTCTGGGTGTTTTAGTGCTTTAACATTGAGCATCTCCTCATGTGTTTTGACAGATACAAGGGCCACAGACGTACACCTGCTGTCACCTGACAACAGAAGGAGAAGAGGAAGAACAAGTCAAGGTGCCCAGTGGGAGGGAGACTGAGAACTGTACTGTCTTTTGTTTCATTTTTTTCTGCAGTATTATCCACAATCGATGCTGGAAAGCAAAACAATGGTGAGTGCTGGTGCGGTGCAGCATGGCCTGTGTGCCACGCTCCATTAGGTTTTTGAATTTTGTATGTTTGTGTGGCAGCAGGGCTGCGTGAATCATGGGAGGCGCCAGTAAAGGCCCAGAGTGCACATTATAGCAGGAGCTCGAGAAAGTGTAATCGATGTTAAAAATTCATATGCTGGCCACAGAGGTGCTGACCAACCTGCTGTGAGTGTGTAACCATAACAACAAGTGAAATACTGTATGTTCTTTTAGTGTTTCACACATTCATTTCAACTTATGGGCCGACTTATGACCACGTTTATCATGACTACATGATATTTTTGTTGAAATTCTCTTTGTAAATTTGAACATTTTTCTTCTTTTCCTTTTGGCTTGTGTCAAAAAAGGTCTAATGTTTGTGTCTCTTATGCAACTTCCACTACTAGGGGTCACAGGGCAAAGGATCATGGGAGTCTGGACTCGCCCCATCTGTCAGTCACTCAGTAGGTTTTTACCCAGAGTCCTTCTATCTTCAGAGATCTCCTTCTCTCAAAAACAAACAGACTTTAACCGTTAAAAACACAGATTAGTTCAGTTTAACTCTGTGCAGACACAGGACATCAGTGAGTTGACGGCCGCTTTGATTGTTTCTGTGAGGACTTATGATCCAGATAACCAGATAAAATAATATAGTTTTTTTTTTACCAGCAGCTGTCAGCTAAATTATCCACAGAGGTGTCGTCCTCTCCATAACAAATGAACCAGGAAATTAAAATTGGTTCAAAAACACTGAAAAAAGCAGTTTCAGTTCAGATTCATGGACAGAGTTGAACTCTTTTCTCTGATAATTTAAAATCCAGACGTCTGATGATTGGTCCTCTTTGCGTATATGTTAATATACACAAAAGTATAAAAAAGTGTCTTAATTTTGTGCTTCTTCTACAGTACCAATGCGTACAACCAGACAACATGGATTCTTACTCTTGGTTTGAGAACTACTGAATTTAATGTGGAATAGTTTAAAAAGATATTTAACTTCGGGGTCTAGACATCGTAATGGGGAAAAGTTTCAGATTATAGCTTCAACTAACTTAGACCAGACAGTATAAGGGCTTTTATATCTCCTCAGGCCTCATGGGTGCTTTGAGCAAAGTGTGACCTTCACTCTGGAGGATCCACTTTTAAATCAATGGAGACAACTTTTCTCTAATCAGATGAGTCAAGTCTCTTAGATGTCAGCGACTGAATATTCATAGTTGCATCCGCTCGGATGACAGAACTCAGACCAGCGAGCGAACATCTCAGCCTCCCTGAAGCACTTCAAAGTGAACGTGAAACTAAAGGGAACAGAGACACAATTTACCAAAAACATTGATCTGTGTTTGTTTGTTTAGAGAGGCAGGTGTGTGATTTAACAACACGGAGCTGTTGAGATGCTGAATCACAGCAAGACAAGCCTGTTAATTAAAGGACTTGTAGCTAAAACACCAATCACAGAAAAACCTTATTCCATCAGTCAGCCGAGGCAAAAAAAACAAAAAAAAAACTGAACGCACTCACAAGAAGGCATTGATTTTTCTTTTGTTTATCAGAACAGTGTGAAATGCAGGTGAACAATGATGGACAGTGTGTGTGTATGTGTGTTCGTGCCCGTGCTCGTGGCTAATTTCATAAAGGAAATTCACGCTGAGGGAGTCGAAGTCAGAAACAAAGAGCATCAAAGAAATAGTGAAACAGCAGCTGGAAACTCATGTTTTATTTTACTCACCATGGCCTGAAGGACGATGAGACGGAGGGAAAGGGAGGTTTGCAAAAGGAGAGAGAAGAAAAAGAAAGACATGGTTAAGAGACGGATAAATTGATTCATGTCTCAGTGGTTTGACCAACATGATGCACAAGACAAAATTAAATATCTACTCTTTTAAGTCTTGATGCAGATGGAGGATTTGACAGATGGTAAAGACTTCATGTTGTAAGTGGAAGAAGAAGAAAACATCACTCGGTAAAAACAGATTGGAGGTTGTTTTTTTAATCAGAGTGTTAGCCTCACCTACGATATTTAATCTGTTTTGAGTTTGGTGAGAAATTATGTTACAAAGTGTGAATTTGTTTCACCTTGTTTCTCTTAATAAACCAGGTAAACCTGCCTGAAGCAGTGGAGACAGTGTTGGTGTTGTGAGCCTGACAGGTGCAGCATAAAGGAAATATATTTATTAATCTTTAGTAAATAGTGACCTGATGTGACTAGTTCTTTCATAAAACATTTAGACACATTTTTATCTCTTTTTATTGTAGGTACAGAAGTCACTCAGCCAAAGAGGTGATAAAAATGTTGATTATCTCAGAGGAAACATTTTGGATTTTCTATCTTTAAAGTTCATTTCCAGGGGGCGTGAATAAGGACCTCGCAATTAACAAGTTCTTTTCATGGTGTTTACAGTTTTTATGGTGTTTTATAGCTCAGTTATTTGGATGTATTTATGTATTCATAAGAAGTTTTTTTTTTACCATTTTTAAATGGACTTCTACAGGTTATGGACGTAATATGGTGGCAGCCATGTTTTCTGCTGGATATTCCCTTTTCCATTCTACCAGTCTGAGACAATGATTGGACATTACATCCCTCCGAGCCATCTCTGTTTCAAATTCTGGCCAGGGGAGAAATTCTTCATCTTTAATATTTATTGCATTAATTGTCATTCATCGTCCTTGTTGTTGATTTGCGGTTGCGTCTCCTCGTATGGCTGTATCTCTGTACCAGGAATGATTTATTTTATGTGTCTGTTCCTGTCTTGCTGCAAAATAAATTGCCCCTTGGGATATATAAATAAAGTTGATCCCTTGGCAGATATCTTTGTCTCTCTGTGTTAACATATGATTGGCTCTTATATATTTTTCTCTGTCTTGCACTTTCCTATTGAAATGTTAGCTGTAATGTGTTTTGTAATGAAGCTGATGGAGGTCATAAGTTGAAATTTCTTGGTCTAATGTTGTTTTTTGTTTACCATAAGAGAAAAATATAATTGGCTGCAAATTAAATAATGTAAATAATGTACAGGTTGTTGTTTATATTTAGTCGGTGAAGAAAAAAATCCTGAGTCTGACCACGTTCAGTTCAGTGAAGGTCAAAATTAAAATGTCATGAGGCCGACCCTGAGTGACATGGACTCACCAGTTCACTAACGAGAGGAATGGGCCTCCTCTTGCGGAGGTCCGGCATGCTGTCGATGCCAAACGGTGCGTTTCCCCTGCACAGAAACACACACACAAACAAAGAAATAACGAAATGCACTGATCAATATCTAAATGTGGAAAATCCATTTGCAAACACTACATCAGATAATCACACTCTCCCTTTCATACACACACACACACGCCAAAAGGTGTTTACTGACCCCGGCTTGGCCCACGGATGCTTGCTGGGGTCACCATCTTGATCGCGGCTCTGAAATAGAAGTCACAGGTCAGGCGTTAAGCCATTTGAAGGCTGACGGTCTTTATTGGTTTTATGACACTGGAGCATGCACACACATAAACGCATGAGAGGAAAGAAAAAGTGAGAAGGGGAAAAAACTGGAGGAAAACAGTGGGACTGAACTGGGTTGGTTGAGTTCCAGCGTTGCATTTCAATCAATTATATCGTCCTCATACATTATATGAGCGTCATAAATCTGGTTTCACCTCGTAAAGTAAACACCTCCCAAACCGCACACACTCCCAGTAAACACACCCCAGATATCGACTTGTGTTTCCTGACACCATTTCTTTTTTGTGTGTGTGTGTGTCCAACAGCTAGTGCAGAAGATAACCCAGTGACAGTAACACAACATACAAACACGGCAGCCTGACAGACTCCACATCAATACTACTTTTCATCAATATTGCGTCCTAATCAATACTGACCTATTCCTGGATGACATTTTTATATTCATGACTGAAACAACAAATGCTCTTAATATGGCAGCAGATGCATTGAGGCTGACGTCTCATAAAACCTAAAGCTATTTCATTAGCTTTGAATTGAAACGTGGTATTTTCAGGATTAAGTGAGCATTTTATTTTAGAAATGGACAGAAAACAATATAAGCACAGCCAAAAAGAAAATCGAGTAAACACATGTCATGTATAGAAAATGTGAATAAAAAAATATAAAAACATACACAGAAAATTGTGCAGAGAAAACAACTGAATCTAAAATGTCATGTTTTTAAATGTTAGAGAGAAACTACAGAAGAGGTAACCTGATCTCCATCTTGACTTCCATCTGTAAAACGGGATAAAAGAGAAAAAAAATAAGAGAAAAAGACAGAAAAGATCTTGTTTAACTCATCAAACAAAATAACAGGACACACCCTGGATTATTCACTTTGTTATAAATGCTTGTGTAATGTTAAAAGCAGCGCTGCCTCTGAGTTTTCAGATAGATGAGGTCTGAGGTCATGAATGTTTCATTAACATGTATAATTTATCATGAAAATTACTCTTAATATTTCCCTTCTCCTTCCTCTTTAATGTCAGGCTGGCTTTCCAAGGAGATAATTAATGTTTTCTAATTCAGCAAATGGCTACTGCCGGGGCCTCAGAGTGGAGTAAGGGACTCGTGAGTGGCAGATGATACATTGCTCTCAAGAGGGTAGAAAATTATCGTATCAGCAGAGACCATTTGGTACAGTAAATACTCAGCGGACTTTTGGTACAGGGGGGCTTATTCACAACCTCTGTGAACGCACTCAAAGAGAATACCAGTATGAGCATTTTATCAATGTGCACGTCGCACTGCAACAGCGACAGATCAAAGGGTTTCACCAACTGCGAGAAGCTTTGATGTCAGAAAGGTGAGGTGGAGAAAGAACAGCCAATTTTTTTTTACGATCGCAAAAAGCTAAATTCAATCAATTATTTCCACATAAAATCTTAAAAGCAGTCATTTATAGCCACTTAAAATAAAGAAAAAACACCAATGATCTTTTAGCCTAAGGGCTGCTTAAAGCATGAAGGGAGAGAATGAATCAGATAAAAATTTCTATGCAGTATAAGTGTATCTTTCTTTACATCAGTGACTCAAAACTAAGGAATAGCTTATTCACAAAATGCAGAAGACAAAATGTGCATCACGACACAAAAGACGGTTTGGACTTAAAAACCCAGATGTGACTACCTGGTTCAGGGTCATCCTGAGAGAAGGTGGACATGGTCATACTTGCGAGGTTGCGCCTGGTTTCCCGCTTGTCCCGCAGAATCTGCTGGAAGCTTCTCAGGCACTTTAGCCTGCGTTCATCCAGTTGGCTTATATCCACAGATGACTCTGCTGCATCCCCTTCTGGCTTTGGGGCAACATCAGTGTCTGCGGATATCTGCTGCGGCAGTGGCTCCTCAGTTTGACCATACTCCTCTGGTGCTGTAGGTTCATCCGCCAAGAGGGAGACCGATAGGGACTCTGCGGTGGTGCATTGCGAAAGCTGGCCTTTACCACTCAGATCTGCAGAACCATCTGCTGGACCTTCTGCAGGGACGTCTGCAGGTTGCTCTATAAGGCCAACAGGTAGAGGAAGTATTGCAGTGCTACTGGACATTGGGTCAGGGCAGGCTGACACCTCGTCTAAACATGGAGGGATCTTGTCTGAACAAGGAGGATGTTTGGGGGTGTCCGAATAGTCCACTGTAAGGCTGTTGTCGGCTTCTTCAAGCATAGACTCCACAGAGAAAACATTTGATTTGTCTTCGATAATGTTTTTGCTCAATTCCCCTGCAGCATTACTACTATCAACCCCGTGATCCTTTAGGGTTTCGCCAGATATTTGCTCAAACTGTGTCTCATAGCAAAAAGGTTGTGAAGGCAACTCAGCTGTGGACAGTTCAGATGGCATTGATACTTCAAAGTCGGTTTCCTCTCCAGGATTCTGAGCCGCAGGGACTTCAAGTTTCCGCAATGCGCCCCGTAAGGCAGAACTAAAACCAAGCACCGCTCGGCCTATGCGCTTGACATTGAACCCACCGGCTTGGATGTCTGCGCCCCCCTGGTTTCCAGGCTCTTGAGTGAACGGCCTGTCCACATCAGCTACATTGGTACATACGTATGCATCAGTCCAAGTCACTGCTGAAGACTCCTCACAGGCTAAGTAAGTTTCCTGGTAGCTATCAGCTTGACAGTCTGTTGTGTAGCTGAGGTCATTTGTTTGCTGATAGTCAAATCCCTCTGCTTCTCCATCATGACACTCAACTGAATGGTAGCCAGAACTCTGAGGGTAGGAAAAATCAGCAGCACATTCATATCCTGAACTGGGGACTTCAAGATTGGTATCCGCTGGAACATGAATCCCAGACTGACTTTTAGACCTCCTCTTTCTTGAAGTCCACTCCTCCCTGCTGGAGCTGCTGGCAGGTGAGTTGTAATGTTTACTAGAACGAACAGAGAGATGTTCAGAGCTTCCTGTGGAGCACTGGCCAGATGTCCTATATCCTCCTGCTCCACTGTAGTGATCCCAGCTACCAGCTCCTTCACAGCACGGAGGGCACCCGTCTTCATGCTCCTCCTGATGTCTGTCCCTGAGGTAAGCAGTTTCCCTGTGCCACGTAGCTCCCCGAGTGGCACCGTGTGTTGGTCCAGTGTTAGTCCAGTGTTCCTCTCTGTCATCAGCCCTTTGCTGTTTTCTTTCAAGACTAGATATTGGTCTGTCTAGGTCTGATTCAGACTTGGAGCTGTGACCAGAAGACAAAGAGCTGGTGCTTGGACAGTCTTGACCATCCTGCCTTTCAAGATAGCCAAAGCTCAGCTTTCTTGCTATGGCACCTACAGGGATATCAGAGCTATGGTCGGAGGCGTCCTCTGGTTCTTCCAGTTCCTGATGACCCACAGATTCGGCAATTGGGGAAACTGTAGACTCTTCTGCCCTTGGTAGTAGTAATTCTCCATGGATGCTATGGCGCTCACTGCAGACTTGGGGGAAAAGATTTAAATCAGACTTTGGCATTGCACTCCCTAAACTTCCATAGGCACTGGCAGGCCTTCTGCGAGGGGACTGTCCATCTTTGCACCCAACCCCTGACCAGGTACCTGCATGTACACCCGAACCAGCCTTGTTGCTTGAACGAATGCCCTCGATCTCCATCAATACAGCATCTACACAGGATGACACTTCCTCAACTGACCCACGGACCGAGGTCAGGTAATCCCTGAGGTCAGAGATTTCCTCCTGGATCTTGTTGATCCCTCTCAGCTCTTTGAGAATGTGCTCAATAATGGCACTTGACTCCTCCTCTTTGTCTTCGTCCTCTTCTAGCAGCGTTCCTGGGAGAGTTCTGTTGAAATTGTAGTCAACACAGTCTCCGGTAGAAAATGGTCTCTTTGGCCGAATACGGGGTGAAGCAAATTCCCTTCCAGCTGCCCCTGCAAATTTAGCACCATTCATGTCTGGGCCAATTGGACTGTAGTGTTGGGGTGGTCGCATCGGCTCAGGAGCTGTCCGAATTCCAGCTTCAAAGGAGATTCGTTTAATATTTGATGGGGGTCTGGAGCTCTTATGCTGCAAAGTGCAGGGTATTCGTATACATCCCTCTCTGTTCAGCTCCACCTCTCCTACACATGGCGGACCTGGTGCCACCGCATGCTCTTTACCATTCGATACTTTCGGAGGGTAGGCTTCAGCCCTGGGACTGACTTTCGGATATATCCTCCTGTGCTCCTTTCTGCTCTCCTCTGTTTCCGCCTCCTCATCTTCAATACCTGCGTAATAGAGGTGGGACTCTGGGACATGGTGATCTGCAGACCCTTGCAAGAGACGATGTATTTTACCCCGAATGACTAGTGCTACCCTGGGGTTCGGAGCCCTCTTTTTCGGGGGATGGACTTTAGCCTTTGTGCCTCCTTTAGGGGCAACACCTGCTCCATGTTGTCCATTGAAGCGATTCCGGGAGAACATATTCTCAAGAGAACAAACTGTCCTTATCTAGCTCCCCTCATTGTCGGTGGGAGTTACAATCAAAATGCTCCTAGTATCATAGTTCATTAGGAGGGGAAAAAAGCCAGTTGGAAGTTCACTGAGCTCAACCAGTCAATATCAGTGATCCATTACTAAAATGGGAAGACAAAGATAAGACACTTGTAAAAGTCCAAAACCACTGTAACATGCAAGTCAATTGAAAACTGAGTAAAAGAAGACATCTGAGAAATCAAATTCTTTTTTTCTTTTTTCTATCAGACTTCAAAATACTTTAAAAGTATAAGGGAGTGCGTGCTGTGCTCCCAAACACATTTCCTCTCCTTTGCCCAGAAAGCAGAGATGGCATATTTAATGTATGAAATGATAATATGACCAGATGATGGTACTACTGGTGCTGTTATCTGTAGATTGCAGTGCAACCTTTCAGAACACACTGACCATGTCAGAGCAGATTGACCCTTGAATCTGCTGACGAATATATTTGAGAACAAATTAATAAACTGAATGATGAATCTATTAATTGTTCTGTAAATGCAAAATGAAGGGAATATCCAGATTGTGTCCATGGCATGCATCTCTTTCTCCCACACATACAAACACAGACAAACACAATTAAAGGAAGATGCTCACAGTACAATCCACAATACTATCCTTTGCATTGTCTCAGTCTAATCCAGAAAGACCTGAGCTGCTTATGAATTGACTGACCATCAACATGACATTAATATTTGTTCATAATTCAAAGAGGACGCATTACACCTGCATTTCATAACCATAAGACGACATACTTAACATATATAATCACATAGCAACTCAGTCTCTCAATCTGTGGTGAGCAGAGGAATGAACAGTACAAGGTTTGTGAGTTTTGTACAGAGACCTCATGTATTAGCCTCACACAGAGAGCTTGATGAGATTCACTGAGTGACTTATCAGCTTTATGCTCTCTTGAACATGATGTGAGGTCTAACATCATTCACTGCAATTCAGGCAGCAGCAGTGTATCAATGGCTGCACTCACTGGAAAAATGAAAAAGACTAGCCCGAGTTCATCAACTTTCAAAATGTGAGCGATTCTTTGAGATTTTTTTCCTGAAATTTGAAATGAACAACGAGCATCACTTTTCATGAAAACCCTCCAAGCGCACGGTGGTCTTTCCCCTTCCTGTTGATAAATGTAAAGTCGGACTGCATTGGACTGTGGGGGTAATTACTTCATATTTCAAAAGGCGAAACAATAACTTGAGCTAATTCAGGAAAAAAATTAAGACTTGTTTCAAGAGCTTCAAACACATGTTCTACACATTCCTCTACCGTTGAAGAAATGGTGGTTAATAATGCATTCTTTATTAAACAAGCACACAAAGATAAGTGGCCATGGCAATATTTGGTGTTTAAGTGACTATGAAAATTTCTATAATGATGGATGGCAAACAATTAAGTAGGATATGAATCATAAAAATGGACTTAAGGGAGCATTAAAGCTTAATTGGAGACTATTATGGGGGAATCTGTGAGGAAAGACATGAGGAATTTCACACAGCAGAGAAACTCTCAGCTGGAGCAACAACATGAATTAGAAAAGCCTAATAACAGATGCTCTTGTTGGTCTCTGCTGAACTTTCAGGCAGCTATCAAATCTGTCAAAACCCAGCAACAACAACAACAGACTAGTCGTGCATTAAAATTTAATTTCTGTATCTTGTTTGTATCTGTATCTGCCACGATTTAGGTGAACACTGTGCTATAAGAATCTCAGCCAGGATTGTACATGGAAAACAAAAAGCTCACAAGGCTGCAACTTACAGTATCATCATTTTCATCCGTTAATCTGCAGATTATTTCATGATATTGATTAGTCATTGATTTAAATTCTCAAAAAAGCCCAACCTGACCCAAGTCTTTGTGTTTTGTGTGAGCAAAAGCCTGAGACCTAAAATATCTATTCTTGAAAAGTAAAAGCAGTGTATACTCCTAAATGAGAAGCTGGGACCAGAAACTGTTTTGGTATTATAGTAGGAAAATTAAACTGTTATTATAAGTTATAAAAAACAGTAGGCAATTATTTTTCTGCCACATTTACTGCAGATATAATGAGGAGAGTGCAGTGCAGTGCAAAACCCCAGAACACAAGAGTCTCACAGTAAGTCAGTTACATTCATAAGTGTACTTAAGATCTCAGAGAAATGCTTGGAAAATTGTGTTTATGATTCTAATCTCACATATACTGTATATCATCTGTACAGGACTGAAACAGAGTAAACTTCTGCAATCCAAATCCAAGTGGTGACACAGTTCCTGCTAAATTTTAGACCATTTTCAGGTTTGGTCTCAATACCTGTTTGACCATAACTCTAAAATCCAATTATTTCTACCCCTTAGCCCTCCCTCTCCCTTAGCCTTAACTGGGGTATCATTATTCTCTTTTTGATGACAGGGTAGGACTAAGGGGGAGGGTAACATCTCCAACAAAGGGATATGACCATTTTCCCAGAATACACTGGAGTCACCAGCAGAAGCAACCGAAGAGATGCATAAATATTTTTGCAATTAAAAAGGATTTTAAAATTGCGAAAACCATCTTATGTTACAGTCAATCTTGCAACCACATACAGTAGTACAACCCTGTTCTTCAAAAAGAAGTTTCCAAAAACGTGCTGATTTGCCAGAGAGTCCGACATTTCTACATATTTTCATGAATCCAACAGCAGAGATTTAGTTGAACTGTTTTAATGTCTGGGGGAATATTTCTATTATTTTCACAGGTGTGAACACATTCAAGATGCATCTGAGAACCAATCGCTCTGACCACATTCACATTGATCAGAGACTTATCTGCCACGAACATCCTGAGCCACACTGACACCGAGTCACACTCTGCACAGTCTGATTAGTGCCGCCACAGTTTTATAATGAGCCAAAAATAATATTTCACTATTGGATAAAAGAATATTTTTTCAGCTGGGAGCTGAGTGCATTACATTGATTCGCTCCATCCCTCCTTTCCTGACTCACCATCTCTCACTCTCTTTTACAAACACAATGTCAAAGGGGCTTTAAGTCACAGTTGGACTGGATAAAACCAACACAACCCATATGTTTATTTGTATATCGAGCCGGGAAGTGAGATCCAGGTGGTCGCACGCTTGGACAAGGCCTAAATTATATCCCCCTTTTCCTCTGTTTTGTTCTTATTGCTTGTAAAGATTCTTTCTTCTTTGCTCATATTGTTTTAAAGTCCATTTTCCATGCCACTCCTTTTTTACAGGCCGGTTGTGTGGTCACAGGGGAAATGTGGCTCTGACCTTTGCACTTGTTAGTATTGGCTGCTCGTAACCTTGATAACCAAGACACTGGTTCTTATAGTCTTTGTAAGTCTCACTGGTCAAGAGCACAAATGAAACCTTTTCAAATTAAAATGTCATGTTGGTAACACCTAAAAACGGTATTGATCCTCCATAAACAGAAAAGCTCTGTGGTTTGGACAAAGTGGATATCTGTTAAACTACAATTTACACACTTTAGTACCAGAGAAGTTAGTTTCTACAGCCAAGCTCTGATAAACCCAGAAGAAGAGAAAACCTTGGACCAGACCAGACCTTGTTAGGCAAGGCAAGGCAAGGCAATTTTATTTGTATAGCCCCATTTTTACAAACAGTTTGTCTCAAAGGGCTTTACAAGGCATCATAACAACATCCTCTGCCCTTAGACCCTCACATCGACTAAGAAAAAACTCCATGGAAAACCCTTTTAACAGGGAAAAATTGGAGAAACCTCAGGGTGAGCAACAGAGGAGGGATCCCTCACCCAGGACGGGCCGACATGCAATAGATGTTGTTACAGACAAGAAAAACTGTTTATAGTGAAAGTAGTAGTAGTAGTAGTAGTGAGAGTTGTTAGCCACAGTCGATCCCTGATCTAGTGTAAAGTCTCAAGATTAAGCGATCTAATTTCATTTAAGGAGATGGAAGAAGACTTTGGACGCTGCACTGTATAAACTCAGTGTTAAGTACTGTAGTAAAGGAAGCTTTCTGAATAAGGAAGTAGAGTAGAAAATGTGCTGCAGTCCAACTTAAATCAATCCCTCCCCGCAGGCAGACCAGCCACCACATTAAGGCGGATATGTTCCGACTCAGCTTATATAAGTTACTGCACTGAGGAAACTTTTCAACCAAAGTATAGGAGTCGAAAACACACACAGAGACACACACACACACACACACACACACACGGTTTTCACTAATAATTCCTGAATGTATGAATAAATTAAAAGCCCTAAAAACCTGTTTTCTTAATCTGCTTCTTACAAAGCAGCGTAAACAGCCTCTGATCTGCCGGAGTAAAAAACAACTTGTTATTTCACCGCTAATCAATGTGTTTTTTGTTCTATTAAATTTAATTTGTTGGTGTCATTCTTCCTGTTATGAAGTGTGTGGAAATCTGTGAGGTGAAGTCTTATGAAACTCTCCTTCAGTTTAACTTTCAGATTCTAGGTCGTTTTGTTGATTATTTTCTTTTAACTTGCGACGACAAAGCTTCAACTGTCAATCAAACCAGACCAAGGCACGCCCACTCTGCGTTAAACTTTCTTTGTTGATCTTCTAGCTGTAAATGATGCTTATTTAAATCGCAGTCGCACAGCAGAACAATCGGATGATGTCCCTATGGTGATGCTGCCACGACTGCTTCACAGTGCATGTGTGTTTTTGTTTTTTGTTTATTTCCTGTGAGCCTGGTGGGAAACATCTGGCTGATGGCAGGTTAGGAAGCCCCATCATCTCCACCCAGCCCCACTGATTAGTGAGCTGCAGGGAGGAGGATGGGGGAGGAGGCTGTGGGCAGGTGCGAAGGGTCTCTTAACCCGTGTCAACGACTCCAAGAGCCTTCACTGAATATGATGCATGTTGTGTTTCTCTGTGCAGCCCATTCATGCTCACAGCCCTAATTAACAAAACCTACAATTTGCATAACATTTACAAAAAAGCTGCTTCACACTATTCGGTTTATTCATCTTGCTCCATCTCCTGCTCCATCATCTCGTGTTTTATATTATTCTTTATCATTTATGTCTTCTTGTTGGCAGCGCTCCCTCGCTTTCTTTCCCTGTCGTCTCACATTGGACGCGGCCCAAGAGGAGAGAAATTCATACTCGAGCCAAAAGGGGAGATTTTCTGAGTGTCTGCTCCGGTGCCAGCAAATGACAAGGATTACTGTGGAGATTTACCGCTTCCTCTCTGGTGAATAATGCTGCAGCATGCATTCATGTCACTGCAGAGAAAGTGGAAGAATGGGACATCACTTTGTTTTGACAACTTGGAAACACTGTTAACTTTTGTGATGGCCACATCTGAAATTATAGTGGTTAAGGTTAATCATTCCTTTGTTTTTCCTGCGTTTTTTTAATAGTATAAATGTGTTATTATTGTTTTCCTGACAGATCTGGGAAGAGGAAGAGAAATTATCCTTGTCATCTGTTATATTTCCTTTTTAGCTGCACAGGCCATGACTCAGTATACATCATCATAGACGTGGTGTGAAACAGCACTTTTTTTTCCCACACTTGAATAGATCCCAGTGAGTATCAAGGGAGTTAAGTGTGCATACTTTACCTTGGCGTGACTTAAAAGTGTGTTCATAGTTTATGATTCGAAGCTTGCGGCAGTAAATTTGGACTAATATAAAAAAAATGAAATGGGGAGGAAAGTTGGAACAAGTCGTAGATAGATTGTGCTTCCAACACCGCTGGCCTCCATCCTCCTGCTTTCACTCGTGCTCATGGGAACAGACCTGGGACCAGCAGCCAGTGATGACAGTGCAGATGTGGAAGGTTTTATTTGTAAGGGGGGGGGGGCATTTTGTATCTGGTGTTTCCATTTTTATAAAACCCAACGACAAGGTAAACTGGCAAATAAAAGCCACGTATCATCCTGTCCTGTCATCCTGCAGGTATTATTGCGTGGGCAGCAGAGGGGATCAAACCAGATGTGCAACCACTACTTCAATGAACGACTTTGCTACATAATTTAACAAGTCTGAGCTTTTACGGATCATGCAAACAAAGGCAAGTGTCTGTCACTGCAGTTTTGGAACTATTCCTAATACTTTAAAGACAAAAAAGCAGCAATTTGTCTGGAGCCCAAACACACACACACACAGAGATAAACAGCTTGGTAAACAAAGTGCAGGGCCCACAGTGATTAAGGTCTCACTGTTTAAACCACAAAACAACTTGTTGTTGTTGTTGTTGCGTCTCTCTGTGACTGAGATATATTCGCTCCACAGAGTCATTATCATTATTCCTGCAGCGACAAGAGGTCGCATGTCAGAAGAACAAATGATAAGTGGTGATAAACAACAACCAACACAGTCTACAAGTCGTACACTGATTATTATATGATGTGGCTCAGGCAGGTGATGACCTAAACCACTCAACAGACCAGATCACTGTTAACCCTCCTGTGTCAAGGGAAAGAAGAAGAAGGAAGGATGGGGGGGGGGGTATTGTGTAGGGGAACAGATTGGGTCAAGAAAGGAAGAAGAAGGAAGGAAGGATCAGAAAATGGATGGTGGAAAGAAGGAGGGAGACAGGAAGGAGACTTGAAAAGATTGGTTCAGGGAAGGAAGAAGGAAGGACCAAGGGATAGGAAAGGAGGAAGGAAGTGAAAAGGATGGTGGAAAGAAGGAAGGAAAGAAGGATGGAGAAATAGAGGAACAAAGAAAGGAAAGGAGAGGAAGGAGAAGGGGGGAGGAAAGGAGGATGGATGGAGGGAGAGAGTGAAAGGAGGAAAGAAGGACCAGTAAAAAAAACAGAGTCATTTTGACCAACAGGAGGGTTAAAAGAACAAACAGGGACACGTATGCTTACAAAAGATGCTCCAACGTACCCATTGATTCTACTTTTACCTTGTCAATGTCAAGTGCACTGCTGGTTGTGTTTACCTCATCTGCATTGACACGTTTCAGTCGGCTCAGTCGGCCTACGAGGCGGCCAAGAGCTAAATGGGTGAGTGAGTGTATAAACTGAACGATGGCACCGTGGATGTCCTGCCAGGAATCTGACTGAGCTCAGCAGTTTAAGTCAAAGACGTCTTGGCTAATGATGTTTTTTTCTTTTGTTATTGTTGTATTTTCCCCCTGTGACTGGTCTGAAGGCCTGGTAAAAGCCTCTGACTACGTTTCATTTTTACAAAGGCTGAAAACGTATTGATCGGCATCTTATAAACGCTCTCCTGTAACCGGGCAGACTAATTCTGCCAATGTCACGCACACAGCCTATGAATTAAACAGCCGCTTATGTCTCCATGGTAACTTCCATCCAGTTGATATTAACATGGAATAACCAAATTACAGTCATAACAACCTGCTTTATAGACGACCTTTAGTTCACACTGATTTGACCCGTTTACATCGTCAATATCAAAATCTTCTCTCGCAGGACTCAGGATACAAAGTTGTACTTCAACCTCTATAAACGTTCGCCAACACAAATCAACAGTATAAATCAATTTAAAAGTTATTCCCAGGGCACAGATAAGGTGAGTGATGTGACGTAGCTCATATCTTGAGCTGAGCTATAACTGGGTTGAATTTGCATCTGACACAATTTAACTCCTCGGCCTCTCGCTGCAGCAACAGGTGGTTTTATTTCCAAAGATTTACAGAATCACTTTCAGAGGTGTTATCGTCAAAACTTTCCCCAACTCTTATCCAACTTTCTCTCACCTAAATGCAACATCTCTGTGGATATTAGGTCAATATTTGGGTTTTTATTTCAGTAAAATGATTTCAAAAATAATGAATACTTTTTTTTTCACCAATGCCAATATTTTTCATGTTTCATGCAAAAATAAGCAATTTATTTTGTTCCTTCACATGTTTATCCTTGTGATTCTGCTGGTTTGGATACTTCTTTATTAAGAAGAAGCACAACAAAGACCAAATGACTATTGATTGTCAAGCATTAAAAAAGTGAGATATGCTGCTGCTTCGCAGTTCGAGTTATTGCTTTCTGAATACTCAAACTATAAAAGCAAGTCTGCTTTGACTATGAAGGACTGATATTAAAACCAGCTTTTACTGTTGATATCTAAGAAAGCTGAAAAGTTCTTGAATAAAACATTGGAGGAATGTTTTTATCCACTTAATCCACAGGAGACGCTGAAGTACATAACTACAGCTGAATGGTGATAATTCCACAGGGAGGATATACAGTGAGTACGTACATGTCACTGTGCAAGAAAACACATGCTCACAAACGTCTTGAAAGTGTGAATGTGTGTAATGAGCATGTTCCTCTGTGTGGGACAAAGAGAGCCTGACAGAAAATAAATACCACTATTAGGAGGAGGCTTGAATCCTGAAGAAAAGAATGACAGCTGGAAGAATGGTGGGCAGCTGGTGGAGAAAGAGAGACAGAGAGCGAAGGAGCCGACAAAGAAAATGTGACAACAGCTGTTTGGAAAAAAAAAAAGAAATGAAAAAAAGGAGAAACCTACGAAACAGAGAGCAATGGCAGGGTTATTTTAGAGTAAATAAATGGGCTGAGTATTAGATTAGAGGAAAACACTGGCAAGATAATACAGCGTTTTCTACATGTGGAACTGCTCTTGATGTGGATTTTTTATTTATGTTAGAGAGATTGAAAATGAAGGAAAAAGCTGCGATTCACAGATTCTTTCAGTCCATCTGAAACTTAATCAAAAAGTATAAAAAACAAATAAAAAACCAAAAGCAAAAATAAGAACAAGTGTAAGGATGAATGACGATTTAAAAAAACAATAGAAGGATACCCAATGTTTGCTAGCTGGCTAAATTACTAGCAATTAAGCAAAATCAGGCAAAAAAGCATGAAAAAGCTGTGATTCACATATTCTTTCAAGCCCATGTTTAACATCTTTATATTAAAAAAACAAACAAAAAAGACTAGAAGAGCAAAAATAAGAATAGGTGTAGGATGATTGATGATTAAAAAGATACTCGCATATCAAACGCATGCTAGCCGGCTAATTTACTCATTTGCGATCAAGCCAAGTCAGGTTCCTAATAGGCTAAATCAAAAGGTAAATGCAAAACTAAAAATGAATAAGAAAAAAACACTTTTGCTATTTTTGCTTTTATTTTACCGTCTCCAAGTCTCTTGGGACTGGGCCTTTTAAACTATGGCCGTGACGTCCGGGGTCATTGGGCCTTGGGAAGACGATCTTCTTGTTGCACAGAAGACTAAAGGTGGATTCTTGTATACTATGTTTTTGCACTTGTAGCCCTTGTGCAATAGGAAAAAATTGCTACACCTCCATATTTCTGGACCCACTTGCATGTGATCTATACTGCCCATCCATCCAGAACGGACTCAGACTTCATGGTTCATCAGGTTTAACAGAAACTATACAGAAAGACTGTAGTTCGGCTTTGAGCAACTACTCGGTTTATGTTATGGAAAAAGAAAAGGTCTGGTTCATGATTGTTGATGGGAAATGGAAAACGGCTGTGATAAAGTTCAGAGTTGCATCAAGTCCACATACGTGCGCGGTAAACATTCATGTTTTAAAGCACAGGAACAATCAACTAATGCTGTCGCTCACCATCTCACACTGAAATCAATGTTGTGGACTGTGGTGTTTTATCGAATCAAAAACACTGATTAAATTAATTAAAACACACCAATATCCCTGAGTGGGACCCAGTAGGATCTATGCAGCATGTTATGTGTGCAGGCGGACGCTCTGAGTCATGGCTGAGTGGGACACTCTCCCTGCTGTCACCTTCATTAGCCTAATTCTCCTGCACACTCTAATTGATTTATCATCGCCATTCCACCTCTGTCCAACTGCATCAGTCATTTTTCAACACACACACACACACACACACACACCAACCAACAGACACGCATAAGTTCAATATATCATGTGCAGAAAGACATAAGCGGCCCTCCTTTCCATTACCGACACACACACATACACACAGGCTTCCACCGGTCGGCTGGTGGCAGCGGAGGGGGGATTCAGTTTGCAGCATAAAGAGATTGCCATACAAGCGAAAGCGTTTGCACTTGAAGGCCCTGATAGGATGTCGAGCAGAGCTGTAAAAGCAGCCGGGGGGAACGGCCTGGCAAGGTGTGTCACCCTCATTCAGCAGCTAACATGCAGCGAAAGGGCTGGAGGAGGAAGAGGAGGAGGACGAGGAGGACGAGGAGGGATGTTGGGAGGAAGAGGAAGGTGTAATCACTTTCCCAAGCAAATCCAATAAGCCGGACCGGCTCCCTCTCCTTCTCCTAAATCCTTCCATGCCTGTTTTTCCTTGAGTGAGCGTCTGCTCCGTGAACCGCTGCTGGCCGAGCTCCACCGGTAACCCGATGCGAATGACAATGCGAGGCCTCCTGAGGCTAATTGATTTAGCTTTCTCTCGGCCATTTCAGAGATGCCAAACAATGATGCCACTTGTTGTCCCTGCCAATTCAGGAGAAAAACCTCTGCTCTAAAAAGCTTTTTCCTTTCAGCCGGTTGTGACAAATTGATGGTTGTAGAGGATCCTATGCTTGGCGGCAATCCCCTCTTTTTAAAAACCTGTTTCACATGGGTATTTTCATTTGCTCTTTGTCTTTTTTATGTTTGCCTAAAGTTAGAGTTTTGTCGCTAAGTGCTCTGAACATAATGTTGTGTTGCAACACAGCCCCAGTAATCAGAGAGAAAACTGTCATCGGCAGCACCAGAGAAGTAACAGCAATGGACTTTTGGTCCTCAACACCTGTCTGACCTTGAAATTAAAGGACTGCCTGCAATAATTCTTGCAACGTCTTTTTTTCAATTGTTTTGCAGTTACTTCTGACAGTTTGGTGTATTCAACAGAGTCCAATTACATGAATGCCGCTGTACGAAAGTGTCGATCATATCAAAGCGGAGACTTTTTTGAGAAAAAGTGGAGAGGCAGTGAGATAAATCCCCTGCATCCTTGTCATAAAAACGTTGTTTCAGTCACACTGAACGTTGTACGTCCTCTCTCAGCAGCAAAGCAGGAAGTATCTTTTACATCAAAACAAAACTTGGTACAAAACATCCTAATTTGACATTGATCTCCAACTAATAACCTCCAATGAAGTTCAGCATTTTCCAAAGCATGGCCTGACTAAATGTGAAAATCCAGTGATGTATTTTCTTATATAAAGGCGCACACAGAGGTTTAAACCATTAATAGTAGTGCTGTGCTCTGCTAGCATGCACACAAGGACAAGGCTGAGGTTGTATTCATATGTTTACAAATAAATGAATAGATTTGGATTTCACATTTCATTACTGTGTATGACCAGCGTCTCTCTGTCATGTATCACACCATATGAAATTATACTGACGGTTTCCTGGATACCACAGAAGCATCATCTGAGCACGCTCTCATCTGTAATCGCTCCATTAAGCCACACCCCACTCATCTCATTTCTCGTCCACTCCCGCCTTGTTTCTTATTTTTGCTTCCCCCGTCCGTCCCCACAGGAAGCGGCGCCGTCCCTCCGTCCCTCAACTCATTTACCGTTACCGTAGCGCTGGACGCTCTGACCCCCGTGTCTCTATTTCCTGGCTTGTACCTTGCTTCGAGGAATCCAACCCATTCATCACCTGTCACGTCCGGACTGCAGTAGACACACTCCATGTAAATACACACACACACACACACACACACTGATACTATTTCTGTGTTTATGAGGACTTTCCACGGACTCTGGAGTGTAATTTTTACCTCTAGACGTACAATAAAACATGTTTTGTGAAGCATTAATGAGGCCGTTGTCGACTCCTCTGTATCAAATGTATACAGAGGAATTTATTGTTTAATATGAATATTCCCTCTCCAGTCTGCAGGATCCCCAGTGACTCCCACTTTCAGTCAAACACCCACCTGTGCAATCCTTCCCAATTCCCCATTCAGCTCCCCTACATGTACAGTAATACCTCAGTTCTCTATTGCTATATCTGTCTCAGTATCAAACCCTCTTGTTAGCTGCTCCTGTCATGACTCATGACTCCCTGTCATTTTTGCTTTGCCCTTTTTTTTTTGCTCGGTTCGTCTAATCCTGACAGACCAGCTGTTATCAGACGTCGATTTGAATCACAGACACATTTTACCTGCACGTCTTTGTCTTGTGCAGTATTTACAGGGGAGCCGTCTCGACAGATGTCAAGCGCAACGACTCAGGAGCAGCCGCTGAGGAAAAGTCGTGTTCAAAAGGAGAAGAACAAGTCGAGGAATGAACATAAATTGAACTCTATCTAAAAGCTCGACACACACAAACACACTGCAAACAGACACAGATTTAAGAGCTCTTCATGGTGGAAAGCCCATCTATTTGCCAACACGACACATTCAACTTGACAATTTAAACTTTATTCTGAAGTAAAATGTCTCTAAACTTAAATCTTTACCAAGCAGCAACTTGAAGCCGACACTGAAGCACTCACTTCTTTGAATAACCACTAGAGTCTGAATCACCAAAGACTCCCATGTTAAAAAAGTCCAAGCTTTAAGGCACAAATAAACATGTTTGCACAATTTTTGGTTACTTCCTCTTTCAGGACGACTGTATGGAGCTGGACTTTCATAGAGCTCACTTGTTGAAATTTTATTCAGGCTCAAAGTTGTGTATAATTGAGGTCATACAGCGCTGAGCGACAGGTGGTGGAGCATATGCCCGCCACAAGCCGTCTCAGCTCCACTCGCCTCCCTTCTCCTCTTGGATAATTCTGTATTTTTTTATCTTATAACCTCTCCTCAGACACCTGTAGGTGAGGCTACATCCATCGTTATTTACATTTCTAGGATCTTTACCCTATAATCTGATCCGATTTCTGATTTTTAATGTTCAAATGAAATTTCCAGCTATAAATCTGACCAGGACACATAGAAATAATCGCTCTACAGATCTGTCTTTGCCTCCAAACAGGCAGTTACACCAGCTGTAACAGTGAATATTCATGAATGAGCATGTGATCATTAGCACATATGTTAATGTGTCCACTGTTTGAATACCTGTGCAGAATAAACCCCGTCACCTCCCACCGACCTCGGCCTGCCCCAGAGTTCATATGCATGCTGTTTGACTGGCAGCATCCAAATGACAGTGGCCTTTTACCGCGCCAACCTCCCATCATGCACGGCTGCGGATAATTAATGAGCTGAGACGTCGGTGTGCGAACCGGAGATAATTTTCATCATCTGTCAGTCGGAGGTCCAAATGTAAAGAGGTCCAAGTCTGGAGGATTTCAGGGAGGCAGACTTAAAAAATATTTTTATCGGTCGCGCTGCTGCAGACAATCCATGAATCTGTGATCCCGTCTGTAACAGGACAATTTCATGGTTTAACAGATGAAGAAAGGAGCGCCGGCCGAGGTTGGAGCAGGAAATGCTCAGTAGCAAAGATATCAACACACGCCAAAAAGATTTTATGACGACTGGAGTGGAGAGACAGTGAGGAGGAGAGGTACACAACGAAGCCAATGTCCACTGCTAACTTGGTTAAAATCAAGACTGTGCAATATGGCAAATGTGATCAGTGCTTAATCAAAGTTTAATTCATAGATTTCATTAAATAGTAGAATGCATTATATGGATTTTATTGCAGATTTGGTATCAGTAATGGTTTCTGGCCAGGAAGTAAAAAGAAACTGCAGTGAAGATTAAGAAACACTAAAGTAGCCAGCAGTGATTTGTACAGAGGAGCAGAAGGATGAACAATCCCGTTTTTTCCTGCCTCAGCTGCTGTAGAAGCCCAACGTCTTTAATAACAGAAGGGAAAAAAAGATAGATATGGTAACTGGGTTATACTTTTTTATACAGCTAGTTACACGTCAAAGATTGCCCCCTGCCTTCATGAACGAGACGAGGCCACGCCCACAGAAATGTCCGAAACTTTAGATACAACATCCAGCCTGGTCGTCAACCAGAGACAGACGCCTACTGTGGCCACAAGGGGGCAGCGAGTTACGAAGTTATGAATGCAGGTGAATGCTGAGGTGTCGGTTTTTAGCTTTAACTGATCATGCAGTGTTTACAAAGGCCACTTACCCTAGATTTAAAAACAGAAACAAATAATTAGAATCCATATTGGGGGTTTTATTACATCAGTATCAGCCTAAAATTGCCTATATCCAACACTCAAACAACACTAAATCAGTTTTATTTTTTTGTTAAAAGACTAAACCACATTCAACACCAGGTAAATAAACTTCAGAATAAGTAGAGGCTGATTCAAGTAGATTTAGACTTTGCCCGGTGTCACAATGTATACTCTATAATAATACAATGTCCATAAAAAACTGAAACACCTAATAACTAATGTATCAGTAGGTAACAGACCAGAGAAGCTTGGTTCCACCCTTTACTTTTCTTTTTGTATCATATCCGATACTTGTTTTATCCAACACAACATCCAACATCCAATATTTACTCACTTCCCAGTGTCCACACCTGTTGGAAGGGATTCAAACTCACCCACTCACTTGCCCTCTCACTCACCTGTACAACTCCTAAACCCACTCTTTAATGTGCTGCTGCCAGCTGCTTAAACATTAACAGGAAGCCCCGCACTCTAGTCATTATCCAGCCTCTGTTGGAGCTAATTTTATTTTTACTTACTTTTAGTAGGTGAACGATGCCCTGAGGGCTGTTCGGCATCTCTCATGAAAAATGCATCTACAACAGTACAGCAGCATACAGTAAAGATTACTGTGAGGTGATTATTGATGCTGCAGCCATACGGTGGCATCTCACAACAAAGAGAAAGTGCAGAACTACAGGATGAAGCAGTGACGAGAAGTTTGAAGCTTTTAGAAAACGCCCAGGAGCTCCTCAGCTCAGCTCACCTCACCTCACCACGCTTCACGCCCACGCCCTCCACACGACGCGAGTGGGAATCACGACGCGAGTGGGAATCACGACTAACTAACGTAAACCCACACACTGAGCCGTTTTGGAGATGATCCACACTGCTTGAACATTGTCTATAAAGCTCAACGCCAAGCCAGATTATCAGACAGAGGTACAGGTGTATGCAACAGACACAAAAACGCTCCTTCAGCATGTAAAAAAGGATCGCTGGAGGGAAAGATGGAGAGGAAAGTGCACAATCACTTTGATTTTTTTTTTTTTTTTTTTCCCAGCAGCCATAGTTTAAAAATAGATATTCTGACATGACGGTGCAATGTGGGAAGAGGAGAGGAAATGTGTTTCTGTCTTACTTACTCCAACACTTTAGATCATGCACATCATCACATCCAGACTGTACACTATGAAGATAAGAGGCTCTTCGGGGGGTCTTAGAGGGTCTCGACGGGCCAATAGAGACATTAGAGCTCCTCTGCTTTGAAGAACATCCCCCGATTTATTACACATTGATTGATCAGCTTTAACCACTTATGTTTGACAGTTTACTTAAAAGGAATTTGACTTCTATACCTTCTGATCCCTCCTGGAGTGAAAACTGAAGACCTACCTCACGCAGACCGGAGACGAGCCGAGGTGGGAAAAGAAGAATAAGAAGAAGCAAAAGAAGAACAAGAACAAGAAGAAGGAGGAGGAGGAGGACAGCAAAGTTTGACAGCACAATCCAAGCATCCGTCAACAGAGCGTCTACAATCCCCCAGAGAGCAGGAACAGATTGATTGCACCACTTTACGTCATTTTTCTTTTTTTTTTTAAAGATATGCAAGACAAAAGGCTTTGAAGTAACGAGCCGGAGAAAAAGCTAATTAACTCCCCTTTCTTTTTCTTTTTTTTGGTAGAGTGATCCACTCAGCTCCACAATAAACCAGTGAGAAAAGCAGTGGATCAAGAAAAAAAGGAAGAAAATTTGCTGTGGGTTTCCTGTTGTTGTTTTTCTTTCTTTTTTTTCTTTTTTTTAAACCATGCCGGGTGTGTCACTCTCTGTCACTTTCCCTGTATTTCCCGTACTCCTCTCTGTGTTGAGCGCTCACTGGTGGAGTCGTTTCCCAGTGGTCGACTTCACCTCCTGCCTCAGCCTGTACAACACAGGCAAACTGTCTCCGCCTCCGTCTCTCTCTCTCTCTCTCCCTCTCTCTCTCTGTCTCTCTCTCTCACTTTCACCTCATCCTCATGTCTCTCTCTCTCTCTCTCCTCTCTGCCTCCCTCTATTTCTCATGCTCACATCTCCCGATTGATCTTCATTCCTTCCAGGCTTTTCCCTCTGCCCTCCTCCCATCAGCTCCACTGATCGCAGCTTGTTGCGCGGCCGACGGACGCGCCACGTGTTGTGCGCTCTGCTCTCTCTCTCTGTCTTTTTCTCTCTTTCTCTTTTCCTTCCTCACCCACCTCTCTTCTTTCTCACATCATTCCACTTTTCACAGTCTCACAGCCACACATACTGTATGTTACTCTGCCTCAGTCACAGTGTCTACTTGCCCGAGATACATGAGATATTTTAAGGTCCCATAATGTGTAAAGACAGATTTCCATATCTCATTTTAAATTATAAAGCAGCTCTAGCTTCTATAATAATCCGCTACACGTCTGTATTCATATTCATGCAAACGGAGCCTTAAAACCAGCCGTCAGGACTTCCCGTGACTCTGTGATGTCACAACAAAGCAGTCACCAAGCCCCGCCCACCTGGAGCCACCACCCAACTTTGCAGAATTTAGCTTTACATAAAATCTGCTGTAATTTCCTCTAGAGTGGGCACATACTGGACCTTTAATGACTTAAAACATGTTCTCTCTTTTATCCTGCTTAATATTTCTGCTGAACTTTTTAGTTTAGTAAGTACATTCTAGCAAGCGTGACAGAGATGATCATTTTCATTATAAACTGGTGCCCATAAAGTAAGTTGAATAATTTTGGAAGAGATTGATCAATAAAGTTATACACACTTTATATCTATCGAGAATAAATCACATTATCACAATCATTTCATGGTTAATAGATTTTTTTTAACAATTACTCACTTTCTTTCTCCTTATGAAAATAGTCTGAAAGTCTAGACGATATATTTTTAATGAAGGCTTATCATAAAAAAAGTTGAATGTACTACTGAATCAGAAGTTAACTTAAGAAAAGTTGTAAAATCACTGGAATTAAAAGATATGTATATATACTAAGAGATACAAATAATTTGCCAATTAATTTAAATCAAATTGATTTATTTTATCAATTTAAGTAAAAAATGATGTTATAGTGAAAATGCTATTTTTTCATGTTAAAAAAATATGGGAAAATTGTGAATGAGTTTCATAATGAATTAAGCTTTCGTGATGTTTTAGTGATCATAAATTTTGTTTTTTATTTATCTTGAATCAGTTTCATGATTCAACCAAATGTTAAATATAATTTGAGGAATAGTTAATTAATTTAGATAAACTAATTATCTACGTCTATATTATAAGCCACGTCTATTTTCATTTTATGATAAATGAAAAAGCAGATGTAGAAAATCCTCAAGTTTGAGACTTTGAGGTTTTTATTTGTTAAGTGACATTGATTAATGACACACCAATGAATTAACAGACTTCAAATTAGACTTTTGACACTCCCTTGAGCTTTCATTTTACTCTTTTACATTACACATTGTTGCATGGTATTGCTGTTTAATTATTGATTCCATTCCTGCAATAAAACTGGAAACCAACACCCACTCCCATTTAAGAAGCTGAAATGACTGATGAGGAATATAGCTGCCCATTAACTCCCTGCAGATAAGTGATTTAATCAACTGCTCGTGGTTTAATTACTTCACTACGTTAATGTAACGTTAATAAAAATAAATCCAAACACAATGTTCGCTGTGATGTTCACTTGCACAATATGGAAATTAACTGATGCATTTTGAAATGTTCATTTACAGCAAAAATGTTGTGCAGAGATTATTGTATTTGTAAAGCTGGACTTGTGTCTATATGGGAATTAATGGGAGCCAGTTGCTGCCTGGAACAGGAGTGTAGCCAAAACTGTTCAGGCTTGGCTCATTGTGATACATGTGTGTAAGTATCTGTAGCCAAAACCAAAAGCCTGGAAGATACATACAAATATGAACTGTCAGCTTTGCAATTTTAATGCATTAATACATTATTTCTGCTGACTGACTGGTTTTAAATGGACGTCAATACAGCTGACATGATATACTGTAAATATACTATATATACTATATGGTATGTGTGTACAATGCAACACCTGTGAGAGCACATCTGTAAACTGGCTAACAAGGCATGTAATTGATGGTAATGTATTCTACTTTCCTTGCTGTAATGGAAACGTCCTCTTTGAAGCATAAAGGTACTCCCCACATACCCCCAACCCCCCACATACCCCTCCTATGCCTCCAACCCCCCACTCTCTCTTTGTTTTGGCTGAGTTACAGGCACAAAATGCTTCTGAGCTGCTGGATAGTGATGTGACTTATGGCTCATTAAAAAGCTATTAGCACAACAGAGCATCAAAGCTAAGGCCGGTGGCTACGCAGCCTTTGGCCCATGACAAGGCAATCAGCCCCCGGAGCCAATAAAGCTCACGTACTAATCGGCTAAATGATGCGGCTGTTATCAGAGACATGATTAAAGACAATATCCAAGCTTAAAGCAGATTTAGCTGCTACAAAAGCATAACTGCTGCGTGTTAACATTTATTATTTTGCATTACAAACCATTGCCGCCGCAGTTCAAGACGGGTTAAATGAAGGCCTGTCGAGTTAAGAGATGATTACAAATGGCCACAAAATACACTTTACATTTCCCGCTGCTTGCAGAGACTAGATGAAAATCACACAGCTATAGCACCTCTTCCTGTGACAAAGTCAAGTGGTGGGTGTTGTGACTCGTGCTGCAGCGGGGTGATAACTTTACAGCCCTTCTTCTTCTTCTTCTTGTCACTCAACCATCATAACTCCTGGGAGCTGCTCCACAGAGCTCGGTCTCTGACAGACCTTTACTGTAAGAGCTGCAATCTGTGTGCCAAGGGAGTTTTTTTTTTTTCTTTTACAGAAAGCTTTTCAATGCTTAGAGGAATTAAATATGTGCACTAGAGGCTGCAGAAAAACAAAGAGCAGTTCAGTGAGTATGCGGGGGTTAAAGGGATAGTTCAACATTTTGGCAAATGGCCCATTGCCATAATCCCTATAGTTTTAGGAGTAGGTTTGTTACCTTTAATTGTCGGTGTAAGCTATTTTTAGAACGGCAGAGTTGTTTTTGAGGTAAATTCATGCAAACCCGCTGATGAGCGTTGCCTTCAGGGACAGTTTTTCGGCAAGCAGTCTCTGCATTTGCCTCGAAAACAACTTCATCTCGTAATGTTCTGTTATTATCTCATAGCGTGGTGAATGTGCAGGTCACAACTTGTCCACCAGAGTGTTTTGGAGTTGTTGGATTGTGTATTTGATGAGTTTGATGAGGGAAACCCCATTAGCCTCCGTAGCGTAGCTTTAAGCAACTCACGGCTCTGCTCCGCCATTCTAAAAATAGCTTGCACCGACAATTAAAGGTAACGAACCTACTCCTAAAACTATAGGGATTATGGCAATGGGCCAATTTGCCAAAATGTTGAACTGTCCCTTTAGAGGATGATTTCTGAAGTGTTTGTTCAGTGTTTCTTTCAGTCAATTTAAGGAGCTTTAGTTTAACAGCTGGAATTTCCCCATCATGCATTTAATAGCAAATCCTACTGTATAATTAATATTTATTTATAAGGATAACCCTCCATGGAAGGTTTTGTCCTTGTTTTGTCCTCATTGTTTTTCACATCTGTGCTTTCCATGTTTTGTTTTTTTGCGTATCTTGTATCATCTTTTATTTGCTGCCTCTCAGTTCAGGGACTGGATCCTTTGGAGGACCCAGCCTGGCAGCATCAAAAAGGGACGGTCTAGTCATTGGAGTACTCCCTGATTGCAATCAACGTCCTAACATCTAACATTTGAAAGTGGTGGCTTTTTTTTTTTTTTTTACACTTTCCAACGGCTCGTCATCTCCTGGCCTCGGGCTCTGAGGCCGGCAGGCTACGACAGCTACAGCGCAAAACCACCTCAACATTCGGGCCTTGTTGCAACACTGTGACACTGTAATCGGCCTTCAAATGTGTCCTCTGAAGGATTAAGCTCCCGAACTGAGACATTGCCTCTGCTTGTTGCTGTTGTCATCTCTTTTTAAACTTTTTTTATTACTATTGTGAGCCGCCGACCACAGCACTGTCCTTCAGGATCAATAAAAGTGAATCAATCTATCTTTATATCTATATCTGAAGAAGTTATTAGAAGTTCTGCTCTCCTTTTTTTTTGTCAAGTCACCACAAATCCCCACCAGTCACAGTGATTATTCAGCGATTCAATTTCTACCTCTGCAGCTACAACATGTGTTTAAAGTTGCATGTGTTCGACGCCCTGCAGCAGCTCAAGGATTTTTATTTCATTATTTTAGACTGACTGATGGATGGTGCAATCTGATAACTGATTTTCCTTCTCCTTTTAGTTTTTTCTTGACCTCTAGTTTCAGTTTGAATCACATTTTGTATAATTGAATTATTGTGGAAGTAAGAAATGATCTTTACTCTTCTCCTGCCTCTGTCTTGCACATGTATTTAAAAAAAGAAAGTTGACGAATGTCTAAAATGAAGCTCCTGCAGCAGAAAAACCAGGTTTCACACTTTAAGGACTTTTAAGAAATGCAGACAGCCAAATAATAAATAGGTATCTAAAGTGCATGTAATTGCACTAAGAGGGGTCTGATGGAGGGTACAGCTCCAAACACAGTGTTCTTATAATATGATCCTCAGACAAGATCAAAGTGAACCAGATATTGAACACTTTAAATTAGAGGGCAAACCACTAAAGTATTATTAATAATGATACTTAACAAGCACACGTTTTTCTCTAATGACACTCGAGCATCACAGGACAGAGTCTGTGAGAGATGCAACACTCAGAGAGTAGTAGAGGACAACAAATTCGGCATCTGGTGCCGCTTAATCAACACACAACAGAACAGTGACAGTCGTGATTGTTGACGTGATTGGTTGGTTGAGTTACGGATTGATTAACATGCACACACACACACATCTGTTGCACAACAGCTCCCGATACAGGACAACAACAACAACAATCAGAGCTTCGAGAGCCGACAAGGTCACTGTGACAAAGTCAGACGCCGCAGAAAAAAACCCTCTCTCCACATCTGCGAGTCAGTTGTGACCGTGAGATGATGATTATTGTCAAGAGCAGGTATCATAACCGCAGCCTGAGAACCGGTGGTTATCAGGAGGAGGAGCCCGTTCGTCCACCGGCTGCACCAGCCGCAAAATGTAACAGCCACTTGTATACAAATGGACGGAGCAACTGAAACCTGCTGTTCTGCTTATTGAGCAGAATTCATCCCTACAGTACTGCAGCTTTAAACACATAAAACAGGATCTAATGGCAGGGCGGATCAGAAAACTCTTTGTCTAGATTTGAGTTTGAGTTTAAAGGAATAGGTTACCAAAAAATGAAATTCAGTCATTATCTGGAGACCCGGGAGGCCGGTTCGTAGTCCAACGAAAACTTCATATGAGATTAATAGGGCCCGACACAAAAACGTCCATAAAACTACACAAAAAACATTTAATATTCCTCCACACTGCTCTTCCACTGCAATCCTGGTTCTACTACTGGTTCTGGTACTGGTTCTGGTTCTGGCGTCCTAAAGAGATATAGTCCAGAGTTTACCTGAAACGATGTCATTGTGGCCTGAACGCGAGAGTGAGAGAGAGATTCAATACAGGACTGTTTAGGCTGTAAAAATGTCCTAAATGACGTTGTTTCCAGTAAACTCTGGACTATATCCCTTCAGGACACTTAAAATTGCAGTGGACGAGCAGTGTGGAGGAATATTAAATGGTTTTTGTGTAGTTTTATGGACGTTTTTGTGTTGGGCCCGATGCACTTTGAGGAATAAAAAAAAACTACTCCGGAGTATTCATCAGCATGAGGGTGAGTCACTAATGACTGGATTTCATTTTTTGGTGAACTATTCCTTTAATGAACTCACTCAGTGATCCTGAAGTTTAATTATTGTTGTGCTTCACCCCCCCTATACCAGCCCCAGTCATATGCAACAAGGCGTCATGATGGTATGTGTGCATCTTCACCTCCTGTGTTTACAGCCAGCCTGTCTCTGCGGTAAACACAGGGCTAACAGTCGGCTCAGGGGAGATTTAACACCGGCGTCCTGGAGGGCACAAATGAGGACCCCTGCAATCCCTGTGAAACTCATACATACACACACACACACACTCATATAGACACACAAACACACACACACACACACACACATACTGTATATATGAACGCCGCCCACAGGCCAGATTTCCATGGCGACTTTCAGCCAATGTCACGCAGCGATGTTAGGGCTCGGATCCCTCTGAGGAGCCGTGTCGTTAGTATGCTGAGCAGAGTCGACATCGCTGAGAGACACAAACCTGTCTGTCTGTCTGTCTGTCGGCCTGTCTGTCGGTCCGTCTGTCTGTTTATCCTCTTCGCTCCTCCCTGCTATTCCTTTCTCTCTCTGTCACAACTCTTTCTCTCTGCCCTCAGTTAAATAGTTAAAAACATCATCAACATCCTCGACCCTGCGAAAAGCAGAATGAAGTGAAAACTGAAATTCCATCTCTGCAGCAATTATAAACTCAGAAACATTATGATGATTGTTTATTGGCGAAAGATTTTCACCTTTTGACTAAAGATTTTTGTCGTCCAATAAAGCGTGTTTTCAGGATGAAAGACGCCTCATCTCATCTCAGGTGTAAATCTGTTAATAAGCAGCAGATGGAGGTCGGGTCAGAAACTCCCACACTGTTTTGCTTTTCACGCTCTTTCTCCAAGTTAACAACATATATCTGACAAAAAGATCTTGTACAGTATATTTGCAGTGCACTCATGATAAACACTCCTCATCTGAATATTTCACCCAATTTCAATTGCTTTGTAGAAAAGTCAATTAAAACTGATTGCGAACTGTCTGTTTTGTTGAGTATCTTATTGAGTTAGTCAAATAAAGTTTCTCCTTCTTAGGATATCACGCCAATTTAACATGACATCTGTTAATGGCCAGTGATGTGGGTCATTTTCAACCGTCATAATAATTGTTTAATCAAATATTATTTAATCAAAAGTGACAAGGACAAATCCGAGGGCACTCAAAAGGGATTTCTGTGAGATAGTCTCAAATGTTGTTTGATATCATGTGAGCGTGCAGTTATGCCATTTGACGATTATTCCCATTTCACTTGTACATGGTTAAGCCTTTGAGAACTACACTTGTTTTTGATTTATGGGAAACACAGCTAGTTAAAAGCTGGAACACATTTTACATGGGATATGCAATACAAACATGAGCTTAAAGCTGCTTAAGGGAAAACAAAATGGGAAAAAACACCTGCAACAGTGTAATCTCCAAGGTTCGTTTTCTACTGTAGATTCCCTGTGTACATGGCAGACGACCAGCCGCCGGTAACGTTATGTGGATTTTCTGTGAATGATCCTGTTTATGATGATGATGATGATGATGATGATGATGATGATGAGGAGGAGTAGGAGGAGGAGGAGGAGGGTCCATTGTTGATGTTTTGAAATTCGTCAGTTCACATCTGAGTGGGTGAGATAAACATTTCTCCGCAGCAGCCTCAGCCTCAGCAGATCAGGAAGCAGTGAAGCAACGAGACTTGCTAAAGTGTTTTGACTTCACGAATCACTGCAATCACAATCACAGAATATTCATGACCTGCTTAATAAACCCTCCGACTCAGAGCATTGACTCGTCTCCTCTCCTGCAGGAGATTCGATTTTAAAAATGTTGTTTTGTCACATATTTGAACAGTAATTTCTGTTTTCTCTTCCCTTTTTTGTATATCTCACCACTTGTCTTTGTTATGCAACTCTATCTGGACCTGCGGACAGGCGGTCCACTCCCACTGCATCCAATTATCTCTGCACGTCCCCTCAGTCGATAATGACTCCGCCCCGGTCCGTCCACTCTCCTGTTCTCAGGTTTATTTGTGCTGCGTTCCCTCTGTTGTCCTCAGCCTCACTCAATCACACGTCTCTATTTGTTCCTTGCATGTGCTGCAAAAAGTCTCTTATGTAACGTAAAAAACAAAGCCAAAGGAAACTCCGAGCTGTCTACTGTATAGAAGCACACACACACACACACACACACACACATATGATTTAATTGTGAAAACACTGAGCAGGAGACAGAGGGAGAGGTAGGTGTGTGTGTGTGTGTGTGTGTGTGTGTGTGTGTGTGTGTGTGTGTGTGTGTGTGTGTGTGTGTGTGTGTGTGTGTGTGTGTGTGTGTGTGTAAGAGAGACTGTCACCAGGCAAGGCTGTCTCACGTTAACGTTTTTGGATTAGGTTTATTTGCTCTGCCAAGTCACAGAATCTCCAAGGACTCCAAAGATGCAGGCAGGGAAAACAAAAGGTTTAAAAAACATCAAATGAAAACAGGATTTCAGAAATATTGTTTGAGTACAATCCCATCCAGGGACTTTTTTTTTTCTTTGGCATGAACCAAACTTTGTGATTTTTTTTTATCTGGGTATTTAAAATCTACAGTACAGTACATGCAATCTTCTCTGTTATCATTCTACTTCCAGGTGGTGTATGTAACTCTGCAGAGATTAGAGTTATTTTTGCAGACAAACTTTCACAATCTGAGTTCAATGGTCATAAAATGATCAGAATCAACCTTAAAAAATGTATTAATGCAGAACATGAACTAAAAATGTTTATTGTCTCTTCTTCTGTAATATGTAGGTTAGAGTATATGCATCCTGCAAGAATCTGTATTTTCATGACAGCCAGTGTGTGTGTGTGTGTGTGGATGAAATTTGAGCTCTACAGGTTCTGGGTCTACGTCTGAAAGTATCTGTATTATAAGACCTCCTCGTCCACCCTGAGGATCCGTGGACTCTTGTGAGCCGCAGCGTGTTCTCCTGCTCTTCATCTCGTCCCTCTGCTCTCCTTTCTACTCCTCGCCTTCTTATTTCCCTCCACACAATCCTCTCTGGCTGCTCCCTTCTTGTCCCCTGTCGCTCGGTTTGAAGTCTGCCTGGTCGGTGCAGCGATCTCATCTCTCGCGGTCTCGTCTTTGGTTTGCAATGCGAATATGAATGTGTGTGTCTTTGTATATGTTTGTGTGTGTCTGTGAAGCTTCTCCAAGGACAAGGGAGTAGCTGCATATAGACAATTCCCCAAACTGAAAGACAGAATAATCTGTGTGTCCTACTTTGGAAAACATACAACATGATCATTTTCTGATCTCTCTCTCTATATATATATATACTGTATATATAAATATGTATAAATGTTTAAAGTTTGTTCTCCCACTGTATTCATTAATACACTGCCCATCCCAAAAAAAATTAACATAAAACCAAAAGCCACAGTCCTGTCACCTCACATCATACAGCTGGAGACCAAAGTCATCAGGTGCATGCTGGGACTCCACTCAGCCAAACCACAGGAAACTGTAGGACGCTGCAACGTGACGATGTGTTTAATCGTCATGTTTCAAAGCCACACGTTACAATGTTAATGTTGTTCTGTTTGAGCTTCAGGGCTGGCTGTTGTAAACCTCATCTCCTCTACTTTGCTTTGCTGACCTACCTGCCAGTCATATACAGTATCATCATCCACAAAGGTGTGATCAAGGTCTGACTCTCCTGGGAGCTTGTCTTCATTAAAAGCCTGTTTGAATCAATTTTCCCTACGTTTTATTATTAATATTTTTATTATAGTTTGGGGCAACACTTGACTGAGTTTTTAATCTTCTGTCATCACACATTGAACAAACTGAAAGATCTGAAACAAACTGATTTACGCAGTTTGTGGATAACTGTAGTCTTCTTAAAGATGTAACTCTTGACTCTGTTCTCCCAACTGTTCTCGATACAATAATTTCACACCCATTATTGTTGCCTGTTCGACTCTGTGTAGGTTTTAAATAGGATTATGGCGTATCTTGTAAACTGAAATGTAATTACTTTTCTGTTAAATTACAAGCCTTTTTTTCTGCATGACAGACTATAAAATGTCTTAAAAGGAAAATAGCTGTGAACTGGACCGGTTAATCTTTACTTAACGTAGTTTCAGGAAGTAACAAACAAATCCTTCAATGCATTATTACAGTATAAATGTAGATAATTGTGTTAAAGCTCCATATGGTATAAAGGTAGATGTTTGTGTTAAAGCTCCATACAGTATAAAGGTAGATGTTTGCGTTAAAGCTCCATACAGTATAAAGGTAGATGTACATATGTAATGTGATTATAAAGCAGCTCTAGGTTCTATATTAATACTGTGAAAGTATCAAAGCCTCAGTCCACAGAGAAATGCACACAGCCTGTATTCAGAAACTGAGCCTTAAAACCAGCCGTCAGGACTTCCTGTCACTTTGTGATGTCACAACAATGTCACCCAAAGCCCCGCCCACCACCACTTGGACCCACCACCATCAAGCACTTGCAGGATTTGGTTTTACTCTGAGCGTTTTCCCTGAAATCTGCTCTATTTTCATCCAAATAGTCAGAAATCAGCCAATCAGAAGAGAGACTCAAAGCCTCCTCTCTTCTGATTGGCTGACACCGACCTGTTCCAGGAAGAAGCTGAGAGATGAGATGTAAAATTAAATCAGATAGTATTTGGGTCTTAAAACCACAGATATATCCTCTTATGAATCAACACTAACACAGGACAAGAGGAAAATATGGATGTTAAACTGTTTGTTTTTGTTTTATGTCTGACCCCTCTGAACTGCCTGAGGTTCATATGAGTGACAAGGGTTTCATGAGATAGAGAATGACCTCCATTTAACAGGAACTTGTAATCCTTTAATTGGGGTTAAAGCATTAAAACCATCCACATATGTCAGCGAACTGTGAAGCTCTTTTCTGGGTCACATTTAAAATTATTCTACAGAAACTCTGAGAAAAAAAATCATAACAAAAGCTCATTAAGCACAAAGATTTCTTTTTTTCCTGACCTTTCAAGAACTTCTCAACTCTTCAACCTCACACTGCTGAAACAGCTCCTTCATATAGGACTCACAGTGGAACATAAAAGGTTTTCATTCCCTGCTCATTACCAGTGTGCGAACAAAGCAAAGTTAAATTTATCGACTTCAACACAGAGCTCTGGTTTTGTTTTTTTTTCAATGGGGGAACGAAACGCTTCTGTTGTCTCAGCTGTTGTGTGATACACACAAACGTTGACTATCGCACCACAGGCGTTACAGTAAAGGGTCAGGCAGAGATTTTTTCAGAGTTTCTATCAAGAGCGCTTAATGGACAGATAAATGCTCTGAAGTGCTCTTAAGAAAGGTTGAAAGCCAACACTGCAATCAGAGGTAGGATTCAACAAGGTGCTCAGTGTTTTGCCAGATCATTTTCTTTATCAGACAGTTAAGTAGCACTGTAACAGTGGCTTTTTTTTTTATTTAACCTTTATTTAACCAGGCGAAATCAATTAAGAACATGTTCTTATTTACAATGATGGCTCAAGTTTGACACATAGGGAAATACACTTATTCACAGAGGATCCATACCACTCTCATGTCTGTGCAGTCATTAATATGGAGCTGGAGCCAGTGGACAATGAGTTTATGTTGGTCTTTTATAGCGACTTCACTGTCATAAAAAAAATTGGTGTTAAGTGTTCGTCCAAGCTGTGGTGAGTTTTTTTTTTATTTCTTCATCTTGACAGTTAGACCAAATCCAACCTGTTGAATTTAATTGCAAATTTTACAAACAGTGACGTTAATATACCACAGCTGCAAACTGGAAACAGTTGAGAGTAAGTGAAGAATGAAAGTGACGCAAGACTGTGAGTCCTTCAGTATAAAGCCTGCGATAAAATAGGTAAGTACGGTGGCTCTGAGAGCTCAATAAACTGTGACCTAAGAAAACACACAGAGACACAAACATGCTGCGAATTTAGTTGTGCGTAATCCATTCTCCATCTCATGTTGTTGTTAAAGAGCAACAATGACGGTCTTGTTTTCTCCACGCAAAGTAAAAACTGCTTCTCGTTTATCAATCAGTTTCATTGCATCATAATTACTTTACACCTTCATTAAATTACACTCAAAAGTATTGCACAAGTCTTGAATTTCTAATTAGAGCCTCACACCGAGATCTGTTGTTGCCACACCAACCAAAGTTTGTAATCAGCCTCATGGTTTTAGCAGCTGTCATCCATAGAGAAAATCTCATTTCTATTTTCATCTTATTTCTACTTCTGTTGTTTCTTGTGCCTAAGCTTCAAAGATCGAGTCAAGTGCATTAAACACAGAGGCCAAATTAGAAACACTGTTGTCTTCATTTTCCATTTAATTAAGACAGACCGGAACCAGAAATGACTAGAGGGAAAAATAATTAATGCACAATCAAAAGTAATCATTTGGCACAGGGAGAGCTTTCCTCCTTTTGTGATTCCTCTGAGCAAGGCATTTACTCTGAGTGGCTCATTACTAAATGAGTTATCAGACTGTACAGGACTGAAGAAAAAAAACAACAACAAAAAAACAACCCAGATATAAAAATAGTTTAAACTCATTATACACTCAGTGAAGCCAATGATGTTATTTCTTCCTATGCAACAAAATCTTAACACTGAAAAATGCAAAGCTGCAGCAAAAGAATGGGAAACCCAGGAGACTTGAGCTCTTAGACAACTTTGACCAAGGTCTCAGACCAAATATTTACACACTGTGCTAGTTTCCAAAGGAGGAGGGGGTACTAGGTATTAAAGCAGAAGTAAGTGATATATTTGTGTTAATATAAGTCTTAAATAGTTATATCTTCCGACAGCAATCACTTACATAGAGTGTTTGGACTGAAACACGGGTCTGTCAGTCCCTCTGCTCTGCTCTGAGCCGAAGAGAAAACATTTATCGTATCCTACAGTTTTTATCCAATGAGGAGAGAGAACGGCATGCAGGGCTGTGTGTGCAGCCAAGGGACGCCGTGAATGTGGCGACGTAGGGACGAGGACTGTTATGGTGCGTTCAAGGAAACTCGTATTTTTCCGACCGTGAAGTGGTACCAGTTCGATCTGGTACGAGTTCACCGGTCGGAAGTTACGAGTGGCCGTTATAGTGACTTTCACCGGTAAAACAGGTCGGAAAAACACGAGTGGGTTGCCTGGAACGCTACAAAGTCGTAAGTTGTGACTTGAAGCTGTAATTTACGATTTCAAAAGCCTGCCTGGAACGCAGCATTAGCCAAAACGACCGGACCACTTACTTCTGCTTTAACTATGCAGAGTGCCCAAACATTTGTTGTAGGCCCTTTTTCTTTTTGTGTCAGTTTGAAAATGTAAAAGATGAAACTAAAAACAAAGAGATATTGTTTAAAATGTAAAGGGAATCTGTCATCTGTAACTTAATACCTTTTACCTTTTTGGAGATCATTCCATTTAATTGTTCACATTAACAGATATTTTTGCTTAATTGCAACTGATATTTTGACCAGGAGTGCTCAAACTCTTGCATGACACTGTATTGGTTCAAAAACAGAAAAGAAATATGTCCACTCTGTGATCCAGTCGCTAACTGGGTGGTTGCTGTTGTTGTTTCACATAATGAAGGCGGGGGATGGGAGCAGAATTACACCTGAAATAAGTGACTAATGGTCACATATACCATATGTCTGATGAGTCAGATTACTGATAGACCCATCATTATCAAATTACTTGAATCTATTCGACAAACATAATCTATCTCTAATCTGAGCTGCTGCCAGCGGAGACATGTGGATTAAAATACAAACTTTGTCAGACAGTTTGTGCTTGAGTTGATGAAGCTCAACTCTGTGGTTTATACAGTGTGTTGTGGTCTCTATCCTTCAGTCTAAGCACACACACACACTCACACACACACACACACACTTACCCTCAGCTACAGCGATGGCACCTTAATCATGAACAAATGTAAGGTTGTGTTTCCATAGAAATGTGACATCGTTGCCATGGTACAATCCTCGCTACAGAGACAAAAGACTATTTTTGTCTTTATGGGGATAACTGCTGACCAGTGGTAAACACAGATACTCCTCCATCCAAACATCAATAACATCGACTGAGTATTGGCTTGGTGTTGATTTTATCTCTGTCTGTCATTTTTAAAAACAACGCCAGCAACATCACACAATCTAAAAATGACTGATACCTGCACTTGGAGGAGAGACACGCTCATTATTCCCTCATGCTGATTTTTTTTTTCATAATAGCTTTTAAATTAAATCTACAGCCCTGTCGCACAAAAGTGAATCATTTCTGGAATGAGTTCAGCAAACAGTTTGTTTTTCTACCTTTTCAGGTCATGAATTAAAAAGTCTTGGTAAAAGTGTATATGAATAAAAAAAATGTAGATAATAGATAGAAGGATGCATGGGTCATGTTTTTGACAACCACGGCTTCAAGCTGGTTTATCAAAAGGAACATTGTGCATTGGAAAGGAGACGTCTGGAAAGTCAACTATCAATAAATGAATTTAAATTGATGATAGTCAAAAGCGACAGAGATAAAAAAAATTCACAAACATCACAACGATTTCAAGGATAGACCGATAGACTTAGGCTGTAGCCACTGTTGATTTATGGATGTTCAATAGACTGTACAGTTAACAACAAGTACAAGTTCCCTTCACCTGTTTGCTGCTGAACTAGTTCATCCAACACCTGAAGTTTGTCTCAGACAATTGTGAAAGGATGTCGACATCGTACACATACAGAAACGATGCTGTGTGACTTCAGAGCTGAAAGTGATTTTTTTTTTTTGTAACAGTAAATTGACTGCACTTATATAGCACTTACCTTGTCTTATTGACCACCCACAGCACTTTACACAGTGGGCTGCATTCAACAAGTCATTCACTCAGTCACACACAGCGCTTTTCTATCACAGACACTGATGATACATCAAGTACATATTCATCAAGGCAATTTGGAGTTTTGTCCAAGGAGGAGATGAAGAGAAAACCAGCAGGCTGCTGATCAGTAGAAACTGTGGTTTATATTTACAGTATGCGCTGGTTTGGTTATTAAAAGACTTGAACACTGCACATTAGATGTGAAAGTGAATGTTTTTATATGTATCAACACCATCATAATGACTATATAGTATTGTTACTGTGACTTCAATGCTGGCGAAGCAGCAGTTTAACCCCTTGTTGTTCCAGTCACATCTCTCTGATGCTTCTCTCTCATATTAAACAGGATCTGACACTTGACCTATAAATGCCACTTAAATAAGCTACACTTCATCACCAAACTGAGAAAGTTCATTTGTGGTAACACACACACACCCAGAGAAAACCTCCAGCCTGCACTCCAAGGTGAGCATCAAACAAGCGGATCTCTTGATCCTTCCTCTCTGGGTCTCTTGGACAAGATCAGAGGTGATATTTAAAGAAATGATCTATTGCTGATCAGCAGCTCGGGACTGGTTGAACTAATTATTCTCTCAGATCTGTGCTGAAGTGGCCAGCAGCAGCAGCAGCAGCAGCAGCAGCAGCAGCAGTGGCAGCAGTGGTGGTGGCAAAGAAGCATCCTCACCTGTCTTTGTCCTGCTGGTATCAATCAACCAAACCAAACCAAACCAAACCAAACCAAACCAAACCAAACCAAACCAAGCAGCAGTGATATCACAGTAGATTTATTGAAAAAAATCAACCAGAACCACTTCCATATTCTACCACAGCTCATTTCTGACGCAGTTTGTGTAAAATACTGCTGCAGAGAAACACTGGAACACTGACAAATCTGCACTAATAAGACTTCCTGTCAGATCCTCTACTCAACAAGAGAAGCTCTGCAACATTGTGTCTGTTAAAAACATCAAATATGCATGTTAAATCTCAACCTTCACATGAAACTCAGCATATAATAATGTGGATGTGTGCAACTTTGAATTGAATATTTAAATGAGCAGATTTAAATGAGCCGACTGCATTTAGAATGAACTGCTGCTAAATAAGACCGGATGCTGCGCTATTTAATAGACGTCCTGGATATGTCTAAAAAGCAACAGAGCCTAACAGAAGGTTTTGTCTGCAGCTGAACTTGGACTATTTCAATTGAAGAGAAAACAATGTCCTGCAGCTGAAGAATCGGAGGAAATGTAAAGTTTATGCGAGACATCAGGGCCACTGCAGCAACTCCAACTATCATAATTGCTGACAGAAATCTTGACAAGCTCCAAAACACCAGATCCTACACTTCCCATAATGCCACTCAATAATGCCCTACAATCAACAAACCCTCCATGCCTGGCAAATACATGTTTCTTTCTATATTAAATAGGCTGCCTATGTAAATACTGTAGTTGGAGGGGCCCCTAAAACTCTTCTGACCGTCATTTTCCCTACGATACCTGTTGGATAAACAATTCAGTCACAAGTTTTTTGATCGGATCTGTCATGAGATAATAAACTGACAGAGTCTGGCGCTAAAGGAAGAGGTGGGTGATATAGTGTAAATCAAGGTGATATGTTTCTAGATGTTATTACTAAGATGACAGGTCCCATTGTAAGACAAAAGTCTGAGGTCATCTGAGCTGTACACACTCTGGTTACCAGTGTATTTATAATAAATCATAGTATTACCATATTATTGATGCAATCTATCATAATCCTGTGTATTCATCTTGGGCTTGTGATAAGAGAAGAGTTTCAGTCTCTCTCTCTCTCTCTTTCTGGTTTATCTCTGTGCTCCTGTTTGTCCTTGACATTATTTCACAGTCGCTGCGATCAGTCACTACTAATAAATCAATTTCAGCTGATTCCACTTTCCGCTAAATGCAACAGTTCTTACTAAATATATCCCTGTAACTTAAGTATGGTAGTTAATTCTTAATTAAAGGCAACAATTAACTTTTATTTGCACTTGTTTTACGATTGGGTGGCTGTTTGGGTGTAGTTGTTTCTAACCAAGTCAAACAGGAACATGAAGAGCTTCTCCTTTACTCTCCACACTGTCGTCTTCATGTTCTTGACCCGTCACCTTGACCACATCTGATTCAGTCCCATAACGGAGCAGACACTTGTCTGAAGCCTCCTCAGAGGGCTTGTTTAGACAGAGGGATGGGAGTCATGACAGACAGCCGACCAGGTTTATGGGTGAAGCAGACAGTTGTGCTGCGGAGCCATAAATAATCTAAAACTTTATTGGTCCCTCTGTGAATATTCTCTCTAGGTCAGATTACAGGGTCAGTGTTGTGTTCAAGGACACTTCAGCAAGGCAGATGTTTGTCAACACAGGGCCGTGCACCGGCTTGTGTATTAATCTATGGCCCAGATAAATTTCACTTATGGTGTTTGTCAGTACATGCTACCATCATTATCATCAGAACGAGCAGCAGATTACTTTGAATACTACACACATACACACACATACACACAAGTCACTCATATTTAAGACCAAGTGGAGCAGGTCAAGCTTTGTGCCCACCTGCATCAGACTCATTTTTGAAGGCCACAACAATACACAAAGTTTTAGTCAAAGGCATATTCAAAATAACACAAAAGGACAAACAAACAAAGAAGGAAAAAGAAAACCCAACAGATAATACACACACAACTGTAACATTTGCACCATATAGACAGACCCCAACAGGGAATGTAAACCACCCTCAGGTGGCTGCCTCTATAATCTGAAGAATCGTTTTAACTCGCGGTACTGTATCTTGGAACTAAAAACTTTCTGTAGCAGCAGAGTGATAGCCAGATCTCAAGGAACTCACGCTGAAATTGGGTTTTTCCAGATCAAAGCAGAAATCCTTAAGGAGCACAAAATTGGTGCAAATTGCTGTAGCATGACTGGAAACTCAACCAACCCATGAGGGTAAAGAAAAGCAGAGGAAATATCATTACGTAAGAGAGGGGAGAGAGGATATGTTCATGTGGCTGTGTATTTGAATGTGTGCATGGTATTTTACTGATATGACTTGATATGCATTATTTACATATGTGTGTGTGTGACTGTGGAAGAAAAAGAGACAGACAAAGAGAGAGCAGCTGGTGTGGGCAGACAGAGAAAGACTTCCTACCTCAAGGAGCTGCACTCTCACTTTGTTGTACGCTTTCAGCCAGCGAACTTTGGATGGGGAGCAGGGTGGAGGACCGTCTTCGAAGAAACTGAATGAGATAAAGCAAAACAGATCAATGGCTTCAAAGGGAAAAAACTTTTGAGAAGATGACAGATGGGAATCGATATGAATAAATCAGTCAATAACAATTGAATCAATGCCCTGGTTCTGCAAAAGGAGGACTTTGCATATTCAAGTCTGCCCTAAAACAATACTTTAGCGCCTTAATGATGTTTAAAACTGTTTAATTGTGGCACTCATCAAAGCTTTCTTCATAACATGCCTCAAATGGAAGTTGTGAGATGTGAAAGCTGGTCTTGTTCAATGGAAAATTATATATCCGACACCCCATTCTTGTCTAAAACTAATGAGGATCCATCAGACTAACTCAGGAGGCTGGAATTAGTCTTTGTTCAAACCCGGCACTAGATAATTATTGTTATGAGATCCTTTAATTGGCAGTGAGCAAACACCAGGTTCAGTGTTAACATGAGCACCTGACTATTCTTTCATGTGCAGGTACCAGTCCTCCGGGGCCATCATCGTTGTAAATGCCACCTAAAAATGTAAAGCTAGATGTTTTCATTATGGACATACCAGATTTTAGTCTGAGTCCTGTTATCGTGGCTGTCCAACATCGGTTTGGGCAGGATAACAGAAGAGTCCTTCAGATCTTTGTTGGAACCAGGCTCTGGCAGTGGATGGCGTTCTTTCTCAACCTCTCCTTCCTCCTCCTCTTCTTCCTCGTCCCAGGTGGATGGCTGGCTGTGGAGAGGGGGATGGCGAGGGCCGGAGTCTGGACCTTGGCGCTCCTCAGGTTCAGAGCTGAGCTGGGAGCTGGCTGGGCTGAGGTTGCCCGAAGAATCAAACCGACTGCTGTCCGCTGGGCTGTGGAGGGAGGAGATTGTTACTTCAAATACTGTGGTGATTTGGAAAACCAACGTGTAACTGATGAACTAATACATAAAATCAAATGGTTTCATGCCAAAATTCAGCATTTATAAGAGTGATCAACATTTAACAATGAATTGAGAACATCTGATTTTGGAATAAAACCTTTTGATTACAAAATCAAGAAATAGGTCAAGGAATACTCTTCAGGAGAAGTAGGCTGAATGAGGTGAGTGAAGAAGGGATAGCCATTAGAACGTGCAATATGTAGGCAACAAGGGGGGGAAGTCTCTGTCTAAAAGCCTAAGCATAAATGGGGATTAAGGAAATAACCTTTTTAGTACAACTACTTCTAACACAGCACATTTACAGGATCCACTAGTGTATGGACCATAAAATGACAAATCCCAAAACCGCCAACCTTTTAATAAGATTGAAACTGAAACGTTAAAAACTCTCTTTACCTGGCTAATAAAGATCACAACTGACTAACTGAATAGGAGAGTACTGGATAGCAGCTGGATGATTGAGATTGCTAACAAGGAGAGTGGCTCCATGTTTTAACTGTCATGATTTACTTTGTCTTGGGTGTAGGCCAAATTATTTCTCAGTGGTCCTTTCATTCCAGTGTCCAGCCTGTGAGTGTGGTGTGCACTGCCACACCTTCATAAATCTATCAGAGTTTGATTCATACAAACAAATTGGCTGGGGCTTGGAGAATAATTCAGGGGAGGCTTTATACTTGCTTCACAAGTGAAAAGCTAATAAATAAAGACCATTGGTTTTCTTCATTCAGTGCACTTCCATCACTGTCAGGGAAGCTATTACTGAGGTGCTGTATGTACAAAATAGCTCCACTGCATTTAAACATAATGGCGAGTGCCTTCCAAGCAGATGCAATCATTTTCTTTCCTATGGTTTTTATCATGAAATTTACAATATCTTCCGAAGAAATGCATTTCAAACTAAATGTCTAAATCTAAGAATATGCTGAGGTGAAGTTGTGGGAAGAGAAAAGGGAAAAATACAGCAACTAAAGAGCCATATCAAATATGGTCTAAATAAAAATAGGAAGAGCGGCAAGGGGGACAAACACTTGTCTATGCTAGCATGATAACTGAACAATGCCATTTATCATGCAAATTGCACTAGCCTTTTTGCAGCCTCCTTTGTCAACAGGTCCTTTGGTTGCTCTGTGCCCAACTCTGCATGCACGGTGTCAGGTGTGTCAACTCCACTCTTATCTACCTCACAAGTGGTAATCTTTAACTGCGGTTTGTCCAAACTTTCTGCTAGGGACTCTGAGTGAGAGGGGAGGCCAGACAGTGGCGACTGAGCTAAGGTGTCACAGCTCCCTGTTTTTGAAGTTCCTGCTTCTGTATCACTGACATCTGCACTTTCAGTGTCTCCAGAACCCGGAGAAAGTTTCTCAGAGTCTGGTTCGCAAAGTTCATCTGTAGGTTTTGGACTTTGAGGCTGAGGTTGTACTGTGACCACAGGAGGGGCAGGTTCTGGTTTGGGTGGTTCAGAGCTCCCAAACATGGAGCCAAGTTTCATGCCAAACACAGATGGTGGTTCCTCCTTTCCAGCTGGTTTTTCATCCTGGAAAATACCAGCTGAAATGTTTTTAAAACCAGAAAAGAGACCACCATCCGTTGGTTGGGGCTGTGGTGCCTTTGGACCAGTGGCTGGGGATGGAGTTGTAGAGAAAAGGGATCCAATAGAAGATGTGCCTTCAGCAGCCACAGACATAAAACCAAATTTAGGGGCAGTCAGACCTGGTAAGTCAAACATGCCTTTGGTTTCAGGAGCAGCAGGTGGTTCAGCTTTGTCAGGCACTGCAGAATCTGGTTCCTCTTCATGCTTAGTAGACTCATCAACCTCTGCTTTTTTCTCAAGGTCATCAGGTTTCATGGTGGATTCAGTAACCGAACCCTCTTCTTCCTCTGCTTTGTCTGTTCGTTCAGCTTCTTCCACTAACCCCTTTTCAGGAACCTCAGGGTCCTCAGAGCTCTTAACAGGTTCATCTCCAGATAAAGGCGTCACCTCTGTATCTGTTTTTTCTGCGCTCTCAACAACAGTTACATTTGCAGAAGTAGCATCCCCTTGTCCAGGCTCAACAGATTGTGAAGGCTCCTCGGATTTTGTTGTCTCAGGACCTTTAAATATACCAAATAGGTCACTGGTAAGGGACTCTGTAGCAATGCCAGTTGGTAGGCCAAAGAAGCTTTTCTGCTGTTGTTGCTGCTGCTGCTGCTGCTGCTGTTGTTGTTGTTGTTGTGGCTGACGAGGAGCAGGTGATGATCCAAAAAGTGAACCAGGTGAACTTGAAAAAAATCCACCAATTGTTTGTGGTTTACTTTGAGTGTTTGGGGTAGAAAACATTGACATAAAGCCAGAAAATGAAGCTTGTTCAGGGGGCCTCTGTGGTCCTGGCTGCCTTGGTCCAGCCATCCTTGGTCCAGCCATCCGTGGTCCTGCCATTCTTGGCCCTCCCATTCTTGGATCTCCCATTCTTGGCCCTCCCATTCTTGGATCTCCCATTCTTGGCCCTCCCATTCTTGGATCTCCCATCCTTGGCCCTCCCATTCTTGGATCTCCCATCCTTGGCCCTCCCATTCTTGGATCTCCCATCCTTGGTCCTCCCATTCTTTGTCCTGGTGGACCAAGTGGCCGGACCATGTCTGGCCTGGGCTGCTGTTGAGGTGGTGGACTAGCAGGTCCCAGTGATGGACTGGGGGGTACTACAGTTTGAGATATCACTTCTGATGAGTTGGCAACACTGTTTTCTTCACTTGTTGAAGAGGCCACTGCAACAGAATTACTTTCGGACGGTTTCTCCAATCCATGTGCAGGTTCTGTACTAGTTTCTCCAAGCTGTATTTTTGCCTCAGCTGGTTCCTTTGCAGTTTCTTCAGATGTGGCTTTCAAGTCTTTGTCTGACTCTGAAACTGAAGTCTCTGTTGTAAGTGCACCCACCATGGATTCTGCAGGAGTTTTATCTGTTACTATTGTAGCTGAATCGACGACTGATGCCTCTTCAGCAGGTTTTTCTCCTTGTGCAACAGCTGATTGTTCATCACCTAGATCTTTTAAAGGTTCCTTACTTATTTTTTCCACATCTGCAACTGTTGGTTTTTCTTCACATGAGGCTCCCTGAAGCTGCTCAGATGATTTTTCCATATCTGCAACAATTGTTTGTTCTTCACTAAAAACTTTTTGTGGCTCCCCAGTCTGTTTTTCTACCTCTGGAATTGTTATTGCTCCTTCAACAACAGCTTTCTCACCTTCCGTATCTATAACAGCTGCTTGTTCTTCACTACCAACTTTTTGTGGCTCCTCAACTGTTTTTTCTACCTCTGGAATTATCTCTCCAGCAGCCTTCATACATTCCTCACCCATAATATCTGATGTTTTGTTTTTGTCAGTTTCATCTGTAACACTCTCTGTCATCTGCACATCTGATGGGCTTTTGATGGCAGCTACATCAGTATCATCACTTGTGCACTTTATTTCTAAAGTATGTTTCTCTGAACTATCTCCAGGAACTCCTTTCTCAGACTCCATTATATCTTTAATTTCTCTATCTTCTTTTTGGATGTCTGACTGTTCGTCGCATACTAATTCTGCTTGTTGGTTTGGTAATGTCTCTTTCTCCAGTAGGTTTGTTGTCACATTTGGTTCATCTGTGATAGAGGCTTTTTTGTCCATCTCTAGATGTGCATCTGGTAGGGATACTGACTGCTCAGTGGTTTTGCTAGTGTCCAAGGTTGATTCTTGAACATCCTGGCATGAATCCTTAACTGATGATGTGGACAGGGGCTCGGAGGGTGCAATTTCCGCAGCCTCAACGGCATGATCCTTTGCTTCTTTTGCATCTGATGGTTTCACTTCTTCCAATGCAATGTCCTCCTTCTCAGGAACAGAGACATCTGGTTTGGTTTCCTGAGAAGGAGTCTCAGGAACAGGGACATCTGCTTTGGTTTCCTCCATGAAAGACATTCCAAACAGGCCAAATCCAGTTTTTGATTTGTTACCCTCTGAATTCCCACCAAGTGAAAACACAGAGGAAACCTTGAAAACACCATCTGATTCAGCTGGTTTAGATGCTGGGGGATGTGCTTCTGGTGCTTGCTGGTTTTGTCCACCAAACATTGAGAACAGTCCTTTTCCTGAGGGCTCTGGACCTCTGGGACCTGGCGGTGTAACCGCTGGACCTGGTGTGGGTACTCTGGGTCCAGGCTGGGGCTGGGTGCTGAGACCTCCAAACTTGGAAAATAAACCTGCACCAGGTGTATCCTTCTGTGTAGTGGAACCTGGCAGGATGCCACCAAATAAAGAAGATCCAGCTGAAGGCCCTCTAGGTGTTGCATTACCACCAGGATGACCTCTGGGACTAGGTGGTTGCTGAGGTGCAGATGAACCAAACATGGAAAACAGACCTTTGCCTGGAGGTTCTTTGGGTGGAGGACCTCTAGGCCGCACACCTCCAGTGGTTGGTCCTCTTGGGCCAGGTGGTGGCTGACTGGATCCGCCAAACATAGAAAATAAGCCTTTTCCCTGAGGCTCTTGTGGGGTTGACTGTGGTGTGTCTTTGGGTACAGGTGAAGATGGGGCATTTGACCCACCAAACATCGAGAGTAACCCTGTACTGGGGGTGTCTTTAGCAGATGAGCCAGGAATAATGCCACCCAGTATTGATAATCCAGATTGGGCGGAAGGCTGCTGTGGGGTTGCACTGGAGCCACTAAACACAGAAAACAGTCCTTTTCCTTGTTGCTCATTGGGCTCTTCAGCTACAGGCTTTGCCCCGGGCTGATCAACTTTGGCCTCGGGCTGATCAACCTTGGCCTCGGGCTGATCAACCTTGGCCTCGGGCTGAACAACCCTGGCTTCGGGCTGATCAACCTTGGCCTCGGGTTGATCAACCTTGGCCTCGGGCTGATCAACCTTGACATCCAAACTATCCTCCTTGGAGGCTGTGATTTCCTCTGATTGAGCTTTGACATGACTGGGCTCTGGGGCTGGGGAGGTGATATCCCCTTCTGTTTTGTCATGAAGCTGCTGGACTCCTTCAGGTGATTTTAGATCTGACACTGAAGATACTTCTTTCTGTGACAACTTATCAAGGGGCTGAACTTCTTCCGGCAGTTTAACAGCTGAGGATGTGCCTTCATTCTCGTGGGTTGACTGTAGAGTTTCAGAACCTCCAGGTGATGGGGGCACCATAATTGTGTTTTCAACCTGACCAGTGAGGTCACTGAGAGGCTTAATTACCTCAAGTGGTGTTATATCTTGAGCTATCGGTTTTCCATCCATGGAAGACTCACAAGTGTCAATGGTTTCAGTTATAACTCCAGAGGCTTCTGGCAAGTCACTGGTCTCAGAAGACGCCGCTTTAACTTCCAATGCTTGTGGTAACTCACAACTCCCAGGTTTAACTTCTGAGGTTTGTGGCAACTTACAAATCTCAGTGGTCTCGATAACTTCATAGGCCTGTGGTGACTCACAAATCTCAGTGGCCTCTGTTTTAAATTCAGCTTCTGAGAGGGTTGTTTCTGTGCTTGAGATTTTCATTAAGATGTGCTGTGAGTCAAGTTCACTTGTTGCTGCTGTTGGTGTAGATGATATCTCGGATTCCATAGCCTTAGCATCGTCAGATATACCAGTCTTTGCTGTAATAACGGCAGATAACGATTCCTTACTCTCTGATGCCGTTTCGACAATGGGAGTTGTATCTTCAGAGACACCGACTTTTGGTGGTTCAGGTTTACTACAATCATTGAGCTCATGTCCATTTATCTCGTCCTCTGGGGAACTTGCTGCTGAGACAAAAATATGAGGCAGTCTCACATAAGGTCTTTGTTCTGCATCGGCAGGAGGTACTTCTGGGCGATTGATGCCAATGTAGATTGACCTTGGAAGGCTAATCCTTTCCTGTACAGAGGGGATCTCACCAGATATAGTTTGTTTGGTTTCATCTGTATGTTGCTGCTGTGACATGACTGTTTCAGATGCAGGCAAGTTATCTGTGATGGCAGTAGCCTCTTTGGTAAGGGCTGTTGAAGATTCATGAAGGGACACTTCAGTAATTTGTGATGGTGCTTGAGCTGCAAGATGGGCCTTCTGTGTAATTGGAGATTGCAAAGGGCTTCCCCTGTTTGATACATCCTTTTCTTCATTTGCTGATTTAGAAGCAGAGTCATTTTGATCACTGACAAGAGCTTGTGTGCAAGGCATGGAACCTGACACAAGGGGAGTTTTTGTGGTTAAACCAATTGTCTCTGATATTTTAACACCAGGGGTTGCTGAAGCAGTTTTCTTCTGCACATCAACAGCAGCAAGACTAACATCAGGTGTGTGCTGAGGTATAACAGTGACTGGTTTAGTGCTGGCAGAAGGCTGTGGTCCAGAACCACTAAATAATGAGATCAAACCCTTGACACCAGCAGATCCTGCTAGTGTGGAAGATGCCTCTTTCATTTCTTTCATTTCAGCTCCAAAACTCTGGCTCAGGCCAGGACTCTTTGCTTGTTCTCCAGGTACTGGGTAATGTTTTGTTGTGGGCTGTGATGCCAGCACAGTAACCTCTGATACACTCCGAGTTGAAGCCACAGTACTTGAGGGTACAGCTGGTCTGTGATATTGTCTGACAGAGATAGAGGACTGGCTTTGATCAGGTTGTTTAAGCAGTTGAATGGGTTCTTTTGCATAATGATCAGTTTTTACACTGCTTGGCAAAGGTTTGTTGCCCAAAGATTGTAAAGAAGGATCAGTTTTGTGTCCATCTTGTGTTTGTTGAATAATAGGAGCAGGGAGTGGTTGAGACATAGAAACTGTTTGGGATCTACCATATAGTTGTTGGGTAGGAAGAGCTGGCAAAGACTGTCCAGTATCTGTCACTGTGGCACATTTTAATGGTCTTTCTTCAGTGCTTTCATAGCTGTCCACAGTTGGCTGCTTAATAAGAATTTTGGGTCTAGAGGTCATATCCTGTTGAACATTTGTATATTGTCTTTGCAGCTTTGGCTGAGACATAACAGTGGATGAGGTCCAATCGGTTCCCATTCCAGGTTGTTGGTACTGATGTTGTAGAACTGAATGTTGTTGGTACTGATGTGTAGAACTGAATGTTTGAAACTGAGGTATGTTTTGTGGAAAATGATCAGGCTGTTTGTTTTCAACATATACATTACTGACATGTTGATATGCACTATTCTGCATAGCCGGTTGAGCAAGATTTTGCAGAGGAGGCTGTGTCATCCATTGCATAGGCACTGGTGCAGAGTTCAGTCCTGTTTCTGAATGCCTCCTGTAATCCATTTCAGGTTGGGTGGTTGCCTGGTTATAAGTAGAATATCCCCTATATTCTAATGATCTATGAGTATCAGAAATTGCTGGATCTTCTCTGAACATCTGAGGAGTAGGTGGTGGCGTATATTGCTGCTGGCAGTTAAGACTATTTTGGGACTGAGACAACAAATAAGGAGAAGAGAGATCCTTTGCATCTTGGTGACTGACGACTGCGGTTTTGTTTTGAGGATCCATAGTTAGGTCAACGATACCTGAAAATGTTTTCTTTTCTACTTGCTTTCCAGTTTGTCTTCTTTCAAACATTTCTTTTTTTGCTTTGTTATTAGTGCAGTTCATGGGCTTTCCATCCTCTGGTTGAATGAAAGTCCTTGGAATGATAACTGTATTTATACTATCTTTAGCTGAGAAGTCCACCGGCTTATTTTGTTGCTGTGTTGCTGTGTAGGTGGCCCTTGAACCAGAAAAGGTCTTGCTGTCATGGTAGGTAGATATTTGTTTATGTAGTGTCTCAGTTGTGTTGACTCCACTCAATGCTTGTCTCCCTTCTTGATGTACAGTTTGCTCCACTATGAGTGGTACACCAACAGAGATATTTCTTGGTACAGTTGCCTTATCTCTGACCAATGGCACAGCTTCAGTTGATAAGATATCAGGAACTATTTCAGATTGTTTCTGTTGTGGTTTGGGAGACATGTCTAAGAAGCTTTTTATGGCGTTTGCAGGTGCTGATGCTCTCCGATCAACTTCTTGAGATTCACTGTGCACAAATCCTTGTTGCATCTTTTCTTGCCATCCTGTTAATGTTGGCTGTCTTTTAGGTTGCTCTGGGGAGGAGGGTGGTTCCATAATTAGTGGGACACCAATTGAATCTATTTGGGAATATGCAAAACTTGATGGCCTGGTTCTTACTAGTGATACTGGATCTGAATAGTTTAGTTCTGTGTCTGACTTAAATGTCTTTGTTGACATATCTAATGTACCTTTAACCGAATTTGCTGGAGCAGTTGTGAGTGGATAAGGTTGGATAGGGGACAGTGGTGTACTATTGTTCTCATTTACACATGTTTTACTACTGAGTAGTGGTTGACTCTGAAGAGGAACAGTTCCCTCCAGGGTCTGCTGTTTTTGAACAGGAATCACAGTTTGAGGTTGCTTCTGGCACATTGACTCCAGTAGTGCTGGTTCAACCACTAAAGGAACACCAACAGAATCTTTTCTGGCCATTGCTCTTGCACTTGGTTTGTTAACAAGTGAAACAGCTTCACTTTGAATGGACTCATATTCTGGTGTAGTTATTCCCATTGCGGTTTGGGATGGTTTGGGTGACATATCCAGGGCTACAACTGAGACCGGCCTTGTTGAAATGGATGTATGATGAATTTGCTGTTGATACAGAATTGAACCTGTATGATATTGAGTCTCATTCTCAATCCCTTGCTGTGCAATTGAAGGGAAACTGATCATAATGTCACTAAGAGGTTCTGGAGAAGGAATATCCACAACTAGTGGTACACCAACAGAATTTTTTCGTGCAAGTTCGCGGACACTTGGCTTGCCTCTTGTTAGTGGTATAGCTTCAGTGGAAGAAACAATTGTTCTTACCTCTGGAACTACCTCCTTCAAACTGACACACGATTTAGATGTCATGTCTAATGTGGCCTTAACTGTATTGGCTGGTGCTGTGGCTTGCTGGGGTGATTTACAAATTTCGAGGGATTCAGAAGATCGATTTAAGAGAGGTTGTTGTCTTGGTAACAATGGCCTCCTACTAGCAGGTGTACTAGCCTCTTTTCTGATGGAGCATTTGACCTCATTGCCCTTTGTAGGTTGTGAATGATGTTCCTCAAAAGGTATTGAATGAGTGTACTCTTTTGTTTCTCCTCGAGGCTCTGGTGATCCTTCTCTATGCGATAAGTCAATGGATTCCTGACGACCAGGAATTCTTTTCACCTCCTCAGAAGTTAAAGGTTTTTTCGTCATCAGTGACAGTGCTTCACAGGCAGGATCCTTTGTTGGCACAACTGTTGGCTGAGTTTGATGGGTTGTTTTCTTTACAGACATATCTAATGTAGCGTTAATTGCATTTGCTGGTGCAGTAGCCTCCTTATATTTCTGAGCCTGTTCACTAGTCTGATAGAAAGGAGGTGTTGAAACTGCCCTGTTAACAGGAATGTTCTGTGCAGAACCAGTTGTAACCATGGATCGGCCTTGCTGCATCTGCAATTGTTGCCCCTGAGACTCCATTTGTTTTTTCATAATAGGGCTTGCCCGCGATGAGGTTTGTATAGCTTGCATCGATCCAGTGTTTGCTGTGGTTTTGAGCTCCTCATTAAGGCCAGATGTTTTACTTGTAGTGCTTGTTGTTAATGGTGACCGTCTGTTAGAATCAGGAGTCCTTGATTGAGTTGGTTTGGATGAAATGTCTATTGTACCTTTGCCAGGGACTGAAACATCATTTTGTTTTGTTGTAGTTGCTCTGGGGATATTATAGGCTGGCGATCTTTGGATATGCATTGTAGAAGAGGCATGGCCAATTGTAATATCTGGAATAGACATTCTTCTCGCTGGTGTGCTGTATTGATCAACTGGCCTAGGACTTTCCTGTAATCTGCCCAAAGTTGTATTACTTGAACTCAACCATTCAACTTCATCTTCCTCAGTCTGCTTTCTAAGATCTACAGCAATTGTGGTCTTGTCTGATGAGTTTATATTTTCAGTAGTATCTATCTGTTGCTTCTCTTTGAATCTCTTCAACTTGTACTTTGTACAGTCAACAGCTTCCTCCTCTTGTGATAATTCTGTTTTGGCATCTGTTGCCTCTTTTTGTCCAACAATTTTGTCTTTATTTAAGGTGGCAGAAAAATCTAGGACTTTATTACCTGATTGAGGGTCAATAGGAGAGCCAAAGGTATGATTTCTGTTGTACAGATAGGCTTCATTATATTTAATTGAGTCATTCAGTATATGTAATTTTGGTATAACTTCCTGAGTTGAATTTTGCGGCTGCGTTTGAGACAGGGTGGTAGTAGTGCAGACTTTGCTAATATCAGCTGTCCCTCCAACTGATGTTTTACTTGCTTGTGGTAGTACTTTAGGTCTCTCTGCCTGAGATGGCTGCTTCACAAGCTGAGGTTTCTTTGGGGAAACAGGGGGTGTAGTTGAGGTAGGTGTAGCAGGTAAACTCCTGACAGATGTTGGCTGTGCTGGAGGGACTGAAGAGCTGCCAGCTGCCTTATTAACAGTTGGTGGAGAAGGTAGTTGCCTTCCCCCCTGTACTGGTCCTGGTATTTTGGATGCTGAGGGAGTCTCATGAAGATTTCTGGAAATTTTTGAAGCCTCTGAAACCTTGCTGTGCAATGTAGCAGGTGTTGAAGAGTTTGACTTCAGTCTTGCTTGGTCTACAATTGTATCATCTACATGTCCGATCCTGATTTCAGGAACCGGGAAATGTCTGTTTGGAGAGATTTGTGGTGAACAGCGCCTGGGAGAAGGTGAAGCTGAGGGTGTAATAACATCTGGTGTCCTCTGGTTTTTCCAGTATGGCCCCCCGTGCCCTCCTTTTAGTGTCTTTAGAGTAAAATCAGTTGCCTCTGTTGGTTCTTCTTGATAGCTGTAACTATTTTGTACAGATTCCACTTTGATCTTTTTAAGCTTGTACACAGTAAAATCAACAGGCTGTTCAACTTGACATGATATAGATTCCTGAAACATTTGTGAGAAGCTTTCCAAATTCATGTTCATTAGTTTTTCACCTTTTTTAAGGGCGTAAGTTAAATCCATGGGTGCATCTGAAAGTGCAAACTTATTCTGTTGCTGACCTGGAATCCATAGGGCTTTATCCTCAGGGAACAGGGGGATTTTAAAACCACAAAGGGTCACTTTGTCCTTCTCTTTTTGTTTCAGAATGTTTGCAATATTTTCAGTTATATTTCCTAGAGCTTGCACATCCTCTGGTGCAGCACAAGCATAGAGGTGTCTGCCAATTCTGTCAGTTAAAAGGGAATAAATGTATTCCTCATCTGTGTAAACATAGTATCCACAATCTCCAGCCTCAGCCGGCCACCACAGCCCTTGTTCCAATAGTGAAAGCCATTGTTGATACCACTCAGAATCCTCAAAGATCATGTCATAATCAGCATCTCCTGTAACTCCTGCAGATGAGCTTAAATCCATAGCACCACGTGTTAAGTCCATCGGACCTTTTTTGGTTGAAAGTCGTTTTAAAAACTCAGTTGCCGATTTCAAACCAAAGTCCTCAGCTTTTACATCACTACTAACACAACTTTTTTCAACTACTTTGCTGAATTCCTGTACACTGCACTCTGTAAGTGACTGACATCTACTTAATCTTGCTTTTGCTTTTTCTGAGGAAAGATTCAGAGCACTTGTCCCAACAATCCAAGGTTTCTTGTTCCTATCAAGATCATTCAAATGGTCACAGCTACTCCAAGGTTTCTTTTCTCTGCAACTCATGTCAAACAAAACAAGATCCTCTTCTGGCTCAAGAAAGCGATTTCTGCTCTCAAAAAGCTGGGCAGCTGCCTCCATCAAAGGATGCGAGGGTACATTGAAATCACTAATGTTCATTTCTTTGGGATTCAACCATGTGTGATTCTCCCATTGAGGTGCTCTAACTGTGGGTTGTATATGCCCTTGGCATGCCTGGTAACGTTCCTGAACTTGAGAAGCAAGAGCTTCAGCAAGGGCATAATCATTGAGTTGCTGCCACAGAAGAGCTTCTATGAGACACTGATGTTCATAGAGGTCAGGTGGAATAACACCATGTTCTGTAAAGTTGTATAAAAGGTCTTTGTAACCATACTCATCTGATGTCCCATACAAGAGACGCTGAATTTCCTCAAGATAACGTTGGGTTGGGGAAATTGTAGGATCTTGCCAAACCTGAGATTGCTGAGGTTCTTTTGTTGTATCTGCAACAACAGATGTTGTGAGTGTTGCTGTACTTGGAGGGACATCCTCTTTACTCTTTGGTAGTAAGCGATCAAGAAGGCCTTTTTCGCCCTCCTTTCCAGTAGCAGATGTGTTGCTGTCACTGAGGCTTGTTTTGAATATGTTGGATAATAAACCAGAAGATGCACTACTTGTGCTGGTTTTTGGTTCCTCCTTTCCAAGCTGAGGGGTTGATGTTTGCTGTGTCTTTGATGATGGTTGTGGTGATGCTGGCTCTGTGCCACTAAAAAGACCTGACAGGAATCCTTTTTGAGCTGGACCTTTTGAATCCTTATCTGGGGCCACCTCTTGAGATGAGTGCATCTCCACTTGTTTGATTCTCTGAATCTGTGGTCGCACCTGTCCCGCATGTGTTGGCTGTTGTTCCTGTGCTGTTTTTAGGTCACCCTGAGGTGATGACGACTGTTCTGCAGTACCTGAAATTTTGTTTAACATGTCAGAGAACAATCCCCCAGATTCAGACTGAGCTGGATTTTGTCCTGGCTTAATAGCGGGTTGACCAGTCTGAGCAGGCTGGGCTGACTGTTGTTCCTGTGGCACACTGTCACCAGATGCAAGTTTCAAGATTCCTGAAAGCAAGCCTCCACTTTGACTAGGCTGTTGAGGTGGGGTCTGTTGAGGATTTGCCGTTTTGCCAGGTTGTTGTTGTTGTTGTTGAGGTGATGTCTGACCAAACAGGCCAGACAAGAATCCTCCTTGCTGGGTGGGTTGAGATGACTGCTGACCCGCAGATTGATCAGGTCCTGTGCTTGTCTTATTGCCCTGTTGAGCCTGTGGGCTGGGCTGTTGTGGTACATTGTCAGTTGATGCTAATTTATTAAAAAGCCCTGACAACAGTCCACCCTGCTGTGCCTCTGGTGCGGGGGCAGGAGGTTGTGCAGGTATCTGGTTTTGCCTCCGCAGAGGTTGTCTGTTGCCCTGTTGGGGTTGCTGCTGGTTCGAATGACTAACAGGTGGCTTCTGCTGTGTTGAAGGAGGAGTAGAGGCTGTTGAAAAGAGCCCAGAGAGGAAGCCTCCTTGTTGATTAGGTGGTTGCTGGGTCACCTTGGTGCCCACTCTCTGTCCCTGCTCTGATTGATTCCCTGCTGCAGACTGAGGAGTGCCTGTATCTGCAATTTTGTTTAAAAAGCCCGAGAGCATCCCGCCAGGACTGCTGGGGGGCTGTTGTGGCGGGACTTGGTTCTGCCGTTGTAGGTTTTGTCTGTTGCCTGATTGTTGATTAGGTTGCCGCCCAGGTGGACCACTCTGTTGCCTGTTTTGTGAGGGCTGGGCAGGGTTTACAGGAGCAGAGTCCTGACTACCAATTCCAAAAAGACCAGATAAGAAACCTCCCTGTTGTGGGGGGGCTTGTTGTGCTGGTTTTTGGTTAGTATCTTGAGCACCAGACTCGGATTGTGGCTGGGATGAAGGAGAAGGTTCCACAATCTTGTTAAAGAGTCCTGATAACACATTACCAGATTGCTGATTTGGTTGTGTAGATTGTGGAGCCGAGGGTCCTTTTGGTGGCTGAGTAGCAGCTTCTGTGAGCTTCAACAAACCTCCAAATAATCCACTTGGTTGAGGCGTCGCCGCTGTTTCTTTAGGAGGTGGTTTGTCTGTTTGGTCAGACTGTTGCTGTTGGTTTGGTTGTTGATCAGAGCTTATAGGTTGGCCTAGTTTCTGGTCAGGCTGACTTTTGTCAGGAGGAGGTGTTTCTGTTGAGCCCAGTTTAATCAATCCTGACAAAATCCCTGTTGACTGAGTAGGAGGAGTGGTTCCTTGACTCAAGTTTTGTTCAGGTCCTTCTACTTTCTCTGTTTGGTCAGGCACCTGTGGTGGCTCTTGGCTGGGCTGAGTCGGTTGAGACCCAGTCACTGTATCTGTTGCTTTTTTCAAGAGCCCAGATAAGACTCCTCCTGCAGGTGGCTGTGCTGTGGCAGGTTGTCCTTGCCTTTGACTTTGAGATTGAGCAGATTGGCCTCCTGGTAATGTGGACTGATTTGCAGGAGCAGATACAGTGTCAGATGCAAATTTTAAAAATCCTGACAACAGTCCTCCTTGCTGTTGTGGGGCAGAAGTCTGTTGCGCTTGGGGAGGAGGTGGGGAAGGTGACGAAAAAAGCCCTGAGAATAGCCCACCCTGTTGAGGCTGGCTATCCCCTCCCTGGGTTGTACCAGAAGTCTGTTGCGCTTGGGGGGGAGGTGGGGAAGGTGATGAAAAAAGCCCTGAGAATAGCCCACCCTGTTGAGGCTGGCTATCCCCTCCCTGGGTTGTACCAGAAGTCTGTTGCGCTTGGGGAGGAGGTGGGGAAGGTGATGAAAAAAGCCCTGAGAATAGCCCACCCTGCTGAGGCTGACTATCCCCTCCCTGGGCTTTCTTGCCAGATGACACATCTTCGGTTGATCCTAGTTTAAACAGTCCAGAGATAATTCCTTGACCCTGTGGGGGTTGCTGTTGTGATGTTGTTTGTTCCTCAGGCTTGGAAGAACCTTGATCTTTAGTTGTGACATCCAATTCCGGCTTAATATCTGTCACGCACTGGGGATCTTTTTCAGTCACCATTGGATCTTGAGATAGCTGTTCTGTTTCTGTTTTGTCAGTGGTCTCTGTAGTTTCAGTTTGGCCCTCATTATCAGAACAAGGCTTGGTTAGCGTCACAGTGGGAGTGATTTGTGGTTTTGCAGCTTCCTGAGGAGGTTCATTTGGGGCTACCTTAAAGAGGTTTGAAAACCAGCCAGTTTCTGTGTTTGTTTTTGGTACACTTTCAAGAAGTGCAGCTCGATTTGGAGAGGGAGTTCTTGAAGGGCCGGGTGAGGGAGTTTTTGCTGGGGTATTGGTATCTTCGCCAGATGCAAATTTAAGAATCCCTGAGAGCATACCTCCTTCTGCTTTTGCTGGGGTTGTTGGGGAAGTATTTTCAGAAGAGAAAAAAGGGATTTTGAGTTTGCTGCCCAAAAATGACTCATCTGCAGGCTTGGTGTCAGTCTGGGTTTGATTTTCAGGAGGAGGAGAGGGTGATGATATGAGGTTAGAGAGGGATTTCTTAAAAGGACTGAAGAATCCTGTTTCCTCTGAACTGCTTTCAGGTTTTGGTTCAGACATTGCAGAAGTTCTTCTTTGCTGACTATCAGGAATCTCGCCAGATGATTCTGTTTCTGGCAGAATCTCCACACTTCCTGCTTCTGACAAAAGCTCAATTGATCCACTTCCTGTATCTGGCAATAGATCAACTGATCCACTCGCTGAGCCTGGTCTCAACTCAACTGACAACTGGCTGTCTGTTCGTCTATTAGGACTTGTGGTTCTGCTTATTGACCCTTGCTGGGATTCAGTACTTCCAGCAGATGCACTTCTTGTCTCTGATAGCTGAGGTGATGGCTCTCTAGATGGTGGTGCACTGGAAAAAAGCCTCATAGGACTAAGCCTTCCTAACATGGATTCAAACCCAGATGTAGGTTGGTTAGTAGTGGCTGCACTGCCTTGTGATTCTGTCCCAACATTTGTTGACGTCTGATCAGGTTCAGCTTGCCGACTGGTTTCCGAGGACTGAAACGGCAAGAGAGACTGAAGGGAAAACTTTTTTTCTGTTGTGGGCTCCTGAGAGGCAGGAGGAACTATGGCCACTGGCGGGGATGTACCACCACTTTTGGGAATAAAAGAAAGCAATTTTGAAATGCCAGACTCAGGTTGGGGTGAAGTAGGTGGATTTGTTGCAGTTGTTTCTGTGGGTTCAGGACTAACTTTAGGGATGAAAGATAGCAATTTTGACATACCAGACTCTGCCTGAGGTGGTTGGGGGGATGGAGCTGTATCAGAGGCTTCTGCCTCAGTGGTAGGCTTTGATCCTGTTATTGTACTAAATAATGAGCTCATGACATTCTTTACTCCAGCTATGCCCTGTTCAGCAGCACTGTCCTCCTTAACCTCAGGTTTGACTTCAGCTTTTTTATTCTCTTGAGGCTCTTCAGCTTCAGCTTTTGCATCAGTTGGCAGTGCTGGGAGTTTCCTTCTTATTGGCTTAGGCATTGACTCATAATTGTTGATCTCCTCCTCTTTCACAGCCAGGTATTCAGACACTGAGTGAACCAAGCTCTGCAGTTCACCCATTGGATCAATATATTCATCACTTGGCTCCTCCACAGGAGACAGCGTAGGATCTTGTCCCCGACATGTTCTACCTTTGCTTGAACAGCTTTGTCCTCCAGAAGGTGATGTATACCTGCCAGGGTAATAGTAACTTTCATATTCATAACTAGCATCCCCCTCAGTGAATGCAAGGTCATCGAGCTCTTCTTCAGATCCAAAGGAATACTGCATCTCATCTGACCCGACTGAGCCATACTCACTCCTCCCCCTGATCCTTTCAGCCTCACGAAAAGCTGCATAGCTCTCAAGTGTGTCCTCTAAGGCAGTTTTGGCCCACAGTCTAGTCTTGTAAAGTAGACCTTCTGAGTCCGTCTGCTGTCGTAACTGTTTGACGGAGGGAATTATATCGATTTCAGGAGGGGATGATTCATCCTCAAAGCTGCCAGCTTCCTTATAAACCAAACGTACCTCTCCACTCCCAAAGCCATGCCTCCGTCTGTGTGACGTGCCATTCGCCTCCTCTGTATCCTCAGGGGACAGTGCATCACATTCGACTGTCTGGTAGAACCTGCTGCCTTTGGACTCAGAGGGGCTGTTACTGATTCTGTAAATGATGCTTTTATCTTCATCCTCCCACATTTTCTGTTCAGCGTCCAAGTAATCATCCAGGACACCAGACTCAGGCACTTTGTATTTACTCTCCCAATCCTCCACACCCATACCTGAATCAACAGGGATTATTCTTACCCCACCTTTACTATTTGATCGCCTAAAATCAAGTGAAGAATAAAAGAGCCATGCAGGAAGCAGTGAAGTGGAGCATGGTGCAAAGAAAAAGAAAGAAAGAGAAATTAAAGCATTAGACATGAATCAAAGACAGAAGATGGCACAAACAAAGTGTTTAAAAGGAAATTGAGAATGAAAAAAGCCAACTATGTGGAAAGAAAAGTGTTGTGCAAAGTTACCTGTTTTTAATTTTCTGTTAGAGATAATTTTGTTTTCTCATGGCCACACAAACAATTTCATTATTTTCACCCTCTAAACTTTTATAAGCAGCATATTAACAATATTAAATTCATTAGACATTTAACTTTACAAAAACAGAAATAATTACTGCTTACTGTCATGCAACAGATCTTCTATGTGCTTCTATGAGCACATCGATCTAAGGCTGTGGCACTTCTCTGCTTTTAAATGTGACTTTTTCAATGACATCAGTCATATTTATCAGAAAATAAAAACCTCTTTCACCAGATTCTGGGGCTCTTGGTGACTAAGAACATACGCACGTATGACCTCTGAACCCAAGGTTGAAAGTTGTTTGTGTGATTCAGGCCGATAAAAAAAATGCTCCTTTAGTGTACTTGCTGTTTTTCATTACCTATATCCATGTATTCGGCACCACAGGGTGACCATGAGAACATTATTCTTAAGTGATGCTGCAGTGGTGAGGTCAGTTTGTGTGTGTTTGCTTGTGTGCCTCTGTTAGGGTGTGTGCTTTTACCTGGGTCCCCTCATTTCTCTATAGTCTAGCTCGTAGCTTTGTATAGAGTCAGACTCCCTGGACAGGGTTTGATGCTGGACCCTGCGTCCTATAGGGTACTGGTGCACTGATGAATTTGTCTGGGGGGTGTTGTAGAACGGTGGAGGTCTGTTGCTAGTTTCACTGCGGTAGTCGCTATCACGATCGTCCACGGCACTATCGTGGTCATCGAAGGCTGAGTGAAAGACAACACAAACATTTTAGTAACATGACTGCAAGAATGCATGACAATATAATAAGTTTATCACTTTCTGCACTGCACAGATGAGAGATAAACTTGTTAAGTGTAACTTTAAGCAAACTGAACTTGCCAAGAAAGTGGAGCCGGGAGTTTACAAAACATCCAATGTCACAGGCAAGATATAATCATGAGGGGACTGCTTGGAAACTGTCTGGATATAAAGCACTTCCATAGTTTGAGTATACCTCCATCTTGTGGTAGCAGGATTATAACACAAGGCTGAGAATGACTTGAACAAGATAATTGATCAAAAGAAAAAAACAATATAACTTTAACTAAATAGGCCTATAGATTTAGAATGATCATTTGTAGACAAACACATCAAACATGATCAAACATGCATAGCTCTCCTTTATCATGCAGAAATGGAGAGTACACAAAGTCACGTGGAGGGGGACGACAACAACCATTATACGTACTCTGTTGGTCACTCCATCCAAAATAACTCCAACTGCCTGTCGGCATGGAGGCAAGTGTTCAAAGAAGTTAGGGAGAGAATTAAACCTCATTACTTAAGAATCAAACCAGTAAGTGGGACTGGTGATGGCTCGATGAGTATGTAACATGCAAGGAGACTGAAAACTGTGAGGCACCATGAAAGAAGTGATGAATGGTAACGCAAGTGAGGGATGGATGAGAGTTCAGTGAAGCTGGACTGAAAATGTGATGATCGATTTCACAACCAGTATGAGGGGTCAACGGTGACACAACAAACAACAAACCAGAGATGGGGAGAACAAAGTTAACATCAGCGCTCAGCCATAGTTTTTTTTCTTAAATTGTGGACTGATGAATGAGAAGAAGAAAAATATTTTTCCAAATTATAGTGATCCATGTGGAGTAACACATTGGTGATCAAAGCGCTCTCACATAAACCTAAAAGGGACAACGAGGAGTTTTGGAAAAGCGAAGTGTTTTCACACTACATTTATGAGCCTCCGTGCGCACCGTACAATTCTTTGACCGGCGCAAGACGTTCTCATGTTTTCATTCATCAATAATTAAAGTCAGAGGTTCAAAGAGGTTCACATACCAGCGTAGTTCCGACCATAAACGGCGATTCGGCTGCGTTATTCTCATGACTCGCCACGAAGGAAACGCTGGTCGGCTCGACCAGCATTTCTGTCACCACTAATAATAACAAAATAACGATAGAGACAAAACGATATATTTATCGAAAATGGGCCCATTAACAAGTGTGGGTAGCGGAGATTCATCCACATTAACGTGAGACTTTTTTATAACCGAATAGAAACTCCTCGTTGTCCCTTTAATGTGAAAGTGCTACGGCATGAATATTTTTCCATTTCACACTTACAGCACTGGGAAGGTACAGATGCCATTCGTCTTCTCTGGACCTCTTCCTGCAGTGGATACTAAGGGGAAATGGGAATAAAAGGAAAATATGACGGGATCAGTGAAAGAAAATCATTTAACAATCATACAGCACATATCTGAGTGGTGTTATGGATTGTTTTTGCCACTAGGTGGCAGCAGAGAATCAACACAAACTGCAGCAGTGGGGAGAAGGCGGCACAGTGTGACATCATGTGGTTAAAACTGATGTGGTGAATCAGATTCAGCAGCTCAAAGGTAACAACAAAGAGCTCAGACTCAACTTTTTACAATAAACATACTTTAAATGAAAACAAAACTTTAGTATTGTTACCTCCTACCATTCTGGACTGGAAATTAGAATAATAATATCTTGAACTATGTGTAAAAGTTTAGTTTAAAGTGACACCAACGCTTCATATTACCCAACGACATACTTTAATGGGATTCCCCACTGAGTCCTGCATAAACTACCATTTAACATCTCTAATAGTTTGATGATTAATTAACTTATTAACAGGAAGCAAGTTTAGTAAACTCACCTCGTCATGTATCCGCATGGTATTGATCCGCTCCAATTTATTGGTCCAGTACTGAGCCTCGTCGTCTGGGATATCTGGACAGAAGAAATAGACAGATTCCAAGTTAGAAGAATTAAAAAGAGGGATAAGAAAATTAGAGGAGGAGAGCACAAGAGGGGATGGTGAAATCCTGGAAGTAGAGGAAGAGTACAGATACATGGGATGGAGGAATGGATGGAAAGATGAAAGAAGGGGTGGCCAAGAGAAAGAGTAAATAATGGAGGAAGAGGGAGAGTGCAAAAGACTGAGCCAAAGTACAAAAAGAAATAAAAGACCACAGGCTCTGTAGCTCCACCCTCGCCTCAGTCGCCTCTCCTCACTGCTTCCTGTCTCATCCCATCCACATCACTTACTCCCATCTTATATTCATGTGTGTTTAATAGCTGATGAGGAGGTTTCCTTTTGGGGACCCAGAAATAGAAAAAGAAACCTCCTTACAGGACCTCCCCACAGCCAGGAAAAGAAAAAAAAGAAACATGAAACCCTGGCTTTAGTCTCTGCCATGTCATTATTTGTTTGTCATTATTGGAGGTACATATCTTTAAAATACAAAAGTTTGAATAAAAGTCTGAAATCTAAACTTTGTGTTGTTCTTTGCTGTGTGATGAAGGTTAAATATTATTTACAATGAGTAGTCACAGTTTCCACACTGTACTGGGAATATCATGACATATAAACGTAAAATATGTGTAGAAAATCACACTTTCAATACTTACTGTAATATATCCATATGGCATATGGTGTACTTTTTTAATATAGCCAATATACCAAACATGCATTCAATTTTTGATATTAGTGTATTTAGGCATATTTTGAATAGAAAATGTGTAATTTTCTTTTCAAACTTTTGTTAAAAGTACATTACTACCTATTAACATTCGTAAACAATATACTGTATATAAATTTACAAAATGCTAGATACTTTAAAAAATGTATTTGAGTTATGTACTACACACAGACATTTGAATGTTTGTGTCAGTGCGACTCACTGTGATAAGTGACGACCAGGAAGACACATCTCCTTATTGATTAACACCGGCTGTTGTTAACTGGATGTCAAAGACTGAAACTTTTTCTCTTTTTTTTTAAAGCATTTGTCAAACTTTCCTTAAATAGAGAAGGTGCTATCTTATCTCCATCTTCAGGCCCTGAGCGGACAGCAGCATGAACCAGTGCTGTGTAAATGTGTTGATAAATAAAGTGTCAGGCAGGAGGAGCAGACGCCTCAGACAGCTCCACCAGATTAACGGGAAACAAAATGCTCCAAAGACTTGTTATCGTTAATTACTATACTCCAGAAATAAAAGTGTTTAAAAGTGCTGATGAATATTTAGGAACTTCCATAATAATGTCACAAACCCTAATGGCTCCTCCACAAGATCTAATATACGAGAGGAGATAAACCACAGCAGCCAAACACAAGCTCACACAAGTCAGGCGTGAGCTGATGAAGTGAGTCAAGCAACCAACAAGAAAAAGAAGAAGATTAAAATTAAGTGAAATACATGGAGGTTTCTTCTTCTTGGCTGTATAAGTTCAAACTTAATAGTTTATTCTCATGAATTTCCATTTTTAATCAGTAGATCAATATGTAAATTACCTTTGTTTAGTAGAAGTTTCATGTACAATATTCAAGAACTTGCTGTATCAGGTTGTATCGTTGTCATTGTGTTGTAAATAAAACAGTTTGTTTGGCCTCTGGCTGTTAAAAGAAACCAGCTTAGATCAGCCTATACAGTAATTAATTTGATAGCACCTGACATTATAACATCTTTTCATACTTTTATTATTTAAGATTCTCTTGGTGAAGGAGGTGCTGCTTTTGTGATATTTCATGTTGACCATGGATAAAATATTGTTTGTTTCACTATTTCAATACAGTAAACTGCTCTGCAACACTTAAATTTATCATTAAATTAATGTAAACTGGAGGATAAAATGTTGTTATCAGTTTACATCTTATCACACAAGATGTTAGAGACTGGCTGCCATTTAGTCTTTATTCTCCTACTGCGTGTATTAATAGAGATGCAGCATTATATATTTTCTTTTGTTTAATGAACCAACACCTGAGGAGTTAAACCATCTCTCAACTAAAAATGGTAGACAACCTTTTTCTCTGCTTCAGTTCTCAAGCAGATTTTAATTTGAGTTCATAGAGAAGATCAGAGCGGTGACGCTGGCTTCTTCCCGGCTCTGTGAGTAAATGTGATTGTGTATATACATAATACACACATACCAAAGGGTAACTCAAAGCGTGTGTCCAGCAGCACTTGGTGTGGAGTCGGGTTGCTGGTGCCGCAGATCTCATCCTCCCTCATCAGGACCTCAGAGTCCAGAGACGTCCACTCTCCTGGTCCCTCCTGAAGGAGGACGGACACGCAGAGGAACGGGGAAAACAGAGGGATGTGGAGAAAGAGAAAGAAATTAATAGGATGAAAAAAAAACAAAAGAGAGGACAGTTAACTGAGGGCGTGGGCGAGCTGAAGCAGGAACACGATTCAATAAACCTGAGACGAAGACGCTCAGGCAGCTTAGACGGTGTAACGGGCGGGGTGAGAGTTTACTCTTCTATCAATCTGCGTTGGAGAAGTCAAACACTGAGCGCTGGCTGCATTATTAATGACTACACAGACGCTGCTGCTGCATCACTTAAAAACTCTTCAGAAAAAGTAATGAGGTCCAGAGGCAGCTCCTAACAACCTGCGGAAGCTTTTCAAGAGTTATCTGTCAGGTAAAGACCGTGTTTTTATAAGTAATTGCTGGAAGGTGTGTGTGTGTTTATTTTTAAGGGTTGCGTTGAGTTTAAGCAGCCTTAAGAAGCACATATACATTAGTACAAACACAAGTTACAGCCCACAGCGAAGGTAGAAGACGACGCCACGTCACATTTCTCTGCCTTTCCCTACTTCCTGTTGCTGAGATAATAATAATAATCACGGAAAAGGACAACTGCAAGAGTGCGGAACTACATGCTGCATTCACGTCATATCGTACAAGCGACATTCACATTATTCCCCAGAAAGACGTTTCTAGGAATCTCTGACATGCACTGTCTCCTGCACTTAAAGAAAACAGCTGTAGCATTTACATTAAAGGTCACACAGCAGCGCCACTGGTTCAACGCAAATAAAGCCCAATCATTTTAATTGAAAAAGTATCTATACTTCCATAAAAGTACATTTAACTCATCAATTTACTAATTTAGATGATGTTTCTCCTTTTCAATAGAGACTAACAACGGGTGTGAGCATCTGAGATGAATGTGAGATTTCTTGCATCACAGCAGAGTTGGTTTTAAAAGCAATATAATAAAAAAGAAGACAAATTAGCAGCTTCTGTTTTGATTGATTTGAAGACTGTGATATTGATCGTTACAGAGATAGTCAAGTAGCATTTTAAATACATTTTTACTATGTTGTTTATTACTAATATGACAGCATATAAGGGCAATTGTAGGTAAAAAAAAAAAGCTGGAATAGAGGGGGTACATTTCAGAGTTTTCTAGTTTTATGTTGCAAATTTACAAGAAAAAAAACTAAGATATTCTCTGACACAAATATGTAAGGAAAAAAACACAACACAACAAGATGTTGCTTATTTTGCACTCTGTCTGCAGTAGGAGATATAAGACTCTTCAGACTTTTCAGCTTGATTAATGAATAAGAAAATACTTCTTATTTCATCCCATAATCACCAGATCATGCGCTCCTCCAACCTTTGAGTTTCTGAGCTTTCCTTTTTCATAAATTTGCCAGTTTTGTCTCATAAATTAGTAAATTTTTTCTCTCAAATTTGCAACTTTACATACATACATCTGTCTTGCATATGACGAAGTATTTCCATCAAAACATGAGTAAAGCATCCGAAATTTGCCCACGTGTTGTTATTGTTGTTTTTTTTGTAAAGACTGAACATCCACTGAGAATGAGTTAGTGATGAAGACAGTGAGACATGGCTGAAAGCTCGGGCTCGGCCTGTTACCCACCTCATCAGACTGTCGGATGCTGTCCAGGGGGATCAGCGCTGTGCCGATCATCGTGTCCCATATCAAACCTTTATTCCACAGCTCCACCACCAGACCCGACTCCAGGTGATTGATCTCACTGTAGGAAACAGACACACATTAACTCCTTTAGATATGAAAGATAGGTTTTTTTTTTTTTACTTTTACAAATATTATTTTAGCATGTTAAAGCAGAAGTAAGCGATTCGGTCGTTTTGGCTAACTTCTTGTCAGCAGATGGAGTTAGCAGCCCCCGCCCTTGTCCCTACGTCACCACATTCACGTGCATCCCTTGGCTGCACACACAGAGAGGACCGCCCCTTTATGCCGTTCTCTCTCCTCATTGGATAAAGGTTGTAGGATACAAGGAAAGTTTTCTCCTCGGCTTACAGCAGAGCAGAGTGACTGACAGACCCGTGTTTCAGACCAAACACTCTATATAAGTGATTGCTGTCGGAAGATATAACTATTTAAGACTGATAGTAACACAAACATTCCACTTACTTCTGCTTTAAATCTATTTTATTGTACCTTATTCTCAACCTTCTTACTCTTTCCTTCTCTATTTAGCTCATCAGTCGTCTGTGATGTACTTTGAACCTGTATGAAACGTTCTATACAAATCGTTTGATAGCTGATTGATTCAATCAGTTGTTATCGGTAACCTCTGATCTCCAGATCCCATCATCAACAATAATAAACCTGTTTCATATACACCTAATGCAGGTTTTCCCCGCTCCTTCTGATGTATTACAGTACGTCTCCCTCCCATCAGGCCGGTAAGTGGCCGATCTCGTCCTGCGGTAGTGAGGCTGGAGGATGACAGCCGTCACTTTCTGACAGATCCGTCTTAAAGAGAAGACAGCAGCCAAACTGTCTCCTCTACTCATTTGCATATTCATATTCACATTCACATTCACAGCCCCATTCATATTCATATGGCCTCAGTTTGGCTGTCAGTCATCTCTGATGATGACACTTCACTGCTGGGATGATGGAAAGAAGAGAGTGGGCGGGAGAGGACGGAGCAATGTGTGTGTGTGTGTGTGTGTGTGTGTGTGTGTGTGTGTGTGTCACACATTGAACAAGTCAACCAGCCAAACAGCAGCCGAGTCAAAAATGATGACTTGGTTGATGGTAATCATGTTTGGCGTGATCACCGTTAACCGTCTCCATTCACGTTTTACAGGCCGGTATACGACTGGGAGGATTTGGCAACAATGGGAAACACAAGTAGAAGAGATCCTGTTGTGTCAATAAAGATTCTTCAATTGAGCAAAGTGGAATGAGAACAGAGGCCTGGAGAGGCCAGCTGGCATCGCACGGCTCATAAATGAGGCCGAGGCTCCATCTGCATTCAATTTCAATGTGTTTGAACACAATCTGTACATATGGGAAATCAGCTAAAGCTTCAATGGACAGAACGATGAACCTAAATATGTAAACACAGGAGGCTTTTTTCTTTTTTTTTTACAAACGCCAAAACAGTTTCTTCCATTTCTGGTGTGAAAATAATAATCATAACAACATAAATTAGACTTTTCTCCTATCTATTCTTTTTAAAAAAACTCAAACTCTGAAAACAACTCACAGCTTTTCATCCATTTATTTTCTGATTATGCAGCTAATTGAAAATCATAGTAAGTAACAAACAGCCTTTAAAAGAAAATATCTTGTGGTTCCTGCTACAACTAAAAAAACAACAGAGATTGAAATAACTTTATCAGAAACGGGTTGTAATGAGGAGCTTGAGATTCCACCACAAATTCACAGAACAGGCGTTGCAGCTGCTGCTACTTGAATTTTCTCTGAAGTTGATAATTTTCAGTGCTTTATTCATAACCTCGCATTAAAGCCAGCGACAGGCACAACACCCACAAATATCGAGTTAAAATATCTACAGTATATACTACTCCTGGTGGCTGACTATAGGTATAGGTGATAGGAGCCTGACTGACAAAGGTGGGAAATGCCTTCAGTTGTGCAAGAAAATTAAAATAACAAAATAATAAATATCAAAAACTAAATTATTAGGCTAAAATGTGAATTTCATTTTATTATATTTAAATATCTGGCCCCTGAGGTTTTTATCGAGAAAGATTCTGGCCGTTCAACAAACACAGTTGGTGACCCACTGCTGTAAAACAAGGCTACACAGCCATATTAATTTTTATTTGTTTATTATTATGGAATCCTGAATCAAAAGAAAAAAAACTGATTAAAAGTGACAGGATGCATGTGTCTATTTTTTGATTTTACGTTTTATATTATAACAATATGCAATCATATCCAGGAAAATCATCCGTTTTTGAAGTTAAACTTGCATCACATGTCACTGATTCAGCATTTTCTTGCTAACTTCTGACCATAAATCAAACAATTCTCACTGATATTATCTTTTTTTCTCTCTTTGAACAGTTTCTGCTGTGTAACTGCATCCCTGTATGAACTGCAGTTGCCTTATGTGTGACCCATTTCTGACTTTCCCAGCCTCTCTCATTCAGAACTAAAATATTAAAAACACCATTTGGGCCTCGTCTGAGTTTCCCCAGCCACAGTGAAATCCCCTCATCGGAAGTAGAGCATTATGTAACGTTGGCAGTCAGTCCGAGGTCAGTTTGTGTTGACGCAAAAATTAAAACAAGTGGAAAAAAAAAAAACTGAAAACAGGGGGGAAAAAAAACAAAGATGCACCTCATGATCTACTGTCTGAATTTTAATCCATGGCATTATTTCATTGAAACCATGAAACATAAAACCTAGAATAGGATTAGAAGCAGGTCTGTCTCCAACCTGTCTGACTCACACACCACGTGTGTGTGTGTGTGTGTGTGTGTGTGTGTGTGTGTGTGTGTGTGTGTGTGTGTGTGTGTGTTTCTATCTGTACGATCTTGTACCTTCACATCCAACTCAGGCATATGCCCTCCATCAACGCCCATCCATTATTGAGGGAACTGTTTTGTTGTATTTTTATCGGTCGCTCTCGCACACACAAACACGCACCTGCACACCTACACACCTCGTCTTACCTTGTGTTTCAGAGTAGATAGAGAGGAGAAAATTGACAAAAATAAATAAAAATAAAGAGGGTAAAGATGAGGGGGAAGGTAAAATGTGAGTGGCAAACGCTGAGTGTTAAGGCTTTGTCGAAATTACGGAGCCAGAGGGAGGAATTGGGGCCAAACAACAGGTGAAATCAATCAGTTTTTAACATGTTCCTGTGGAGAACGCAGCTACACTGTTCTTTCATTCGTGATGAAAGTTCATAGAAATAACTTCCACTCAAAAATGGTCACGTTTGACGAATATTTTCTGCTTCTTACTGAGAAAAGAACCTTTAATTATGTATTTTGATTTTTTGCCATGCAGCATTAATTATTGAAATGATGCTCTTATAACATGATCACTGTCATGCCGGGAAACAGTTAATATTTTGGTCCATCTACAATCCAATGAAAATTAAAGAAAATATCCTCCCTGTGTTGTTAATGTTAATGTGCTTTTAAAAGGGGACATATTTTACATGTCCTATGATGTCTTGTCTTATTATAAGAAGATATATTTGCAGTGTTTCATCTCCTCTACCAGTTTCCTCTGTGGAGCTCTGGTAAGAACACATTAGCCAATCAGAAGAGAGGAGGCTCTGAGCCTCTTCTCTGATTGGCTGACTGTATTCTCAGTCACTGAATAGAAACATAGAGCAGGATTCAGGTAAAACACTCAGAGAAACCAAATCATGCAAGTGTTGGATGGTGGGTCAAGGTGGGCGGGGCTTGGTGACTGCTTTGTTGTGACATCACAAAGTTACATAAAGTTACGACTGGTTTAAAGGCTCAGTTTCTGAATACAGGCTGTGTGCTTTTCTCTGTGGACGGAGACTTTGATACTTTCACAGTATTAATATAGACATCAAACCTGATTTATAATAGAAAAAGACATGGAAATTTCACTTTATACAATACGGGACCTTTAACGGGGAAAATAGTCTTTGATAAACAGCTGCAGTTAGAAGAGAGGCTTAAACGAGACCAAATGGAGAGGATGCGATCAGACAGCAGTTCATCATTCCTGTTATTATAACTTGATAACGTCGTTGGGTCGAGACTAACAGAGGTTGATGTGAAGGGAAGCAGAAAGGTCACCTTTTTTGGGGGGGGGAACTTAGACAAAACTAAATTGACAGAGACCTGGAAGAAAAAAGAGCAGACTGTGACCTTAATCACTGGAGAGGCCATCAGACTGAAAGATGAGCCCAAACAGAGATGGGATAAATATTTGTCTCCATCCATCCATCCATCCAAAAAAAAACAAAAAAAACATCACAAAGTCAAAGTCAAATGAGAATATAATCTACAATCACAAACTAATCTAATTAAATATGCAATTTCCACAAAATAAAGCAAATACCCCCAAATAATTGTTTTAATTAATATTAGCTTAATTAAACTACTTAAACGACCTCCTTATGCTACGTTACCCTACATAATATACGTATATGAGGTCAGTGAAATGTGTCAGTCAAGTCGTGAAGATTACGAGCGGTCAGTGTGGCGAGAGAAAGCCGGCGACCTCTGGCATGATACTGTAAATCAGGTCAGAAGATTAACACCTACAGTGGCGTGTGAGGACAAATGAGAGGAAGAGAAATAGAGAAAGAGAGAGAGAGAGAGAGAGAGAGAGAGAGAGAGAGAGAGAGAGGGAGGAGTAAAAGCTAAAAAAAAGAGTCATGTCTGTGATGAAAGAGGAGGACAGAAAACACGAGACAGACGGACAGAGACTGAATTTGAGGATGCAGCAGCACGAGCTGGGACGAGCAGCACGTGAGGCCTGGTGACCCTCCACACTGACGAGTGGAGAGGGATCAACATTCAACTGCTTATCCCCTGATCTCACGAGCCGACCCACCAACCCACCAACCAACCAGCCGTCTCACACACACACACACACACACACGGAGCGAGGCAGCTGTCCAGTGACTACCACTGTATCAAACAGTACAGATTTAACAGATTTAACCTTCGTCTTGTCTTAGCTTTCTGCTACCATCTAGGTGTCCGGGTTAGTTTTGACGCGTGTTTTAAATCAGCTGTAAAATACACTAAAAACATTTTTTTCATCCAATTTGTTTTTCTTCACTTGGTTACATTGTTAGGCTTCCTATCCATGAACATTTTGGTTTCAATATTTTTTGGTGTGGGTCTCTGGGCTTTTTTTAAAAAACTTCCTATTGTCAGCGTTCTGCTACGATCTATGGTGTTAGGGTCTTAAATCAGCTGTAAAACACACTAAAACAATTATTTATCATCCCATTTGTTTCTCATTTCTTGGTTACATTGTTAGGCTTCCTTATCCATGAAAAGGTTGGATTTGCACTTATGATTTCAGTTTTAACTCTCATTATTGCTCTTATTGTTATAATCGTGTCAAAACCGACCCTAACAACACAAATGTCATAATTTTAACCAGAGCATTGTAGAATTTTGTGGAAAAAAAATGTGGGGTTTTATTTTGTTTAAATAGAGGTTCCTGACAAAGTCAAAAAGCCTTGATGCTATAAACAAATCTATGTGGTACTTTTATGCATTTAAAACCTGAAAACGGGTCACTGGTGACCCGAACACAAGAGAAGGGTTAACACAGTACAAGAATAAGAAGCAGCAGAAGATGAGCAGACAGATGCTGCAAGGAGGAGAGGTTTTAAAAATGGCTGTGAGGAAAGTGTCAGACTTTAGCTGTAAAATACTAATCACTGACTAAATGTGTTGAACAAATGGACAAATGGACAGTTTCAGCTTCTTGTTGTTGTTGTTATAGACTGTGGCAGTAATTAAGCACTGAGGTACAATTACAACCTCCACACCAGTTACTAGCAGGAATAAAAAAACAAACATTAGTGAGTTCTTCAAGATTAAACGTAACACAGACTTTATGTTGTGAAGCAGTGACCATCCGTACACACAGCAGGCAGAAAAAGAAGTGAATAAACCTGCAGTTCACTTCTCAAATGTGACAAAATGTTTGTTTTCAACGCGCTGATGATGTGAGTCAAATAAGAAGAAACGAAAGTAAAGATGCCAGTAACAGATACAGACTATCTATCTATCTATCTATCTATCTATCTATCTATCTATCTATCTATCTATCTATCTATCTCTACAAGAACTGTACGACAACGCCAGCAGCAGTAGTGCAGATCTCCACTCTGAATCCTTGTTAGCCGCTATTTTCATCGAAGCTCACAGAAGCGATTTGACCAGGAGGACAAAAGTGGTCGACAGCAGGTGTTGAAAAGTTAATTTTAGTTTGTAAATGTGGTGAAAGGTTTCCTTTTTGTCACCATTCTCTAAATTATGTGGAACTTTTTTTTCTCCCCCCCTCTCAAACAAAAAGCATTTTCATTATAAAAGAGGAAATTTATTCACCTTGGACAGATTCAATCAAAAGTGTTGTGGGAGAAATTGCAGAACTTTTTCACTGCAGCCCGTGAGAACAAGCAGTAATCCAACACCGTGCACGTGTGTGTGTATGTGTGTGCACAAGTCTTGTTCGTTTATTAAATGAGGATAATGAATTGGATTTTTGGAGAATAATTTTGGGTCTGGTGTTTGAGGCAGGTGCTTGGCAGGTGAGCCGAGGTGACAGCTAATCAAAAGAGGCAGATTGTGCGTGTGTGTGTGTCCATGCCACCCCAGAGTACTTCACTGCTGACAATTCAAAGTTTGACTAAGAACAAATTTGGAGAGTTTTTAATATGCAAACGTTAATTAATGAGATTAAAAGTATAAAGTTCTGCAGATTAATACTTGTTTGATGTAATAATGGCTTTTCCCTGCACTACACTGTATCTGTGGGACGTAACGGACACTGACGAGTTACATCATCATCATCATCCAACATCATCACACACTTCAGGATGGCATTAACCAACATGTAATTTACACACTTACACTAAATAGTGGTTATGTATTGTTGAGCTAAACAATAGTGTTGCCATGCCATGCATAAAACTAATACTAATATGATTGTTTATTCTCCTAACTGGGAAAAAAAACGACGAGTTCTTGTTTGCTTTATTACAATGCAATACAATGTATTTCTAGTTAAACAAATACATTTAATGCACTAAATATATTATATATTTATCATCCTTTACTAATTATAGCAATTTTCATAAGCTGCACTGTTATTTTTGTTGATTGCTGCCAAACTGAATTTCTTATTTCTCATCTTATCTCATATCATCTCATCCTAAATAGGCTATCATTAAATGTCACCACAGTGTTTTCCCATGCTACTGTAACACACTGCATGCAGGCTGCCAAACTGGATTTCTTTGCATTTTAAAATATACATCAATGATGAATCTATCATATCCTGAATTATCTTAAATATTTGCAAAATTAAAATTAAATGCCACCATGTGATTTAGCGTGCTAACCAGACATGCTAACACTCAGCATGTTTGTATTCTGTGTTAGTATTAACTCAACAGACATTTTTCCATCTGTTTGTCGAGTACCCTGACATTTTCAAAGGAGTTGGACAGCTGAACTATATGATTAACCCCGTCCAGACCAAACACAGCTGTGACAGATTTCATGTCATTTAATAGCAAAGCTGCTGAGATATTTGACTCAGGAGAAGCTGGACAGACTGACGGATGCTGTAATGTTTAGGGATGCACGAAAACTATTGGTGCAGATACTTATCCGCCAATGCTCATCAGTCGATCATCTTTACCCACTACGTCATAGCCTTTCTTAACCTCAGGTGCGTGTAAACAATGGCGTTGGTTATAAGAAGCAGGAAGTTAGCAGGAGTTATCGTGCACCCCTAGTAATTGATTGATTGATTGATTCATGTCAGCGCACTTTATACTTTGTATTTTTTCACCCTATTTATCTATATATTTATTTGTACTCCTACCGTTTGACTCTATTTAATCTAATCTTATTCTTATGTACCTCAGAATGCGAACAACATTTTGTCCTGTGCATAGCTGTGTATATGAGTGACATTAAAGCAGCCTATTTCAATTCAATTCAAATTCAATTAAAGAAAACAAGGCAATGAAATGCTGAATGCATGTGACCAGAAGTGCAAAAGCAGTAGATGACTTAAATAGTAGATTATATAAATATAAAGTGCAGGAATCATATATAAATATATCTATATAAATACATGTGCAATGTGGAAGACCACACAGTGAAGTGTTGTGACTCATATCCTGAAACAGGTGGTTTAACGTCAGTGGAGAAAGTGAGAACCAAACTGTTGGACAAAGACACAGAGAGACTAAAATGATTCCTTCTTTATATCTCTCACTTTCTGTTGATGAATCCGGGGTCCAGCCAATCAGAAGATGCTCCCTTCAGCATCACCTTCTCTTTCATTTGCCTAAAAACGGGTTTGATGTTGAGAGGAGACACTTTGAAGCGGTGTGTGTGTGTGTGTGTGTGTGTGTTAAACCCTTCAGCCTAAATGGATGGCTTACAGCTGGAACAATCAGGATTTCAGAGAGTTTAACAGGTGCAGCTGCAAACAGTCAGAAAAAAAAAAAAAAAAGAGGCAGTGCTATCAGCAGGGGAGAGATGGAGACTGAGAGGAGCCGAGTGCAGCCAGGAATACAGTTACTATTCTCCAACTTCTTTTTATATTTGGGCGGGAGTGTGAGACGAGCGACGGCGGGATGGGTGGTGAACCCAAACTCAAACTCATCTCTGACTCAGACTGAAGATGAAAACCATATTTCACTCTCCACTCATCCATGTTTAATCTGCGGCGTTCGTCCAGGTCAGAGTGACAGCGGCCGACACTCTCCTCTCACCTGAGATACAGAGGCCTGACATGCAGGGCTTCACACACACACACACACACACACACACACACACAGTGTTGTGCCTCAACGCGTTCATATTTTGGGCGAACGTGAACTGAACGTACTGTATTTCCGCTTGATGAACGTTATTGTGAACGCGTTCATTCTGGCGTTTGTGAACGGCGCTCTCTCAAAGTATGACTTCGTTCAGGAGTGTACCAGATTTCCATAGAGCCTTCCAAGCAAAAACCCAGCTAAACACACTGTAAACAGGCGTTAATATGTAGCGGAAAAACCACTTAATCTGGCAACACCTACAGTATCAGCTGTTTGGATCAGCGGTGCTGGAAGAGGCGGAGTGATACAGCGCGTCACGGAGCCTGTCTGTGTGGAGGAATACTGACCCAGTTGGTTAGTAAAATATAAACGGGGTTAGAGAGGGAAGTCCAAGTCATTTGACATATTTGAGAATTTTATAAAATAGTAACGCAATAGTTACTTTTCCTGGTAATTACTTTCATCACATTGTAAAGTAGTAACTATAACGAGGAGTGTTAAAACTGCAAAAATAATTGCTGTCTGTGGTTCGATATGGGCTGAGGCAATAATTTTGATAATAATAGCTTGTAGCAACATATTGAAAAAAAGAAAAAAAAGAACAATGAACTTGTTCAGTTTTGGAACCGTGAACTTTGTTCAAAATTTTGAATTATGAACTGAACTAGTTCATTTTAAAATTTGTGAACTGAACTTTGAACTAGTTCATGTAGTGAACTTTCCCAACACTGCACACATAAACATACATGCAAACCTCTATAATATAGATAATCGATAATCACACTAACAAAAAAAAAAAGGAGCACTTATCACACCGACACAGCCTCTGGTACCTGAACGCACCACCGGCCTGTAGTAACTGTAATCATCACCAGCTGTGTTGTGTCTTCAACGGGAGCGGGTCTCTTACAGATGTCCCAGAAGAGTCAGAGTCAAAGAGTCAGACTGCACATCTGGCAGGGACCCATCAACACCACCGTCACCGCCGCCAACCAGCTGTGTGGATGTCACCTCCCGGCTGTTTCCAAGCAACACAACCACATCTGAATGGACTTAACATTTGTGACGCATCAGAACTTGTTGTCACCTTGGAAAATACTTTGTCTTCAGTAAGTGACTGAGTGATGAGACAAACCCACTGGTCCACAGGTCAAAGATTTTGATTTGATTTGATTTAGCACAAATAAGCAGCGCTGTTAGGTTTCCTGACTTGTTTTTTGCATTAGTACATGAAGTTGGGCTATAAACAAAGCTTCAGTTTCAGTAAGACTTTATAATAACTACACAATATTAAGCATTAGTTCAGCATTATTAAATACTTAATTCATCATTTATAAAGCATTCTTCCTCTTTTGATTCTAATTGGTGTGTGATTTATAACACAGTTATAAATGTTTAACTCGATTAATGAGCTCATCTATAATACAATATTTATAAAACATTCACTATTCATTAGTACATGTCCTATATATTTAGATTCAGCATAAATATTTTGTTTATGACTTAAATTATCTTCTATGAATCAGTGGCATTTACTAAATAACTGGTTTGTAACTGATATAATATAAATATTTCATCATGTGTATTCATTTATTAAGTATAAAAATACATTAACCACATTATACATATTTAATATGGTTTAACTAATTCTTAATAGTGTCACCAGTGCATCATTTTCACACATGTATCCCACTAAAAAGTCACAAACGACATTAAAAACATTTCCTCTTGATAATTTCTCATTCTCATCCTGTGAGTTACAGTATCTGGTTCCACCTTCATACAAAAACAAAGGCAAAACTGGGGCGGTGCCCAGTTGACGTTACGGCTGGAGTGCCCAGCTGGGACGGTGGCGCAGTGGTTAAGGCGGCCACCCCATGTAGAGGCTACAGTCCTCAACGCAGGCGTCCCCGGTTCGAGTCCTGCATCGGGCAGACCTTTCCTGCATGTCATTCCCCCTCTCTCTGCCTCCCCCTTTCCTGTCTATCTCACTATGTGCTGTCAAATAAAGGCAAAAACGCCAAAAAATATACTTTAAAAAAACAAAGGCAAAACTAAAACCAATGCAGCGAATAAAAACCAGATACAACCAGTGCAAATCAAAAGCTGGTTAAGCATGAAGGTTAAAAACGAGTCTTGTTGTTGCTTACTGCTCTTACTGAAGCAATCAAACTCGGTTGTTATTCATATTTGAAATCCAGCGGCGCGCCAACATGTAACTGCTGCCCCACAGTGAAGCCAATGAGACCCAGGAGTTAATTAGGCATTTAGCATAGAGAGGAGGAGGAGGAGGAGGAGGGGAGGAAGAGGAGAGGAGAGGAGAGGAGAGGAGGAGGAGGAGGAGGAGGAGGAGGAGGAGTCTTATGTAATCATGATGTGGATCCACAGTCAATCTCTCCAATCCCTCTAATCAAGTCGAGGGGGATCAGTCTGGAGGAAAGATCTGTGTGTGGAACAGTGCACAATAAATAACTGTTTTGTGTGTGTGTGTGTGTGTGTGTGTGTAGGAAAGAGAGAGAGACAGAGAGAGAGATTCATGTATACGCCTGATGCTTGTGTGTTTTAGGATGCGTTCAAATACAAAGAAAAAAAAGAAAGCCTCGCCTGATTTAGACTGATGAGATTTGCAGCCTCATGAATTGGAGCGATCTGATCTCCAGTAACAGAGACGCTTCAGATTTGTGTTATTGAATTTCTGATACTGGCACGGACATTTACTTTGTCCACAAAGGACTTGATCATCTGTTAGTATGATCCATACATACACTATATTTATATATTAGAGGACACCACCACATATGTCCAAAGTCCACTGCTATGTAAGAGTCAAACATGCAGATTACTGGTGTTATTGCTCCTTTCCTCTTTCTCTGGTAACGACATTACTATAATGGTTTATTTCTAAAGAAGTGGGAAATTAACAGTGAGTGCTTTAATGAGAAATTCAAGGGAAAGCTCTTATAATTGTTGACTTTACTCTTAGTTGTTTGACCTTTGCTCCAACATTTGAGAAGCTATCGTTATTGTTTTTTAAAATTTAGTACAAACCATTCGATGCCGCTAAGACTACATGTAACCCAGGTTAAGAAACTTCAGCAGTGAGGACTTGATTAGTTACTTTCTGTCTCTCGGCCTGAGTCACCACATCAACCCCTGTCAGCGCTGGAGCAGAACAATAGAAGCAGAAAATAACTTCATCCAGCTGCAGCAGAGCTCAGGTTAAAGGTCAGGACTCAACAAAGAAAAAGAGATAGAAAGAAGAGGAATGAAAGGATTACAACCCGAAGTAAAAGCAGCTTCAAAATCCAATATAGAAGAACATTTTTTTCAGCATTTCACAGCCATTCACAACTAACAAGAGAACATCTGGGCAGAGACACAACCTGTGACTGCTGGACGTCTCATTGTCGTCACCGTGAATCCAACCTGCTGATAATCTTCAGAACAAAACTCGACATTTAAGTGCACTTGGTTTGTTTTTTGAGGCTCTGGGCCACGTTTGAAGTGAAATATCTCAGCTGTTTGATGTGCTACCAAAATGTCTCTCTCAACCTTTCTACTAGGACCAACATCAACAGGTGAAAAATATGAATCTGTCAAATATTCTGTTTATTGACCAGAACTTTTGCAAAACTAATGAGATTGGTTTCCCTCATCAATCATCAAATACACAATTCAACAACTCCAAAACGCTCTGGTGGACAAGTTGTGACCTATACACATTCACCACGCTATGAGATAATAACTGAACGTTATGAGACAGAGTTGTTTCATGCAAAACCTTTGATGCGCGTTGCCTTCAGGGACAGTTTTTCATCAAGCAGTCTCTGCATTTGCCTCGAAAACAACTCTGTCTCGTAACGTTCTGTTATTATCTCCATATCACCAGAGCGTTTTGGAGTTGTTGGATTGTGTATTTGATGAGTTTGTTGAGAGAAATCAAGAAATCCCATGAGCCTCCGTAGCGTAGCTCTGAGCAGCTCGCGGCTCTGCTCCGCCGTTCTAAAAATAGCTTGCACTGACAAATAAAGGTAACGAACCTACTGCTATGACTATAGGGATTATGGCAATGGGCCAATTTGCCAAAATGTTGAACTATCCCTTTAAGATAAATGTCAAAAAGTCAGGTTTTAATCTGCACATCCAGTGTCACACTGAAACCTGCCCCTGTCCATTTACCTGTAAAGAGAGCAAAGCCTCATTTTTGTAAACAATTCTGCTTTCTGGGCTGCACAGAAATGCAGCAACATTTCAGGAAAAAAAAAAGAGGAGTTTTTCCACAATTGCCCCCATCGGAGCCAAACCACCCCACATTAGAGCTGTTAGCCTGTCACTCTGCTTCCTCTCACACCGTGCGTAAAGGTACGTTGGTTTTATGTCTCTCCTCCAACTGGTCACCACACATGATCCTTAAAAACATTCCCCTCCCCAAAATAACTCCTCAGGGGCAGCGGAGACAAGGTGCTGGCAGCGCTACTTCTGGGACCGTAAAAAGTGAAGTGGGATTTCTAAATCAGCTACATCTGTACCTTTTCTCCCCTGTGGAATCAGACTGGGCTGGAGAATTCATTAGATTTATCACTGACTCATCCACTTATCTGAGCTCGGCATGTAATTTCACTTTCCATCCATCCTACCTGCTCCGACCACAAATTCCCATTTAGTAGCCTGCGTCAGCCGGGCCGGACTGGAGTCCCACAGGCGGCTGATGCTCCCTTTCAATTTCAGGGAGTCCTATTAAAGCCGGCTAGCAAGTCGGCTAGCAGCGGATTCCTGGCCTGAATTCATCTAAGGGCTGACACACACTGTGAAGCTCCAATTCCTCTCTGCATTTGTCTTAATACATCCTGAGTGGTTGGTGCCTCACACGCCGCGGCGCCAAAATAGGCTACCTGACAAACCTGAGCCAAAACAGAAAAACTCGACACAAATACAAGACAAGACTGGAAACCACGGTAACAGTCAGAGCTCAGTGTCATGTCGTGTCACTTCAGCTTCAAACCTCTTCAGTAGCCTGGTGTCATATCAGCTACAAACTATCCTATTTGGTTGTGTAATTGAATGCGCAATGTCAGAATTTGACCCTTAAGTACGGTGGCCATGAGGGCTCAATATACGGCAGCTTAAGAAACAAATGCAAACAGAAACATCTTCATCAGTTTTGACGACCCATGTGCTGCCAAATGCTTTCAACACAAGGGAAAAGTTTCCAGGGGACACTAAAAAGTGAGACACATTTACTTGGACATGGATGTATTATAATCTGCAGGCGTTTGTCGTTTAGTGCTGTTAACTTCAAAAGTCAAAAGTGCGTCCAGACTGGGTTCATCACTTTTTGGTGTCCTATGAAAACACTTCTGCCTCTGAGTATTTGCAGAACATGTGTGTTAAGGTGTTTTCTGAATTTGTTTGCCTTTTTTTTTTTTTACATTTGCATTTGAAGTTGCACTGCACTGAGCTCTCAGGGGGCACCGTACTTTAGCACATTTATATGTATATTCCTCAGTTGTTATTGTTTTGAAGCAGTTTAAACAGATTAAACAGAGCAACTTGGACAACTGTGGCGAACTTTGAATCCAGAACATGTTACTCCTCAGTGGAAAGGAAAACACCAAAGCAACCAAACCAAAATCATGTTCAAGCTAATTCACATTCAGCTTTGGTTATGTCTTGTTGTAATACCAAGAGAACAAGGAAACTACTAAGTTAATAACCAACAGCAAAGCATTTTCAAGGTGAAATACTCACAACATGAAGTCTTGTTCCCAACATGGTTGATCTCCACGGACGGTGATGGTTGTACTCTTGACATTTTGCACCTTTAGAGTGACGTAGGCGTTGAACTTGTCTGTATGAGAGAGACAGAGAGAGAATATTGTGATTTAGATAATCATATTGTTTGATAGTCTTATGGTTTTAAGTCAATGCGAGGAGGTTTCAATCACCCATCTTAAGTATTGGTCGAACTACAGGAGAACATATAAATCCCCTGTCCACTTAACAAAGCAGTAAACAGCCATTTTTTTTATGAGTAGTGAAGCATTTGTGAAGCACATAAAAGGAAATGAAGGGGGCATAACAAAGGATAAAAATCCCACCCATGGGGGATTTTTCAGACAAGAGGAGAAATAATTAAAAACTACCAGCATGGGGGAGGAACCAAAGAACACAATGCTGGTTAGACGAGAGACTTAACGCAGAATTCATATTGTAGACCAATATAAAAGGAGATGAAGCCAGCATGCCCTGCACAGCTGCAGGATATGAGCACAAAACACAGAGCTTGTGCTAATTTTAGCATGTAGCAATACATTATGTGGGCTTTTTTTCTTTTAAATCACCAAACATTGCAAAGACAATAAGTTTGTGCAGTAGCTGTCAAACATGCAAGTCAGTCATCAGACATCAGAGTCCTTACGTCTAAATATCAATGTCTTTGTCTCTGTCATTATGAAATGTTGTGTTTTATCTGTCAACATTTGAAAAACTTTGCAACCTGCAGCAAAGATGGAATCAAACCACTTTCCTCAAACTGTGCAACTCGAAGAATTTGTGTAACTCAAAATAATCATTGAAAGTGATTATATAAATAAACTTAAGTGACACTAACATTAATAATTTAGGACTACGGGAACACATGCACAGCTAACAAACCTTTTATTTTCACTGCAACATAAAATATTGAAAAAAATTTAATTTTTAATTTCTGCTGACTCAAGGTTTTAAGAGAAGTAAGGAAATTACAAGATAAGTAGTCACAAGACATAACTATAAGAGCGATACATTATTTCGCCAAATGCAGATATATATATTCATAATGAACATTTTTCAACTTTTCTTTAAAAATATTTTGTGATTATGCTGCTGAAACAAACATAGAACATGTGACATAATTACATCTCATTTAGTTACATATAAAGGTAATTTCTCAGACATGGTGATAAGAGGGTGTTCAGAATATCGGGTAGTATACTTTGTTATTAAAATTACTTTATTTGATACCAAAAGTAAACAGCAATGAACGAGATGAGGCCCAGACATGTTTTTTTTCTTTCTTTCAGTATATTATTGGATGTTTAATCATACTGTTAGTGTTGCAGGTCCATGTCTCTGTCGTCCTGAGTAGCTGTCAGAGCATTTACTGTAGCTCCTTTTGCAATCACTGAAATAAAGAGTGGCTCTGAACACAGCCTGCCTGATATTATTGTACAGGATTTTCTTTCTTTATTAATGTCTTCTCCTTTGCAAACCGAGTTAAAGATAATAAAAAAATACCTTTGTGATTGTCATGCAATAATAAAAAAGTGTAAAGATGCATTATTGCGGCTGATCATTTGAGTCTTCAGACAAATCCTCCCACATTTGGTCACAAATAAGCAGAAGCACAAAGATGAGAGTGATCACTTACGCCTTAAATAACAGAGTCTTTTAATAACGCTCATTTCCCAGACGGTGTCACTATTAACTGTGGAAGAGCTGAGCAGGGAACACTTTGCACCAAGAAAAAAACTACTTCAGATGGCGAATAAGAGCCTCATTACATTTTTTCATCACACGCTGACGGCTGCTCAGAGAACTATACGACCCTTTATCGTCTTTTTCTACACAGCTTGTCCATTTTTAGCGTTGATGGCGACTTAATGTATTCATATTCAGAAATGTTAAAGCTGCATTTGGTCAGCTGGTGCAGAGATAATCGCTCTCCCTGAATCGCTTGTTCGGGGTTGGAGGTTATTATTTTTGGGAAACAGTTATTTATAATGGCTACATCAACTTGTCTATTTATGCTGTGACTGCTGTATACTTGCACCCATTCTTTTATTTATATTCACTCTTGAAAAGATGCAGCCTGGTTACCAACTTCTAACTCAAGTTTATTTCAAGTTGTTGTCAATTAAAATCAACAAGTTCTTCAACCTAAATAATGACCATAGAGGCTTTGAGAGGTTTGTCCCTGCTCTCAGAGATGATTTAGGATTGTACCAGCAGGACACACATTGATCATCATGTCATCATGGTGACAAGAGATTGATAAATCCATCCATCAGCTAAACCACTTATCTGTCAAAAGTTGTCAGTTAACGTAATGGGCTTGTCTTTGGGCTGTAGGAGAAAGCTGGTGAATCAAGGAGGCAGACACAGGAAGAACATTCAAACTCCACAAAGGAAGGCTGAAAGTTTTGGGATTAATAAAGTATTCTGAACTTTGAACCCAGTGCAAACCACTGAGCTACCAGGATTGGAAAGTTCATGAAATAAATAAATAATCAGTCTACAGTTCGCAATCACTTCCTTGTTGTTGTGAGTGTCCATTTGGATCTTCGCTTCTTGGGGTGTTCACATCATGACCATAAACTCTATCATGTTGTAGTCAAAATACAACCAGAAACATCTTTGGTTTGGTTCGAGTTAGTGAACAGGAACCTTACAGGTGTTTTGTGCAACAGCTTCTATTGCAAGTTAATCTTGACATGGACTTAGTGGTCTAATAGCACTCTAATGTTCTGATGGTTTTTGAATACCTTTACCCTATTATACCACATTAGAAAATGTTTACTATGTCAGTGTTTGGTTTGTGTGTAGTTTTTGGCACAACATGATTTTGACAACATAATGGACATAAAAAACACACAAAACTTGATTACACTTAGGCTACACCCTCAGCATCTGACATAAAATGACAGAAAGTTTGATACTTTCGAACCGAAGTTGACACTAATGCTAAACGTGACTTTGTTTTCAAGCTGCTACATCGGGAATCTGATCGACTAGGTAGAACGACACAGTCAGTTTAGTTTAGACAACCTTTAGTTAGTAATAAACAAGGTTAAGGTTATGAAGCAGACATGGATAAACAAAACTGGTGATTATCCGGTGTGTGTTTTGCCTGAATAAATGAATGTTTGCTGACGTTATGAGGTTTGGACAAGGGATATGTAAATATACATTTTAGGTTTCAGGGTTGAGGTTTTCTGTTGGTAACAACATCAAGGAAGTGGTTGTGGGTAGTACGGTTAGATAAGGTCGCCATGTAAGTCAGCATCCTATTAAGTGGCAGAAACAGGGGTGTGGATCCTGCTGTCTAACTCACAGATATATCGGCATAATCAGCATAAACCCTGGATGTAGAGCCAGCAGCCTCCTAATCCCTGCTTGATTACCTGCCTCAAGTAGCCCACTCTTCACACGAACAGAGAGCCAAATACAGACTAGACTCAAAGAGCGTATGCAGTGTTGGTGTGTGTGTGTGTTTGTGTGTCCCTGTACATCCCTGTGTTTTCAATCTTACAACCACTCTATTCTGAAGAGGCCAGTGGAGCCGAGGGCACCATCAGTGAATTTGGGGTGAAATGAGGTGAGGGACGTGATCATTCAGCCGCATAAATGAATACATTTCAGCCGGGGCTCTGGATCCAATACCCTGTTCCCAAATTGGATGGGGCTTCAAGTTGGTAAAATACCTGAATTCATTTTGCCTTTAAGAGTCTTAATAAAGTTGCTCTGGTTCCTTTAACAAATTTATCTCATCCTCCTGTTTAATCAGAAAAATGCCGTCTACAAGGAATTCAGCGAGTTATTCAGCTGAGACATCTGCTGAAACTTAATTTCATTTATGAATGCTAATGATTGAGATTAAGCTCTTCAATGGAGATCACTGCATTTACCAGGGAAGAGGCTTTTTTGAGAAGCGCTGGTTGCGCGATGTGACGTCAGGTTCATAAGGACCACACGGCCCGGTCAAACGGATGTGATCCCTGAGGTATACTGTACGTTTCAACCCTGTTGCACATCATACTGTAAAGGCTGGGAAAGTCTGGAAACTACTCTGACTCTTATTTGGGTACATGAGCTCATACAGTCACTTAGGTGTGGGACCTTCTTAGTCATACTTCAGCATTACTGTTTGTAATATAATTAATCGGCATATGTTTTATCATCTGAGCCATAGTTCAACACGTTATTCTTGATATTATAGTTTAGCCTCTTTGTATGTTACTTCTACCAATGTTACACTAAAAAAATCAATCAGGGCCAATCAGAAGCAGAGTTGGGGCAGGTTTTTTGCAGAATGTGGGCAGGAAACACAAAAATACAAAGTGCTAATGTGCTGACCTGTATGAACATGAAGTAGGGCACTGCCAGAAAAGACCTTGTGCACTCAATCAATTTCCCCAATTATAATAAAGGTTAATGTAGTAATAACAGTCCTATGGGGTAGCCTTATCTTATCTGATCTTGTGTTTTCGTAAACACATTGTTGCATACAGATGTTATTCTTATGTGTATCCAATTTCCTTCTCAACCCCCCCACCCCGGAGATCTTTGTTGATTACATTGTCCTGCTTCAACAAAGAGATCAGGACGAAACTGAGCTAATAAAACACAGGGGAGAAGAAACACTCCCAACCAGCAGAGCACAGGATGCACCCAGGGTTTCTTAATCCTTATTTACCCAGGGAGCGTTGACTAAGCACTTGTTGTTGATGTCTTTTGGCTGCTCCCATTACAGGTTGTCACAGGAGAGATCTAGTCACATATTGAGGTTGAACTAAGGTTGTAGATGCCTTTCATGACGAGGGGCTTGGGGAGAGGAACACCTGAGTCACTTAAGGCCTGCACTGCTGCATATTCACAGTCACACATGTGGATGCTGTTGAGTACCGTCCTCTGTTGTGGCCAGTTTCAACAGCTCCATCAAGAGAAAATGATCCTTCTGATCAAGGACTCAAACTGGGGTGCATGCAGCTCGGCTACTGGGAGAGTCCTATTTTCAGCAGCAGCTCTAAAAAAGTTCACTGTGACATCAAAGGTAACACAAGTATCAATATCTCAATCTACCTTTGCTTCCCTGAGTGTCACTCTCACCTCACTGACACTTTCAAGAAAGTTGAAAACGCAAATACAAACAATTACAAAGTGCTCAAAGCACATTAGGCAAGGCAAGGCAAGGGAATTTCATTTGTATAAACAGTTTGTCTCAAAGGGCTTTACATGACATCATAACAACATCCTTAGACCCTCACATCGACTCCCAGAAACCCTTTTAACAGGGAAAAATTGAGGAGGGATCACTCACCCAGGACGGGTAGATGTGCAATGGATGTTGTACAGACAAGAAGACAGTTCTATAGCATAGAATATGCAAAGCATGGAAATGTTAACAGTGTTAACCATTATGAGGTGGTTTGGTGTTTTCCAGGCTCAAACTGTCGTAATCTTATATAATATTACATAATCTACAGTCGTAGAAACAGGCTCTGAGAAAGGTTGACGTCCATTGGAGGAACGGTTTGAGACCGTACATTAATGCACTGTTGTTGCATTGAGAGGATCGGTACCACTCTCACATCTGTACAAGAAATATGGAGCTTTCACCAGCAGGTGTTCAGCTAATCTTGACATAAAGACTGGAAACAGGGATAAACAGCCTGGTTGAGCTGAGAGACATTGATCTTGGTAATTGACGATCATCGGAACAATCCCCAAGAGCTTACTACCAAGACGGTATTTGGCTTGTCTTTCCATTGATGTTTAAACTGGTTACCATCAGTAGCAGTGGTGTTAGATCGTATTACTTCAAGTGGAGGAGATCAATAGACAGAATATGTCATTTAGTTTGGTTTCTTGCAGTAGTAAATAGATTTTTTCGTCCTTAATGGAGGCATACAGTAAGGACACAGTCAACTAAAGAGTCACAGAACAATTTCATTAAATGCTCCCATTGGAGGATCCGACAGCTACAATCACTCAAACCCAGTCCAACACGTTCTCATAGCATGTTGTGTGGGACTATTTCTTGGCCAGGTGCAGTGATAACATTTCAAAGACTTGCTTTTTTACAATGGTGTTAGGGTTGTGCCGATTGGCGATCCAATCGTCTATCGGCGATTGGAAGGACGATCGGCGATGTTTTGTTTTCTTGCCGATTTTACACACACACATACTCGCTACTTTTTTATTGATCTAATGCGCAATCTGTTTGTTTTGTTTTAATGAAGCCGCTTGGCTTGCTGCTTCCAACTATACTCTGTCAAATGACAGTGTTTCACCAATCAAATGCAGCCACTGGCGACGTCCAATCAGACGGAGCCAGGTAGTCATATGACCGCACACAACATCTCTGTGGTAAACAGGATGGCCACTCCGCCTCAAATTTGAGGAAACACGTTTAACTGGTGTTGTGGCTGTGACTAGGCTTCTTTTTACAGTCTATGCTAGGCTGCCGACGCCAGCCCTGTATGTCACAGCCCGACGACGTGTTCACTGATATGCCACAAATAAATTACGTCCGCCATGAATAGATTTTTCGGCTTTCGGCAACGCAATAGCGTTCCGTTCATTGATCATAGCGCTCTTTCTCCGTTATTAGCCCTCACACACACACACACACACACACACAGAGAAGCGCGCATGCATGACAGCAGGGCACGGTAAAAGCGATACTCATACCCCCCCCCCCCCCCCCCCCCCCCCCCCGGTCGAACGAACACGTGGAACGGCCGACGCCGCCAACCCCCCCCCCTCTGGACCCCGGCGATAGATAGGTCTATCGGCGATCTCCAGAGAGGGCGATTGGGACGATCTGAGAATGTCGAAATCGCCCAACACTAAATGGTGTTGTTTTTTCTACTGCAGTTGGCTACTGGGAAAGTAGTTGACAAACTGGTTTAGGTGTGTTACCACCACCTTCAGCCATGCGTTAAGACTGGAGACTGCAGGAAATCCAACACGGACACAACTGAATGTCACATACACTGTGTATCTAAGGGTAAATCAAAGTTTATAGATTGTACGGATCCTCCTGTTACAAGACAACGTGAAATGTCAAGTGTAAATGTCTCCCCACCCCTCAGAGCTCAGCGCTAATGACAAAGGCCAGAGAGAGGGAGGTGAAAGGGTTAATCTGGAATAATCCATCATTCACTTAAGGGGGTTGCCAGGTCTGTGATTAAGGGGGACGAGGGGACTGGCAGGATGTAGACAGCCCCATTTACTGCCTGAGCTAACAGTGGTAAAAAAGAATTAGGGGAAACGCTACAACTGCACAGAGAGAGAGAGCAAAAGCAAACTACGCTGAAAAATAAACAAAAACAACTGAGAAAAATATAAAGATTTGAGCAATCGTCTAAATTCGGCATCACACACACTATTGTCATACACACAAAAACACCCCAACCTCCTGTAAGCAGCAACTAGCTGTGGCGGAGAGGACATATCCCAGCATGCAGCGGGACCCTCCTGGGGAGCAGTCCGCGTCATTTATAATTAAGTGGCGATGACTTATGAAAATAAATAAGTTATATTCAGTTACACATGGACGTGCGCGGCGCGGCCAGGCACGATGACATTTACTAGGCTGTCTACAGTAATGAATACTCTATTATGGGTGTCGAGGGAGGGGGAGGGGGAGGGGGGAGAGGAGGGCGAGCAGAGGAGAGGTTTTGGTGGATGGAGGGAGGGAGACGAAGATTATTTTTGTCTCACAAGCGCAAACTCAAAGGGAGTTCCATTTTTATCTAACATTTCAATAAAGGTCTTTATATGAACATTGAATCAAATGACTACATGGGATGTCTGAGGGGAACAAGCCCATCAAGCTTTTTAGCCTCTTTTAGCTTGTTTTACTACTGCGCCACTGTGACCACTCTACTGCCCTCTAGGGGCAAACGGGTTATAAATGTAGCTTCTACTTGTTGGCTACTTTACTTACACACAGACAGTACGTTTACATGCACAGCTTAATCGAGCTATGCTCAAAATTCGATTTTGGCGTCTAATCGGACTTCTGTCCTTGTCCCAGTTTACATGCAACTGAGAAAATTGAATAACTGACGGGAACGTGTCCTCCTCCTCGACACCAGGTGGTGATGATGCGTCGTTTCAGCGGCTTTATACAGCCTCTTTTCCAGTTGACCTATTAGCCAACAACAACAGCAAGATGGTTAACCATACAGCTTTGTTCATCTCGTACGTAATGTGTGCGCTACTTATGGTGCAAATAAGGTGCGCGCTATCCCGCGTGGTGATTTTGAGAGGCGGACAACAACGCCGTAACGCTACAACAATAGCTTCTGCAACCGGCTTTCTTGGATGTTTTTGTTCCGGTGTCTTACGCCAGCAGGGGGGGGAGTGTGGAGCATGCGCATATGCGTTGTCCAGTTAAACTCAGATTAAGGCTGATTAAGTATACATGCCGGAGAAACTTGATTTCCAATCGCATTATCTGGGCGTCTTAATCAGAGTTGGAGAACTCCGATATTAGTCGGACTAACGCGTTCAGTTGTCCAGTTATAGTCGGATTAATGCAATAATTTGGTTTTCTCAAGTCTCATGTAAACATATTGATAGAGTAGGCTACCTGCTGTATTTTAGAAAGAGGTACTAAGTGGCAAAAAGTAAAGATGAGGAGTAATCTGCCACTTGATTGCCAGATATTAGTAATTGAAAATGCAGTGCAGAAACCAGCTGCAAAGAACATTTGGTGCCATAGATGGAAACAAACTGCACAACCATTGACATTAAAACAACTTCTATAACTATATATAAAGCATTGTATAATTTAGGCAAAAACATTTCCAATCTGCACCCACTGATTCATTTATTGCCATTTTGGAGGATTCGTATAATTTATTAAATAATCACATCATCATTGTTTACCTCAACTAGAAGCGTGCCTATGTTCCCACAGCCTTATGTTCCCTCAGCCCTATGTTCCCTCTGGACTCTCTCTACCTATCTGGACTCTATCTATCTGGCCTGTCTAGCCTCTACCTGGTCTTTTTACTAAACTTAACCAACTCCTTTCTTCATTGCCTAAACCCAACCAATGGTGGGACCGAAGGTCTGTGGGAACATAGGGCCTAATTTTCAGTGACAACAAAAGTTAGAAATGAGGGAACATACACTGTAGGGCTGAGGGAACATAGGGCTGTGGGAACATAGGAGTGACCCCGAAAAGTAGATGCTTTCTTCTCACTTCAGACAGCTAAATGAAGAGAAAATGACCATCTTCCCAAACACAATTTAAAGGCTTTTAGGCGAAATGTTGTCGTGAAAATAAAGGAGCACTTTTTTCTGCTCTTGGAGCTGTGTGCGCGCGTTTTTTCAATTTTTCCTAATTGCCTGCTCCATCGCCAGCACCTGAAAGAGTTAACCTACGGTGTGTGTCTGACTCTCTTCCTTCCACATCTTCCCAAACAATCCATCACAGAAAATACTGAAAATGACAGCACTGTTTTTTTTGTTTTGTTTTTTGTGCAGAAAACAGTAGAAATCTCTACAGTGCCGAATTTAAGTAAGTTAAATTGACTCCAGGGGAATCGTTGCAGTCTGCAATAAGTCAGACAGCACAACGGTTTAGCTGTGTGGAGACAGGCTGCCTCATTATAGTCAGGGATTCCTCTGCATTCATTAGTCTGCAGTGGACCATCACAGCAAGATGACCAATACTGCTGGTGAGCAACGTGTCAGTGTGAAACACTACCTGATCTCTGCTCAGACACACCTGAGCACAGTCCTGTAGTTCAAGGTTAATGATTAATTATAACAAGTAAAGTCCAAATTTGTTGACTTGGACTGGAGAGGAAACTAAAACAGGTACGAGAACAAGCCAAAATAAAAAAAAACACAACACAACCAGTTGTGACAGACTCACACAGTTTAAATGTGTCGTCCATCCATAAAGACCCTTTGTATTTCTACACTTCAGGTATTTATTTGTAACAAAGTTCTTGGCATTTGCAGAGCACCAACACCGTCTCTTTCAGCTACCGCGCCACAAATAGAATCTAATTCTGTGGGAAACACGGTATTTCCTGCCAAGGTTGTTTTTTCAGTTTCCATTCAAATTAAAAGCTCACTTCTCAAACCTCTAATCCAGAGATTTGCAAGTACAGTAAGTGGTGTCATGACCCAAAAGCCCAAAATCGGGTTTAAGCAAACACTACAAAGAGCTGATTTGCATCATTTCACCCAGAGAAAAGGGACGTTTCATAATTAAATGAGGCCTCGGATTAATGTGGAAATGATCACCTTCCACCGTGGCCTACTGCTCTTTAACTGTGGGTGAATTACAGTAACCTACCGGTACATATTCTGGCACAGATCTCCTCTCTCACAGACAGACACACATTAGAGTCACCGGTATTCTTCAGGTTGGACCGTAAAATCTGATCATAACTATTTCTGCAGGATGGATACCAACACTCATGACTGCTTTGTTTTTAGTAACATACATTTACCGCCTTTTTAAATAGGACTGAAAATTCATAACAAATAGAGGTGTAATATTCATGTGTAAAACTGGGAAGGCGGGTTTGCCGTTCTCCGATCTGTATGATGGGGCCAAAAATATTTGGTCTAAGAATAATGCAGAGGAGAGGCTGTGATTTATCATCTGTGCAGTGACCGTTTTAGCTGCACATTATCAGACCAGGCTGAATTTTGATTAGGCACAGCATGAAGGCTTCTGGGTTCAAAGCTCTCTGTATGGACTTTGCATGTTCTCTCTGGGTGTCAAGTGTCCTTAGTTGTGATTATGAGCATGTGAGGCTGTTTGACTCCATACGATGGTCCTGTGATAGACTGGCGACCAGTTCAAGATGTAGGCCTACCCCACTGTCGCCCTATGGCTCCAGTCAGCCCACAATGGATAAGCTTGTATAACTTTAACTCAAGCTCCATCTGCACCTTTATTTCATAAATTTAAACTTTTGTCAATTTTTTCTATTACAAACATGTCTGTTTATGTTTAAATTCATCCATTACAAACACAACTTTACAGGCACTTTTCAAAAGTTTTTTCTGTTATCATCAGATATTCGCTCCTATTCAGTAAAGCTGCATTCACACCGGGCTTTTTATTTTTGTCGCTGTCGCTCGTATCGCTCCTTTGTCATCTCTCTGTTGCTTGTTTGTTGTGTTTTCCTTGTCTCGTTCCATTTTCTGCTTCTTTTCCACTTTTCTTTTCCTATTGGTTGATTTGTTTTAGGATTTTATAGACACCAGTAAACCCCTTGGGGTTATTTTACTCTCCTGCACAATTATTTGCCTTTGTATCATTAAATATAATGATTGTTTTGTCATATGAATAATTTTTTTTTTTTTTAAAACAACTTTTGTACGGATTGCTGGATGGTTTTTAGCATTCTGCATTAGCACTGATCTCAAATTACTTTACAACCTCTGGTGACCATGAACGTCCACCACCAGTCCATCCAAGTAAGCTGGCACGTAGCTTCGAGCACCAGACTACCTGACATCACCGTGCCTGGAGCATCAGTGATGTCATGGATTAAAACAGGATAGTGTCCCTTCAATCATCCAAAATAATAAAGTGACACATATACGAGAAATGTCTCTCTCAGGAGTCGTCCACCACTGGGGCTTGAGCAGGGCTGTGGGACAGCAGCCCACTCCCCCAGGCAAAGAAAATATTGCTTCTTACTATTAAGATAAATCAGATCACGATTCCTAAAACTGGGGCATTAGAGTGGGACAAACTCTACTAGTTGTTTCTGACCTGAGACTAATAATCACGTCACATGACAGAACGCCATCCTGGGTGTATTCTCCATCACCTACATGGCTGGATGGCGCAGCCCAGATGAGAAGTAGGCATGCGGTTTTAGGTCAGATTTTGAGGGGGGAAAAGAAAAATTTCCAGACAGAGACTTTGAGTGCTCCCTTTGTTTGATTGCCAGGCAATTTACAATCAGAGAACTGCAGTATTATTCAGCACTGAGGTAAAAAGAAAAAAAAAAAACAGGGAAAAAATAAACCACTCAACTAGGTTAGTGATCTCAGCCGATTCTACAAAGTTGTTTATCAAACCATACAATAGCTGCAGGCGTCGTGGACCTTGGCTGTCATGGTTATGGCGGCCTTCCAGTCCTCTATCACCATGTTTACTTGGATTGGTTAGGTTTAGCATTGGGTTAAATAAGTACCTCCTTAAGGTTAGATAATGCTGTCACATTGCAATACAATAATAACAGCATGGTCTGTTGAATGGTCGTAGATAATAGATAAATACATCCACCAACCCCAACCACCTCCTTATATGACGTCACTGGACTTCCTGATAATTATTTTGGTCACTAGATGTTGAAGCTCATTGTTTACAGATGGTCATCATGTTAAAGTAGCTCTGAAGGGTTTTGTGCTGCAACCAGGATTTCACTTGGAAAAGTAATCCAAACTTATAATGAAGAGCAGATCTCTCTAGAGTAAATGAAAGGATAATAATAAAAACTTGCTACATACAAATGGAACAAGTGTATCAGGGAAGTAGAATGGTTATAAAGGGCAAAATGTCCTCCTGTAACACAATAACCAATCAGAATTCAGAGATGCAGATTTCTGAGACCAGAATATGATATTTACATGAAGAAGCCATAGACACGATGTTGCCTGTATTGTATTATCCTTCTGTCCATCTACAGACAAGAGAGATCTGCTGAGTTTCCTTTTACAGTCAACTGCACAATTTGTTTGTTACAAATTAGTTTAACTGTACAACAGTCAAAGGAAGAAACGCTAGTAGCAGTAATTCAAGAGAACTACAGAATAAATGAATTAAAGGACAATGCCATGGTAGTTATGGCTACAGTAGCGACATCATCACTCATGTCCCATTTTATGAAACCTGGGAGAGCCAATCAAATGTTCTTCCGCTCTGAAAATCTGCTCTGCGATCAGAGGCCAGAGGCAGCCAATGACAAATCATCTCCTGTATCTGGAGTCTGTCTCCGTGTCCTGAAGACATGGAGGGATTTGTCTCCATCTTCTCCTTTATGCTGCGATGACACGTTGTCATTTCAGGCAAGCAGGTGGCCCTTTGTCTATGATGATCTATTGATTTTCTTCTCGCCTCCTCTGGCTTGATTTCTCATTCTCCTACTTGTCGCAGTTGTTCACCCCTCTTCGCTGCCTGGAGAGAGAGAGAGGACGGGAGGACGAGCAGCTGCAGCCAGCGAAGAAGTTAAGAAAAAATAAATGACGCTTCAAATAAAGAAAGGTGGACGACACTTTTGAGTGGCTCCTGAATCGTTGAAGAGAGTGAAAAATCCTTTTTCCTCCCCTTCCAGTTGCTGGGTCTTCCTTGTGAAGGATCTACTGAGGATATATCAAAGTATCCAAAGAGACAAAGCTGCTGCAGGGGCACATAGAACTTATCTAATGACTTCACTCAAACATAAAGCCCACGGCTTTACTGAAACATTGGTAGGAACAACTCAGCCCCAAAATATTGGCAGGGATATGCAAACCTAAAACCTTGCAGTCAGACAGATCCACTCTGAGCCTCCCCCTAAAGAGCTTTTGCAGCAATTTAGATTCTTTGTGAAGACATTTGCACATCCAAATACCTTAGATGCGGGTACATCTAACCAGCACTCTGCTCCTGCTAGGCATCACAGTTCATAGATCATCCTAATGTTTTAATGTCTCTAGGTCTTTGTCAGAGTAGTACATACATTTCTTCAGACCTTATACAGTATACTTCTGACTTAGAGATCTAAAATGTGAGGACAATCAGTAAATTATGATGTTGTGTTGTTATGTATGTTGTTAGCGTGCACATAGGCAGTTTAAGCACTGGTACTGAGCCTTGGGCATTGAGGGGGAAGTTATAGTTTTTAAAAACAGGTCTGACTTTTTGGAAAAGCATGATTTGAATTTTGATTCTGCCGTCTCTAAAAAAAAAAAAAAAGTGGATGCAAAAAACGTAACCAAAGTGGTGAAACAGCAAAGTCCTCCACTGTCTGAATGGAAAATCAACAACCTTTCTATCCATTTTAAGGCCACTACCTCCTTAGACTAAACCACAGCTCAACGCAGATGGAAACAGGTAATGTTAGAATAAAAATCAATCAAATGGATGTCTACAATAGAGCTATCCCTCTATAACCATCCTCATTATTATGATTACACTCTCCATGTTCATATAATAGTGAGACTGAGACATGTCAGAGCTCTTACCTGGAGGCCCGTGGAGTTTGGCTTTCTTCACTGGAAGACAAAAAAGAAAAACACACAGATTAGTCACAACATGAGATATTATGACACACTTCTGTACTCACAGTAGCTATAATGACTTTATTTCTCTTGCATGCCATTTCTGAATTCTTCTTATTTTACACAATTTCAATGTTGTTCGTGTAATCTTTATTTTTGAGGGGTAAGATGGTTTTATGAATCTTCCATGTTTTCCTTAACACAGCCGTCTTTTTCCTCTGCTGTTATCTTGCAGCAGTGTTTATCTTCTCTGCTTGCTCACTGAACTAAGCAGAGATTATGCAGGCACATGGGAGGAGGACACACAAAATTGAAAATGTTTATGAGAAATGCACGCAGCATGATTTTACCATACACATGAAATGATATAAAAAGGAGGCAGACAATTCACACCTATAGCTTAAAATCAGCTTGATATCTCCACCATACAGTAGCCTACTATAGCTCCATTCAAAGACCATAATAACACTAAAAAGATGGAAATTATATGTCATTAATATCAACACTGAAGACTTTCTACAGTCCGATGATTGTGTCCATTGATAAAGAACTAAGAAAACATGCTTAAAAATATCGAATGAATACGTAACAAAAAGGGCACTCAAGGGGTGTAGACATCACCTACACAACATGCACCAAACTTCAGAAGTAAAAAAAGAAAGAAATTGAAATGTATTCCCTTTTCCATGCCCCATCAAACTGACAAATAAGTGGACGTAACCTCCTTAGCACAGACAACAAAGTTTCTTCAAACCAAATCTTTATAATGCTCAATGAATCCATCAGCAAAAACTGCCAAAAGTTTTGATTAATGAAGCTTTTAGCCCAGTGAACAATAACTCTTAATGCCGAGGCCTCAGATGGGAATAGAGCTCGGCATGTTCAACTGTAAAAGAAAAAAATAAATAAAAAAGGGGGGGAAAAGATTTTAATAAGAGACTGGAGCTTTTATGTTTCTTGTCAGTCAAAGTTGTGAATAAGCTCCTTATTAAAACATAAAACCATGAATCTGTATTGGCACTGTCTGGTGTAGGTAGGAGGTTAGGCTATTCTAAATGAATCAACAAGGAAATGGATTATGAATAAACAATGGATAAAGTCTACTACTTAATACATAAAATATTAACTCAACCCACTCAAACAATCGAACAATTCTTGGGTACGATACATTAGTGACGGGAAACAGTGGTTAATGGTTTACTGTGGGTGGACAGAGGCATTTGTTGTTGTAGCCTACGGCAGAAAGTCGACAAGAAATATTTCTGTAACAGACACAACCACTTTATTGCTGTATTTATGGTTAATCAGACCAATTCACCTTTAAAAACACACACTGACAACTTTCAAATACAAGACATTAGTCAGAGAGAGAATTACAACTCTACATAGCGTTAGCTTAATTAGCTTAGTTAGCTTAACTTTAGCCTCTTTTTTAACACATTGATCTTAAAGTGTTTGTTCTCCTACTGTGACCGGGCAAAGAATATAGTTGACTCCTCATCAGCTGTTTTAAATTAATCTTTAGCAGAAATTTCTAGACTTAAGATAAGCTTAACTGCACACTACCTAGTGACAAATGTTAGCAACCGCAAAAGAGAGATGGTGGAACAAACAGGAAGCACCCAAAAAAATATCTCTGAGTAGGACTTTAATGATATTGCAGTGAGCTGTTTGAAATTATGTGCCATAAATAATTCACATCGCTGGAAAATAAAAAATGTTTTTTGTAGCGTAAATGGAGATGTGTGATGGAATGTTCTGATATTAGCAACTAATTCTGGTAATCAATTAATATCTTATCTATAAATATTTACAAAGGCTACTGTATGTGCTCTGTTATAATGCACTTTGTTTTATAGCGTGACCACAAAAAAAGTTTTTGGGCCACTGTTATAAATAGTAGGCTACTAAGTTGTAGCTACTTTAACATGACCGAACATGATGGGGCCCTAGGAAAAAAATCACCACATTATTGTGTTTATAGGCTATGCCTAAATAATGGAGTCTTTGATAAATATTAAAAACAGCAGCCGCGAGATCTGCAGCCAGCATCCAATGTCCTGAAATGCCAGAGTCTTAAAATGCCAATATGTGTAGGGCTTCAGGCTAAAAAAGGCACCGGTATTGATCCACAATACAATTAACTACCCAGGAAATGTGTTGTAGTCATTGTACCGTGCAGCAGTATAAAGGTTCATTCCCTATCAAGGTAATTAAGTTGTTTAAATTGAGTTTAAATGCATATTCACATCCAGGGAGCTCAATACGTCCATTCAATCACATCCCCAAAAGGGTTGAGATGTGATAAGAGACTCGGACACAGAGAACAATACGCGGCGAGACAGAGAGATCGTTAATGGGTCATTTGTCTTAGGCTGTCAGCACAGCTTGCCTTGTGTGTCACTCGTGCCAGCTTGGCGGAGGCTCACAGGAAGCCCAGCGGCCTCGTTGGTCCGGGGCCAACCGCGCTCTGACAATATACCTGTGTGAATGGCCTGACGCTGTGAAACAGACTCACAGTGTTGTCTCACAGGTTTCTTTTCTAACTTTGGAGCTGTGCTCTCCAAAACCAGAACCTCAATCACAGTCTGGTTTTATTGCCTGGTAGATTTTCACATTTAAGGAATGTGTTTTGGTGATTGGTGTAAAGCAGTAAACCTGGATAAATTGAATATGAATAGAAAATGCAATACAACACAGATGTGCAGATGATGATGAAGCTGTGCCGGGTAGTCTCATTGTGGCCTTTTGAGTTGCCCATTGATTCATTCAATGGAAAGGTGAAATAATAAGCAACAGTGAGTATTATTTACTTAATCACCACCCTTATCTAAACAAAAAACAACATTTTTAGTCATTTATGTCAATACTTTTTAATATAAAATATGGGAACATGAGTGAGATTTTCTTGTAACAGAACCTGGAAATGCTGGTTTCATCCCTTTCATGTTGTTTGTTCATCCCAAAAATCAACACGTTACAGCCTCTGTCCGTGCAGAAAAAGTCTGGACTCTATTACAGTATGAGGTGTTTTTTTAAGACCTTTATGACACTGGCTCAAAGGAGTGGAATTTCGTTTGTGGTGCCTGAAATATTTGGAGAGAAGTGAACACTTCTTCCAAGAAACACTGTATCAGCTATTTTGGACAATGGGCAGACCCTTATATCTATATATTTATGTCTTTAAAACAATGATAAAGAAAGTCATTAAGATGCTGCTGGCACAACCTCACTTAAAACCCGCAATGTTGTAAACAAAGAGATGTTGCTTTTGGCTTTTCTTTCAGTTAGGACACCAAATATCAAACTGAATTCTTCTCACTAGCACTGAGGAAGTAGCAGAAGTGAGAGAAATGAGTGTCTCCATTTAGCGGAGACATGCTAAGTGAATATGCTGCATTAATGTCTGATGGGTCCCCAGGTAGAAGTTATGTAAAGACACGGATCTGTTTGAGGCTGCACAGTGTTTTGCTACGAGCTGCACTCACAGGCAAAATGACAAGTTTAGTTTACACATGTGTGTGTTTCATCGATCCCTGGGCGGCAATTAATTGTTTTTGGTTAAATAGAGAATAGGGTCAGAATTTGAGCAGCACCAGTGAAGCGGGCGGGGGATGGGGATGGGGATGGGGATGTGCTGTCTGACTTTTATTTATGTTGAGATGTTTTACAAGCGTCTCAGGAGGGTTTTTAATCACAAGCGGCATGAACATCTTTTATAATCTATTAGTTTGCAAAAAGAAAAAGAGCCACTCACACACTGCTCCTGTCATGGAGGAATCTAAACCTTTCATCCAAATATAATTTCATTCTCTACAAATAAAGAAAAGAAATGGTTTCTGACAGCTCATATGTCTACTCCACCCAGGAGACACCTGTCCACATTGATTCATCATCGTGCTGCTGTAACGCTGGAAAATGGACAGCTCGGGAGAAATGGATCGAAAGTTGATGCAACTGAACGTCGTCGTCTTGTTAAACTTGTCAAAACCTGGCACCTACTGTACATTACCCATTATAAGTGATGGGAATAATGGCTTTATAAAATAACTGCATTACTAACAGCGCTACTATTTTCAGTGTAGTAAACAAAAAACTTACAGTTTCCCCGTTATAACACTGTTACCGTTACTAACAATTAAATGCGCCATTACTCAACCAAAGAAGTCCTGTCACAAAACAATAAAACACCTGTTTAGGTGTAGTACGGTACATACACATTTTTTTTTCAGTCGATCAACTGATCAACTATCAACTATACTAGACGGGAAAAAGCAACACAGTAGTTACTCTTCTGGTAATTAGTTACTTTTATAATGTAGTAATTCAGTTACTAACTCAATGACTTTTTGGGCAACTTACTTGTAACTATACCTAATCGCTTTTTAAAAGTAACGTGGCCAACACTGTCCAAAATACAACTCAATCGCCACTTCTATACAGTTCTCCTTTAACTTCACTTCACTGTCGTCTATTGGTATCATCAGCATGAATGAATGAATTAACAAAGCAAAACAAACAAAAAAAAACATGAATGATCTAGTTTTCCACTGAGCCAGGTCACGTGTCAAAACACAGCCCATCAAATCAAGCATGAAATCAAAATGCCGGTGTATATCGTGCGGTCGTTAGCTGGAGAGACTAACGCAGAGGTCAGTGTCACATCGCCCTGCAGCACGGAGGAGGACGAGCCTGATCTGAGGTTGTATATCAGGCCAGATATCAGGCACGTGTCCAGCGCAGTGATTGTATGAGGGGGATGCGTGCCTCTGGTGACCGAGCGTTCGTTCGGCTGGTGGGATAATCCCCCCGAGCTAATGCCTTAAGCAGGGCTGAAACCTACCGGACCCTGCTGCATTGTGCTGTGGACCAATAACAAAGAGAGATGGCCGAGTGCGGTAAAGTGAAGGTTTCTCACCTGTTACGAGCAGTTGAAGTTAAATTCGGCCAACATTTTTTTTTTCTTTTTCTCTGTCATGGGGCGTTTAAAAGTGCTTAGTAAAAGTCAGAATCCAGTGGAAATCCGTGGTGGATATTTTTGGGGGCGAAACAGCTGACTGATGCTCATATGATGAGTCATGGATTAGATTAAACCTGCTGCACTGTTTGAGGAATATTATGTCATGGCTCAAATCTGTGATGTCTGTGTGCGCTGCAGATCGTCCACCAACAATCAGATGAAAACATGAACGCCAGTCGCCCTCACACACGCACAGTTTCAGGAAAGAGGGAAGGCTTTTCTCCTCGGTTAAAAAAATAACTATTTTTAAAGGAACAATCTTTGTGATTACAATATTCAGCATATCAGACCAGTGTCCATCACATTTCTGCATAGTAGGAGTGTGTTACGTGACTCTACTTGCTATAAATGCTATCATTTTCTACTGTCAATGCATCCATTTTGATTTATTATCACCAGAGAACCCTGTCGTAAAGGGCAGCTTTTAAGGGATAGTTCAACATTTTGGCAAATTTGTCCATTGCCATAATCCCTATAGTAACAGCAGTAGGTTCATTACCTTTATTTGTCGGTGCAAGTTATTTTTAGAACGGCGGAGCAGAGCCGTGAGCTGCTCAGAGCTAAGCTACGGAGGCTAATGGGATTTCTTGGTTTCCCTCATCAAACTCGTCAAATCCACAATCCAACAACTCCAAAACGCTCTGGTGGACAAGTTGTGACCTGCACATTCACCACGCTATGAGATAATAACAGAACGATACGAGACCGAGTTGTTTTAGAAGTAAATGCAGAGACTGCTTGCTGAAAAACTGCCCCCGACGGGAACGCACATCAGCGGCTTTGCATGAATTTCTCCATCCTGCATATGTTGTGATGTCCATCCACATGGTCACTGTTGGGACTCTCCTGTGAAAGCCATTTTTCTCCTAAGGGCCTTTTTGCCTGCCACTAACAAAATAATAAACAAATGTTTGTCTCTCTTTGGTCTTCTCATCTTCAAAAACACACACACACACAGGACTCATTCAATCTGTAGATCACATCAATAGTGAACGCACATCTCAGCCACCCATGCCAACGTCCTACGCAGAGTTAGCAGCCATCAGTATAGACTCTAATTCCAGCCTGACTTTGAAGAAATGATGACAGTTGACGACGCTACAAAGCCGCAGTGATTATATGTCATTCCCACTGTACACCAATGACATTCTTGTCTTCATTAGATTTGAAGCTCTGACTTTGTTCACTTAATGGCTCCTCTGGTGGCTCTGGCTTGATCTCTTTGAAGTGACATGTGGAAGTGCAGCTTTGAAGCTCAGGAGTGGAAATAACCTGTTGCCGTTGAATTAAAGACGTTTTTTTTTCCCCCTCTCTTTTCTTTCCTCCAGCCTCTGAAGAGAAGAGGCGACGCAGCGGCAGGTTCAGCAGGAGTCTGAACTCACTTAAAACAGGCCACATACAGCGAACAGTCCTGGCAGGGGTGTCTGACTTTTGCGCTCAGTATGTCTGGGTATTTCAGTCGCCTTTCTTCTTCTTCTGGACGGTTATTGACGATTGGATCTTTGTGTAATGGCTATTGAACAAGACGTAGTTCATAACAGGAGCAAGACAAAAGGCAAAGCCACTTTTTTTCTTTTTTTCCTCTTGTTCCTTAGTCATTTATTATTGAGACTTTTTGCACGACAATGAGCGCACAGGTTGACATATAAATACGCCGGCCATTTTTATTAGATACTCCCTCTCCAACTACTTCTTGTTGGGGCGTTTTTGACTTGGATATGACGGTACAAGAGACACACGTATAGTAAAGATCATCTCAGTTGAGAGTTGACCTGGTGATCAACTGCATTAGCGGCTGACCACGCCCATTTGGGATGGGCTCTTACCACACGACCACCCCAGAACACCCTGACTTCTTTGTCGAATACGTTTCTGGCTCAGCCCTAAATAACCTCACTGATGAGGTCAGGTCAGTGAAAAAAACCAGACTGATCCTGGCAGATCCAGACCACTGACCCACGACATGAAGAGTTCAGGCTGCTTCCTTCTGGACGCATATATCTGCTGCGAACAGACTAACAGGACTAACAGACTGAAAGATTCATTTGTCCCTGCAGCAGTTAGATTTCTTAAAGGACCTGTTTGTTGTCTTGTCATACATGTTTGTTTCTATGTTTTTATTACTGGCTGTGAAACTAATTGCCCCTAGGGGATAATAAAGGTTCTTGAACTTGAACTAGAACTAGGCTGGTCACATGCCAGAGAGAAGATGCATTGTAAGGTATGATGATATCGACTGCGGCTCAAAGCGAGCATCAGAAGAGGGAAGATTTAAGTGGCTTTCAACGTAGTATTTTCAGAAACTGTTGATCTACTGGGATTTTTCAGTAGACACAACCATGTTTACCGTTTAACAGAGTGGTCTGGGGGGAAAAAAAAAAGAGGAAATATCCAGTGAGCAGCAATTTTCTGCACCAAAATGCCTTGTTGATGGCAGAGGTCAAGGCAGAATGGCCACAGTGGTTCTGGCTGATAGAAACAACAGGCAACAGTAACTCACATAAGCACTCGTTACAACTGACCGAGGTCTGCACTCTGCAGAGCAGCTTCTCTGACCGTGCAACGCGTCAAACCTTAAAGCAGATGGGCTACGGCAGCAGTAGACCACACCGGGTCCACTCCTGTCAGCTAACTGCAGGAAACTGAGGCTACAATTCACACTGACACCAAACTTAGACAATAGAGGATTGGAAAAACACAGTCTGGTCTCCACATGAAAACATGGACGTGGTGGAACAGGATCCTCATTGCTCGAATGTGCTGCAAACAAACTCCACTGACCAACTGTGGTCCAACGCCTCAGCAACAAAACAGTAGATAACAACAGACAACCATCCACTACGTCCAGCTATACTGTCGTCAGGACAAAGGTGCAGAGTGCATGGAAAACCGTTCATTCCCGTTGACATGAAACATCTTAATCAGTACAGACAGACAGACAGTCAGTCAGCCTACTCCCTCAGCACACAGAACTTTATATCCGTCTGTTCTCTCTCATCCCTCACCTGCTGCTCATCTTCTTCCATAACATAGCTTTTATTGTGTCTTGTGTAACCATATTTTTTTTCTTATGTGACATGTTACGGCTCCCTATCCGGGCAAGAATTGATTTTAAAATTCTTTTAACTGTCTATAAAGCAATAAATGGTTCCGCTCCAAATTACATCACAGCGCTTCTCGGTCCTTATACTCTGTCAAGATGTCTCTAGTCGTCTCCAGTCGGTGAATAAGGATTCAGTTATCACACCCCCAAAAAGTGGAAATCCCTCCCTCACAATATTAGAAGCCCCTCAAACGTCAGTATACTTTCAAAGGCATTGCGTTTTGCACTCTCTTACCCATAGGCCAGTTTCCAATCTGTTTATATCTGTGCATTATACTACTCTGTTTATTTATATTTTTATATTCTTGTATTCTGCTTTCATTATTTTTTTGTATTTATGTTGTGAAGCACATTGGTTGTCTCACAGGAATTGTGCTACATAAATAAAGCATCTTCTTCTTTTTTTCTTAGCGTATTTGATTTCCTGCAGACAAATTCTGCCTTTTGCAAACAGTGAAGTATTTTCTTATTTTCTGTTCTTTTTCTATCTGTGTAATGCAATATGGACCAATTGCATCTCGCAATACAATATGGACCAAGAGACCTCTACGCCACAAATAATCAAGGCAGTGCTGAGATGGGGGGGGGGGTCCAAGTTATGCACATTTTTTTCTTCGCCTGCATTAATTCACATCAAAACTATGCAGCATTAACCGTAAGCGGCTCCTTCCTGCAGCCTCTTCGTCTAGATTTATCCTTGTAAAGTAAAACATAACTCATCAAACACCAGATTAATCTAATTTCCCTGCTCGTTCATTTCTCTCAGGTCCTTTTACACCTAAAAAACAAAATAAATGTGTCCAGCAGCAGCTCTGGCAATCAGACCCGACACCCTCCGCCGGCAGACAGCCGTAGAGCAGTGTCATTACAAGGGGGCCAGACGGTGGGTCTATTTTTAGCTCTGGTCCTTCGACTCGCGATGGGTTTGAGTGTGTGGAGGTTGGCAACCTGGTGGCCATGTCATTAACACCCTCTTGCTTCCATTAAATGACAGCCCCTGCAGACCCCGCCAAGCCAACCTCATAGATATAACTATTATGGATCTACCCCGTGCATTCATGTGTGTGTGTGTGTGTGTGTGTGTGTGTGTGTGTGTCGGTCACAGTGCACTGTTCCCTCTCTGAATTTATCAGTCACAGTTCACAAAAACTCACAGAGCTACAGTACAGAAGAAGAGAGGTGTTGGACTCATCGAGAGACGGTGAATGAGAAAGTGACGCTGAGTTAAACTCGTCACAGAAACGTTGGCATCAATTTATACAAGTAGGCAACTAAACATGTGACAGTCCAGACAGGCACGACTGTTATAAAAGCAGCATGTATGGGTGGATGTGGGAAGTAATGTAAAGAAAATCCATTATTAAGATCCTATGTATACAGTATTAGTCAGGCACTACTGAGGGAAGTGAAGTCAGACTTGTTTTCATCATAAATGCAACAAAATCTACATATTTTTGCCAAATAAATATATTTTTCCACAGAGATCAGACCCCCCATTATTTTCCTCTTTGTCACTTTAAAAGATTAAACACTGTATTTTATCACTTTTTCTCACTGTTTTTTTTTTTTTAACATTTACCAAATCCAGTGGATTACATTTGCAGTATCACAAACCTTCCTTCTGTTATAGGCTCATTGTATAGAATATATTATCAGTCCAGCCCAGACAGTAACACTTTTTTTTTTCCTTTTTTTTTTTTATTCCTCAGGCACTGAGCTGCAGCACATTTGGTTTAAAATAAAATAATGAATACGACATTAAAGTGCCAAGTCTCTGCTTTAATTTAAGCAGGGTTACATCAATTTAGAGAGAACTACTGTGTGGGAGATACAGACCCCCCTTCTTTCTTTTTCTTAAACAAGAGTGCCCAAATTACAAGGGTTCAAAAGTAATTGGAGGCTCGGCTGCTTGAGTGTGTTTCTTGGGGAAACTGCAGTGCAACAGCCTTAGTTTGTGCAGAAGAAGAGCTCAGAGATGATTGAGAGCTGCCATTTAGACTGCGGGTGGAGGACACGTCCGTCACTGTGAGGGGTAAACATCTGACTGTGCAGGAGCAGGAAGAGGCAATCGTCCATCAGAGAGATATCAATCAACAGCTGGGTGGTTTTTCTTTTGTTGTTAAAGGTTCAGTGTGTAATAATTGTCAAGGTTTATTGGCAAAATCTGAATTAACTACCCAGGGATATATTTGTATCAGTGTATAATCGCTATAAAATAAGCTTTGTTTGGTTTTCGTACTTTTATAATTATTCTTTTATAGCAAGGGTCTTGCTTTAGAGAGTGTCGCCATCTTGCGCCGCCATGTTTGTACGGCAGCCCGAACAGAAAAATTCTAGCCAGACAGAGAGCACGTTTCACTAGTTTCACTTTCATAAATAAACCAAAGAAAAAGAAGTACGAAATGGCAGACATATCGTAAAATGGTTTAGATCTTCACCTCATGCTCCTTTTGGCCTCGGAGGCCACCGTCACCTTGCCGACAGGAGGAGTGAGTGCAAGCGAGCGAGTGAGTGAACACTGCAAACTAGAATCTGAACGCTAGATATCACAGTATTCCCCCCATTTTACACACTGGACCTTTAAAGGGATAGTTCACCCTAGAATGATATTTCGCTCATTATCTACTCACCCTCATGTGGACTAAGGGCTGGAAGAAGTTTCAGAGTCCTCCGTCCCTTCTCTGAGTTACAGGGGGTCTCAGCGTAGCAGTGCCTGTCCATATAACGGTTGCAAAGGGACACCAGAGCTCTTCGTAAAAAAACACACACAAAAAAACATCCAAATACCTCCATGCTGCTCGTATGTAATGTCCGTCTTGTGCTGAAGCCCCAAATTGCGTAATTGTCCCGAAAAAAATTAAATAAGTCTATATTTTAAGCTTGTTTGTAGCGGAAGCTTCTCGAAGCTCCTCTTCCTGGTCCGTCCAAATCTCGCGTGATTTGCGCCGGCGTCAGTGCGGTTACTGCGAATCACGCGAGATTTGGACGGACCAGGAAGAGGAGCTTTGAGAAGCTTCCGCTACAAACAAGCTTAAAATATAGACTTATTTAATTTTTTTCGGGACAATTACGCAATTTGGGGCTTCAGCACAAGACGGACATTACATACGAGCAGCATGGAGGTATTTGGATGTTTTTTTGTGTGTGTTTTTTTACGAAGAGCTCTGGTGTCCCTTTACAACCGTTATATGGACATGCACTGCTACGCTGAGACCCCCTGTAACTCAGAGAAGGGACGGTGGACTCTGAAACTTCTTCCAGCCCTTAGTCCACATGAGGGTGAGTAGATAATGAGCGAAATATCATTCTAGGGTGAACTATCCCTTTAAGAAACACAGACAGAGCCTCTAACATCAGCTACAGGTTTCTGAGGAGCAGTTATGAAGCTCGGAGCGGGCTGCTGCACCGCCGCCATCTTGGAGAATAGGTGTAAAACATGGTGGTGCCAATGGGAGCAGAACAACATACAACATACCCTGGTTTCAAACAGACACGGCTGAATCCCACTTAATGAAGACCAGACTAGACGATACAGCGTCTGGTCTAAAGGTCAAAGACTTCAGACTTCTTTATGTGCTGAATAAAATATACAGCATATCTCACATTAAGACTTGTCACTTCATCCTGTATTGATACAACCATCCTTAAATCAAAGCCGAGACTCACTCACAGTCACTTTCATGTAGAAGCTATTGATCCAGTTCAAACTGAATGAGCTGAGATTTAGAGCCTGAAGAATAAGACACGTGTAACTTTTCAAACATTTATAATCCAGACTGAAAAGAGCAAAAACTTAAATCAATCAAATCTGAATTATGTGTCACCACAGTTAATATCATAATACTGTGTAGTTATTGTGTTTGTGGTTTGCTGTGGACAGAGGACACACCACTGATTCACTTCATTGATTCATTTCTTGAAGCATTAATCCATTCACCATTATTAGGTTAAGTTGCGTAATATGAGTTTGATGACTTAACTGAATATTGGTCTCAGTGTGTGTGTGTGTGTGTGTGTGAGATACAGTAGCACTTACACCACACTGCGCACTGCATAATCACAAATTAACAGAGACTTCTCTCCCTGCTGTGTCCCCACTTCACCACGGTAATGAGCCAATTAGAGACACCTCAAGAAGTCCAGGAGTGATCAGCTAGGAGGGGGTCCAGGGACGAGGGGGGGGGGGGGGGCTCAGATATGATGACATTAACACACACACACACACATCATTCCCTACTGTACGTCCAAACCTAAACCTGCATCACTCTGTGCTCATTCTTCATAAGCAATTGCAATACAACCAACACAAACACAAATATCATTAATATCATGAGTTATTGATTGATTGTTTATAATAGTATTATTATTATTTTTATAAGGTATATTTAAGATTAGTGTCAACCAAAATGGAGGACAAACAGAGCAGATAAAGAAATATAAAATATGATATATGGAGTACTTCCCTACATCGGTCGTCACCTATCACATTCACTATAAACATCCTATAGATACAGGAAGTTTATAACAAATACGGAAACCAAAAGTAAAATAATGTAATGCAAGAATATATAGATTATCATTTTTCATATACGATGTTGCAACCAGATATGTTACCAATATATTCAATCTAAGAAAATACAGAATTGACATAATGTAAGTTTATTAAAACAGCCAATATGTATGGCTAATATACAGTATATTTAAAAAATCTGTATTCTTATATATACTTTTACATTACATCTAAAATTTGACTCATGATGATGATGATATGATGATATCAACATATAATGACAGGCTTTGAGATGGATATACAGTTAATAGTAACATCAGATATAATTGTAAATGCTAGAAATATGTTTTTCAACCTTGAGGTCGGGACCCCACGTGGGGTCACCTGGAATTCATGTGTGGTGTTTTAAATTATGATTAAAACACCACACATAATCTTAAACAACTGTATTCTATACTTTCACTTTCTTGAACATAAATCAAGTTCAAATAAAATGCAGCATATAAAAATATCTGAGCTGGAGCATCTTGATTGACGGCTGGTCACCAGAAACTTATGATGTCAAAATGGAGTCATGAGCCAAAACAGGGTGGGAACCACTGCACTATATCAATATTGTTCCACTTTCTAATATCTCTAATACGTGCTTTTATCTTATACATATACATATGTCATATATGTGTAACATTTGTGCATAAAAACCTGGAAATTTAAATGATTCATCCGTCTTTGTCATCAGATACATAATCAGTTTCCTTGAACCCAAACCAAAGAACAAGTCTGAGTTGAGATGAGCGATGACAGACCAGGAAGAGAGTAGCTTTATCATGATAGAGAGGGAATGAGAAGAAGGAGGAAGTGAAGTCCATGTCCCACGTGAGTCACAGTGCAACACACACACACACACACACACACACAGAGGCATAAACACACATACACAGGAGAGGAGAGAAAAAGCAGCAGATGGCCCAGAGGATTATTTCCTCTCTATCCCCACCCCCCTCTCTTCCCAGACGGGCCGCTGAAGCTTTACTTGTGTCCCTGTCATTCCAACACAGTGAGCCGCTGTACCGACTGACCCGCTCTGTCCTCACCTACTGTCCTTACCTACGGCATCTGGTGGCCTTAATAAATAAAAAATAAAATAAAATAAAAGCTTTCAGATATGACCGAGTCCCTCCCTGCTCTCTCCACAGTCCACCTGCGTGTGTTCGCCCCTCATTACCGCAGGTATCGTTTTGATCTAGTGCAGTTTCTCCACAGTATAGCCCTGCTGACATTCAGCAAATGATGCAATACACCGTTGCACTACATGTATGCATTTATTCCACTGCTAATTGCCATCCAGAAATAGCTGAGTGTGGGTACCGACCTCCTCCCACCCTCTCCCGCCTGCAGCCACCATGCAGGGGGCTTTGAGGGCCCGGCTTCCACACAACAAGGAACAAGGAAGGACCGGGAGGGGAAATGCGGTTGTACTTTACGAAAAGTACACACCGCAGCTCTGAGGAAACGAGGATGCTGCTCTTCTGGTTCGTCTGCATTTCCCCCTCAGTGACTTTTTTTAATCAGCGAGCGAGTGAGGGAGCATCTGCCACGTCCGGGGGAGGAAAAGACTTTAACTCTGGCTTAGGGGTCAGAGAATGTTTTGTCAGTGGTCAGGACGACGAGGGAGTTACCATGAACAATTTTCAATTTTCATGTCATGTCATGTCATAGGTTTGGAAAGGAAACACTTGTCTGCCATCCACCACATTATTATCAACGCTTAAATAAAAGTCTGAAGCAAACTTCAAGTGTTGTCAAACTTTTTCGGTAGTCGCCGTACAGACGAGGCAAAAACATGGAAACCCCCAAAAGTACAGTTAACATTCGGTTTATCAAATCAAGGGAAAACCACATGCCAGTGTTATCACTTGATCAATCTAAATGTTCTCTCACAACCACCATGAATGAACTGTCTGATTCTGTGCAATTTAAACATCCAATAATAAAGACATAATAACAATATATCATCACTTCATTTGCAGACAGTTTCCTATTAAACCATTAACTTTAATATTTTAGTCCAGTGTTCAGTCTTTTTATTCCAAATAGTAATTCAAAGTCTCTCTTGATAAACTGGAGGCAAGGTGTACAAACGTCCTTGGTCATACTGTCTTCTACATCACCTCGCTGATGTATCCCAGAATGCATTTCTTACAAAACGGCAGCGACAGTGGCTACTGGCAGGGATGAAAGCTGTTACACTTTTTACTAATAACACAGTTTATATGTCTTTTGTTGGAGTTTTAACATTTTTTTTTATTTCACAACGTTTCAGTTTTTGGTTGTTTATAGAAGCAACAGCTGTTTTTAAATCTGGTGCAATGATTTCTGGGATATCAGAGGAGTAACAGTAGCAGAAGCCTTCGCCTCATGGCCTGCCATCTCATTTTGAAAAGCTGCAATGCATCATGGGGCATATCAGTAGCTATGTCCAGTATGTCTTACTCAGAAACTCTTGCATCCAGGTTTTTCTCACATATAAAAAATCCTCACACTAAGCAGCATGAACACATTATGTACTCATTTTAATGGTTCAGGATACATCCGTCATGGTTTGGGCTAAAATACAGCGAACATTTAAGCTCATCTTTGTTGTCACGGTTACAGCAGCTAATAACACGGTTACATTTATAGATCATAAAAACAACATAAACAGCTACGTCTACATCTTTACACTACGTCACTGTGCTTCTCCATTTGCTCCGATCACAATCACCATGGATACACCTGACGTCACCTGACAATATCAATAACACAGCTACAGGCTCCTTTTAGCTCTGGTTTTGGTCTCCACCAGCTCCAGAGAGAAAAATTAGGCTGTTTGTCGCCTTTTTTAGGAGTTTTTAGGGGAAGATTCCCATGCAGCATCTTCTTATCAAGACAAATGCTACAAAATCTATTGCTATAAAGTTGAGGTGGCTTCATCCAGCTCAAGCTCTACATGTCAAAAATCCAATGAACACGACCCAACTCTGCTCTGAGACGCTCTGAAGGTTTTTACGGTTCCAAGTGAACACGAGCCTCAGTCTCCATCAATCTCTGTGGCAGCTATCAAACAAAATGATGGTCTTTTTTCAAATATATATATATATATGTTTCCACTTGGCTGAGTCCACTGCGACCCAGCTGTGCTTTACATCTCTCCACCTTCTCATCCCTCCTCAGTCTGTAATAGAGGAGAGTCTGGGTGGCGGTGGCGGCGCTCACTCGCAACCCCCCCAGAGACGAGAAGTGGTCAGAAACCATCAGTGAGAAACAATACACCGGGGGGCTGAGAGTCGGAGATAGGCAGACAATAGTTTGATGATGGTGTGAAAATCAATCATCAGTGTCTGTGTGTGAAAGAAGAGCAATTTGTAATCTGGAGAGGAGCCAAAGTGTTAAATAAACTGGTGGAGCTTCTACTTTAACTAAACCGTCTGTCTGTCTGTCTGACTGTCTGCACACAGAAACTACAAAACTACAAACCACAGCTTCCTGCTTCACCTCAGGAGTCTTGCTCGTGGGCACCTCGGCAGGAGAAACCAGCAAAACCAACAGCATTCAACATACTCACTACACTAAGCACTGCTGTTTATCCCTGAACCGATCTACAGGAACATCCACTCAGTAATATTCATTCAGGATTAACCTCTTAAAGACTAAATTAGTTGGTTTATACCTTTATTCTAAAACTTTGATATTCAGCTTTTCATTAAAAATCTCTCAGCTGGGCTTTAGATTCTCCTGTGAGCTTCTAGTTTCCACAGGTCAGCATTATGTGTATTACTATATATTAATGTTTCAACGTATTGCAGCCCCTTTTGTTCCAGGTTTTTCAAATTAAAGCATAAAAAGAGGGAAGGCTGACCACGTTTCAAGTCAGTATTAAAAAGAGAGAGAACAGTCAATGAGTTGCTGTAATTATTCCTGAGACGTTTCTTCCTAATTTGCTTCCTGTATGACTGCAACTGGAAGATATCCACTTGACTCAGGCAGGCTGCTGCAGCCCCGTAATAACTTCAAATAAACTTCTTAATCTATGAAACAGAAGATTTTCATTCTGGAAAACATGCTTGTGATGTTTATCTGGAAACATGATTGTCATTTTAAGGGAGACTAAAAATTAAATGATCAAAACAACTCTATTTTTAAGCCTTGGACTCACTCACTCACTGGCTCTTTTTTTCCAGACTGATCACTCTGAAGTGTCACAGCCAAAAAAAAAACATTTATTCACCGGACGACATCCCAGTCCAGCTTCATACACAACCTCTTCAGCTCCAGTATTTTATTGTTTTTGTTGTAAATGACTCTCTGTTGTGTCCCAGCTGCTATGTTTAGTCCAGAAACAATAAACTGACTGATAGGTTGCAACATTTTACATTTTTTAATTGAAATTTGTACTTAAATCTACTTCAATTTCTGGTAACTTATCAGCCGACACACATGAAAATATGATTCATCTATTGGCGGCGACTATCAGCTCGGATATAAGCATGGCTGATCTATCAGTCTGAGGCTGTGAATGTTGTTTTTTCTTTTTACTCCTGACTGACACTCTGATATAACGACATGCATCGATCTAACCCCTGCAGAAATACCATATACAGTATAACATCCATGTCACCTACACCTTCACACATCCCATATTTGATGGTAAACATGTTTACCATAAATATCCTAAGTAAATGTGCATATATTATGAAATCTGTGATTCATTTCTATATAAAATGTTCAGACGTATACTGTATGTTAATGATATATATCTAATGTCTATATGAGAAAGTATCAAAAACAACACAAATATATAATAATCTATATGCTGGTGTATGTTTTTAAACTATGTTCATCTCCCTATTGTGGGGAAAGTGGTGTCAGACCTTTGTAATCCACTGTGTATGATATCAACATATCCCGACAGGCTTTGGGATGGATATAATTACATAACACATGTCCACAATATGAACATGCATTCGTATAGACATACGATATGTCAGTGTATGAAATCCCTCCAATTTCTAATAAATCCCATATGTGCAAATATGGGAATTCAATAGGGTACATGTAGCTGTGCGTGTGCAATCAAATAGCCTACACACACACACACACACACACACACACACACACACACACACACACACACACACACACACACACACACACACACACACACACACACACACACACACACACACACACACAGGTAAAAGTCTTTGTTTATAACTGGACAAGTTATCTAGAGAGACACAAACTAATAAAGTGTATTGATTTTATGGATTTACACTAATTAACAGGATCATTGTTCTCATCAGCTCAGCTGCATAAGTAAAGTGTTGGAATGAGGCTAATCGATATATAGGCATTTCAATATATAGACTAGCCTATCAAATAAATATGTCCCTGTGGATCCAAGTCCAACCTGCTTAAAGTTTTTTTTTTTCTTATCTCCTCGGTGTGCAGCTCATGTATGAAGTCAATATCGCACATATATCCAGGATTAACTTCAAATCACTCACTTCCATTTGATCGCACTCACTTTTCATCAATATTCAACCTGTTTCTGTGTTATCAATATAGTCTAAATATCTTGTAAAGTGGACGAGCTGCGGCTCTCCGGTGAGACCTTACCTCTGACACACAGCAGGGACATCGCAGCGGGATTTTGTGCAACAGTTCCTCCAAAGCCGATGAGCCCTCTCAGTGAGTTTGCAGCCCAGTTGCCTGTTGCACATCAGTCACTTCTTTTCCTTCTCCTCCTCCTCCTCTTCTTCTTTTTCCTCCTACAACACGTCGCTCACTTTCCGCTTCATCGCATCGGTTCGTACGGAACAAGTGGGCAGATGTGCGCGCCAGGTGGGCGATCCTGGCGGGGGGAGAGGGGGAGGGTCCTGAGGGCTTCAGGGGGATGACTGACTGACTGTCACTGTCACCGGCAACAGACCGACCAACTACTAGCCGACGACCGGTGGAGCGGGGCGGCTCTTGTGCTGCGTTCAAGGACTGAGGTGAACGTCGGAAATTGGACCGATCGGCGCGCACGGATACAAACGAGCGTCGACATGGTTGGAGCTTCAACGCCGCCTCGTGTGGCGGATGTTGTATCGTCGACTAAGGAAAACCTCATGTCACTGAGACAATCAATACTTTCTTTAAAAGATAATTGATCAATAACAAGGTGTTTGTTTAAATGCACAGTGATAGGGTAAAGTTGTTCTGTTTTTGTTTAAGCTACCTGTTCCTGAACGTAGGCTATCCCATACAGGTGGTGGACGATCTGCCATTTTGATTTGATTCAGACACAGGTGCATCTTGGGAAATTATTTAGGCTACTAGTATTTCTAAGTTTGTCTCTTTCAGCAGACTTTTTTCTTTTCTTTTTTTTAGAATCAAATAGACACTGTTAAACTTATGGTTAGCCTACTTCTATGACCTAAATATTTGCTAATAGCTACATTAAAAAAACAATAATCTGGGGACTAACTAAAACTTCACCAAGCTTTCATTTAAATCTTCTTTTTTTTCCTAATATTTTGGATTTAGGCTATATTGAAAAATAAAAGATTTCCACCACAAACAATAAAGATAGCTTAAAAAAGACAGGAAAGTCATGTTTTAAGCACTAGGCCTACTTTTGATTTTAGATGTCATCTGTGCCACATGAAACCTGGAGGTGCAAGAGGTCAGACAGAAACATGGCCTGTCATCGTAAAGCCACCATCATGGTGTCCAGAGTGTGCAGTAGCCTACAGGCAATAAGTTCTGATAAAGGTGCAACTGGATATCAAACTTAGACCACAGACACCAACCCCCATGTGAAATTGTATTAATCACACAAAATATATTGATTGGTGTGAGCTTGAATTGCTTTTCATCAGCAACATGGGCTACTTCTTCTATGAGTGCATGATAAAAAAAAAAAAAATTATTAATGTTAAAAAAGTGAGACCACCAGAGAAACCCATTTCCTGAGGTCAGGGGTCATAGCCTCATGAGTTCACTGGCAACAGTAGTTAATGGAGACAACGCAGGTTCTGTGAGAAACAGTTAACAGACAAAGAAATGATTTCTGGATTGCACACACTACGTATCATGTTTGCAAGATTTGCATAACTCTTAATCACCTTGTGAAAAAACATAACTCTCAGTAAAGGCAGCACCAGGATTATTGAGTTGAAAGTACATCAAGGACTTGAAGCTGGTGTGAAGTTTCTGGCAGCGCCCTAACAAGTTTGTAACATGATACATTATAACCTGAACTCTATTTCCTTGTGTAGCTCATGCCACCACTCATACGTATCTGTTGCTGAACAACATGTGGTGATTAAGAGTTTTGCTTTTTTTAAAAACCCACAATGTTTAATGAACCATTTTAGTGTAGTAAGGAAGAGTGTTAAGTGTAACCCTGCGAGGTTCAGTAGGTTATGGTCCCTGACATCTGCATGTGGACATTCTTTGACTGTTTGCATTTGGCGTTGCTCGAAGCACATTTAGTTACTTTAAGCTTTTGAAATCCTAATTTGTTTACACCCCTGTCCACTGGCTAGCAGTCTCCTTCCCCTTAATCACTTAAACACTACACTTACCTAGCTGGAGCCGTAGCCAAAGCCTCTTTTACGTCCACAACTGAGATGGGCTCCACTTATTCTTAGTGGAGAGAAGGAGCAGAGAGAAAATAAACAAATAAAGTATCAACTTTGAAACTGTAAAAGTCAGGATTTTAAAGTTATGTAAACTCACCATGGTGATTTGGTCTAAAAGTTGGGAACTATGGGCTGAGGCCTGGGCTTGTAGTTGGAAACTTGGAGCTGGGGCAAAGGCCTTGGCTGGTGGTGAGGAACTATGCGGCTGAAAGTATATGAGTGTCTTTTAGAGGTAGCGCCTAAATGCAAAAGAACAGCAGAAACAACCTGGAGACAGAGAGTTATTCTGTAATTTTGCATAAATTGCATTTATCCACTTTACATGACAGTCCAGCATCAAACAACAGTAGGTGGACAGTTGAACATACTGTCATAGATCAGAATAATAGTTTGATGCCTGTCATAAGATATTCCTATTTAAAAGGACATTGGTATAAATCTTACAAAGGAGCCTTTAAACTGGGTGATTTTTATTCAGCAGTTGTAGAACAAATGCAAAGCGGAAGAAGAAAAGTGAATATTTGATTTATATTCATCAGATGACAAGAAACACGAATATAAACAGGGCTGCTGCATAGGGGAGAAAGGTGATGACATGCAATTCTAGGAACACAAAACCCCCCACCCATATTTACATACAACCCTGACTAATTATAGCTGCATCAACGTTAGTATGGACAGTGTGGCTTCAGGGCATGGGCCTTCGCACCGGCCCCAATCTCCCTGAGAGCGACGATGAGTGTGGCCTCGGGATCAGTCCATCTGTGTTCGTTATCACACGGACATTTAACACTGTCATAACAGGGGGTGGGGGCCCACTTCAGTATTATTTCAGGGGCCCCAGAATTCCTAGCAACGGCCCTGCCTTTAAATGAAGGCTAATGTTGTTTCATATGTTCTGTTCTCACTTAACAAGTTGTGCATGTCATCCTCCGCTGTTGTGTCCATAACTGGTTTACAATGCCCCCAAGTGGCAGAAGACAGTTGTTGCGGGTTGAACACACGTTACATCAGCCTTGAATGGTGACAATGTAATCGCATAATCATGCAAAATGTGTGAAAAATATTTTAAAAAATAAAATAAAAAATACAAAAGTTAAATTTCAAACAGAAAATGCAAAGGCAATACAAATCAATCAATGCATTAAGATCAGTGCCAGTAATAAAGCCTGGTTACTAAATTGATGGATTGGAAGCATGTGAAATTAATGGGGCTTCATTTTGAAATTATTATTTAAAACAACAGCCAGTCCACATCTGCTTATATTACACCTTGGCCCAGATCTAGCAGGCCCCAAAGTACCTTGGCGTACGACAGGACGCTGTCTTAAAGACAACATATCGAGGGAGTGAGGGCCAAAGTAACATCAAGGGTCTCCTTATTCGCTGCCTTGGCACGACCTGGGGTGCCTCTGCCAAGGTACTGCGTATCTCTACCCAAGTCCTCGTCTTCTCTGTAGCCGAGTACTGCGCCCCAGCCTGGAGCAGAAGCCCAAGAAGTCCAAGAAGGTTGATGCGGTCACTAACAACGGCCTTCGTATTATAACAGGCTGCCTGAAACCCACCCCCGTGTTCTGCATGAGGAGACCCTGAGGAAGACCCAGGACACGCTAGAGTGACTATGTCACTCGGTCGGCCCGCAAACGCCTTGGGATCTTCCCGGAAGAGTTGGAGGAAGAGTCTGGAGAGAGGGAAGTCTGGGTGTCCCTGCTCAGACTGCTGCCCCCGTGACCCGGACCCGGATAAGAGGAAGGAAATGGATGGATGGATGTTCACTAACTGAACAGTAGAGAGGATCATCAGAAGACCCAGAACCAGAACCAGAACCAGGACCTGGACCAGACCCAGAACCAGAACCAGAACCAGAACCAGAACCAGAACCAGAACCAGAACCAGAACCAGACCCAGAACATGAACATGAACATGAACATGAACATGAACATGAACATGAACCAGAGCCAGAACCAAGCTGATCTGTCCAACCTGTCTGCAGGGACACTGCAGGTCTGTCCTTTCACCGATGCTTTTTAATATACATCTATGAGCTACTGGAGACAACATCCAGACGGTATGGGTATGGAGACGACCTCGCTATCATGATACAACAACCAACGTGGAGGGCGGTGGAAGAGGGTCTGAACCAGGACATGGTCTCACTGGCGCCTGCAGCTCAGCACTGGGAAGACGGTGTCGGCAGCGTTCCACCTCAATAACAGGGAAGCCAACAGGGAGCTGGAGGTCTTCACAGACAACAAACGTTTGGAGTTCCAGCAGGCCCCAAAGTACCTCAGCGTACGCCTGGACAGAACGCTGTCCTACAGACAACACATCGAGGAAGTGAGGGCCAAAGTAACATCAAGGGTCTCGCTTATTCGCCGCCTTGGCACGACTCTGCCAAGGTACTGCGTATCTCTACCCAAGTCCTCGTCTTCTCTGTAGCCGAGTACTGCGCCCCAGCCTGGAGCAGAAGCCCAAGAAGTCCAAGAAGGTTGATGCGGTCACTAACAACGCCCTTCGTATTATAACAGGCTGCCTGAAACCCACCCCGTGCCAGTCCTAGCAGGAATAGCCCCAGCTGGTTTACGGCGAGAGGCTGCCACCCTCGCCCAGGAACACCACTGGCACATGCTGCACAACACCACGACTAGGACAGCGCCCCCATGCAGGCTCAAGTCCTGCCACCCTTACAACAGGACAGCACAAGCGATGCTCAGTTCTATCCCAGGGGAACTGTCTACAAAAGCATGGCTGGCAGCGGCCTGGAAGCGGGAATGGGAGTTGGCAGGACACACACGCTCACACCAGTATATCCAGAACCCTAGAGATGGAGGGCGTGGAAGAGTGTCTGAACCAGTGTTCGAAACCTCATACTTTCCTACTACTCATACTAACTCTGACGTCATTTTGAGTATGCGAATGCGTAGCCGTAGTAGTCGGTTTGAGTATGCAAGAAGTTCCCGGATGGCATACTAGATTCGCCAGAATGTTGAGTAAGGAGCTTGCTACTCACACTCAAATTACCCAAGATGCAATGTTTAATTGGATCACTGCATGATACATGTACAGTACAGTATATGAATTTCAAAATATGATTTTTTTTTTGTTTATTTTAGTCACAAATGTGCGGTTTCTCCATCCTTTTTACAAAGCAGCATAATGGACTTCTCCTACTGACACAAACAGCTGTAAATATCAAAGTGTAACAAGTAAATATTTATTCATATTTGACTTTTGATGATGACCTCATTTTAAATGCTCAATTTCAAGGTGAGCAGATTCAATACATTTGTCTCTAAACCCATCTCTAATGCATCTCTGGGGCATTGAGTTTCTGGAAAATGTAAGTAAAATTCCCTACTCAACCACAGAATGATTTGAGGGTCCCACTGTGCATCTAACAAAAATCTAACAAAATCACAGTTATTTCTTCACTTAAGAATGTGTACCTTCATAATGTACTGTTAGATAAGTGCAACAACATGTTTTGACCACTAGATGGAGCTCAGCCTACACAGGGAACAAATAGATCATTTCAATGTCTAAATCCCATTTATGTATTTATCCTGGACCCAGCGTAGGCCCTGCCACCTGTACCACAACATTTAATTTGTATTAACCTGTGATTTGAAATCCCATTTATTCCTGGAAAGCCATTGCACCACAGTGGAGACCAGCTCAAAGTAATGAGGGCGTTAGCATCTCTCTCTGGAGGAGATTGAATCCGCCCCACTTGCCCCAAAGAGAAAACTAAAGCAACACAACAGCAGCCTGTAGGAGCAGATGTCCTCCTCCAGGACACTACAGAAGAGTAGAGCCTCAAAGCTTGAGTTAAATGGCCTGTATTGTGAAATAATAAAATAAAAAAAATAATTCTTGATAGGTTAATTCTATCCTCTAATCGATATTAGCTGGTTTTGTCTCCAGCCATGCTGAAGGATAATACAACAGTATGACTGAGACTTTATTTGTTGGTTTTATTATCCTCAATACTGTTGTAAAACCCGGCGTTCAATAATCTTCAATAATCTGTTATACCGCTGGTTCTGTAGCCTTCACTGCTGCAGTGATGGTACAGTTTCCCCACAGGGAACATAAAGGTTTCATAAAATGAGACATTGTGCTCTTGGAAACTGCTGACGATCAGCAGGACTTATAGAGGGAGGGACACAGAACAGAGGAAACCCAGCGCTTCTGATGAGACAGGGCTAAGAGGAGGCAAAACACAGCCACAGGTGTGTGTGTGTGTGTGTGTGTGTGTGTGTGCGTGCATTGGCACTGCAGGAGCATTTCAAAATATATTGTTTGACAAACAACCTCACAGCCTCATGTGCATGTGTTTGGACTTTGTTATTAGGCCAGAGAACGTGCAGCGAACCCACCAACCCAGGTACAGGGAGAACATGCACAGAAAAGCTGCAAGCCTGAGGTTTGAACCCTGCACATTCCTGCTGAGAGGCAACATTACAGGCCTACTTAACTTGCTGGTCAAAATTGCAATGTTAAAAAGTAATACTACACCATAATTAATCTTTATCCATATATTTCTTTTTACTCCAGTTCAAGTTTGTGGCACATTTCACATTTCAAGCCATTCATACAGTTGATCTTACTTTTTCATACATTTTAAAATGCCAGCCTCAACTTGTGCAGCAAACAGCAATCTAGTTGTTGTTGCTCCTCTTCTTCTTCTCCTTATAGGCTAACAGTGCTGCACGACTGCAGAAAACATCATAATACGATACAAATTATTTTATCAATAGCCTAATTATTAATGTCTGACACCTACCATTTGCAGAATTAAAAAGCCTGATGGCTGTAGGTACGAAGAACTTCTATATGAATGATTGAATGAATGAATGAATATTTATTTTCCCATATGGGATTACAAGACACATTTACTGACAAAAACAGTCATTCCTGTTGGTATTATCTTCCACACAATTGCAAGTCATGACACATAAATAAATAATTTATGATTACTTTCAGTAGCCTAGGCTATATTGCTCTTTGTCTCATTGCCCAGGCCTTTTCAAGAAATCAAGAAAATGCAAATATTTTCAACTGAAAAAGATGTTTTAGCTTCTCAGCATCGTCCAACCACACAAAATTCGTTATTTAGATCTACCTTACTAAACAGTTTTTGTCTTATGAAGTCATAGAAAGGACGGCATCTACCATCTTCATCTCTCCACCACCTCCAAGTGCCACAGTACATAGATATATATACGTATCTATGGCCACAGTAGGCCTATGTTTAGTCTGTATCCTAGCAACAACTTAATGTAGAACATCACATGGAACTTCAGCGGTGGCCATGGATGGGATGTAGACAAGTAGGCTATTGTGATGATATGTACAAATGTCAATTTTCTGAGTTTCTTCACCAATATGTCCAGCTCATCTCTCTTGTTGGTCACAGAGTTGACTGACGGCAGAATCTGCACTTCAAGCCTTTAACCTTTGCACCAGCAGGACGGCAACCAACACCCCTGGCATCCTCCAGACCTGCTCTGTTTTTCAATGAAAGAAGCATCCTCTCCCCACAGAAGTTATCCATCACAAAATACAACAAAAACAAAGCAAAGGTTGAGTGAAAACTCAGGGCTACCAGACTTTGCAGCTAAGAGGCCTACCCTTATAGCCTATGTTATTGCATATGGAACGAGGGGAATGATGTCCCACATACTATTACCATGGGCTATTTATTTATTGTTTTTTATTTATTCTATTGTCAAAGCACTAATTTTTACTATTTTATGTCTTGCTGTTGAATGATGTTGTTTATTGTGCAGCTGAGCAACTGAATTTCCTTGGGATAAATAAAGTATCTATCTATCTATCTATCTATCTATCTATCTATCTATCTATCTATCTATCTATCTATCTATCTATCTATCTATCTATCATTTAAAAAACAAATCATTGAAATATCATTTTATTGTATCAATTTAATCTGTTTCTTTTCTTTTTCTATCCCTTTTTATTCTTTTTTTATCTTTACTTTTTAAAAATTCTCATTAGGCTACGTTTTTCTTAGCTAACCGTAAATCACTATTCTGCACTATTCTGAATAGAATAGAATAGAATAGAAGAATAGAAGTTAAAAAAAATCATTTTATTTTGATTTTATTTCATTTTATTTCATTTTGTTTTATTATTTTCCCTGCGGAGGTGAAAGGTGTAATGGGTGGCAGCCAGGCAGGCAGCCGTCCTATCCCACCCGCGGGTTAGATAATCCAGTCCGGGGACCAGCAGGCAGCGGGCGGTGACCTCAGGCTGACGTACTCGGCCCTGCCCATCCTGCGATGCTCCGCCGCCGCCGCTGTCTGTCCGCCCCGCAGTGTCTCTCCCTCTCTCTCTCAGTACACGGAGAGACAACAATATTCCCACAACACGTCGAGGACTAGCAGCAGCAGCCCACCAGCAGCACCAGCAGCTCTGTTATCCAGCAGCAGCAGCAGCAGCAGCTACCGACACATGCTCTCCGTCGACGACAGACCAGCTGCCGACCACCTGCGACAAGGTGAGTGAGTCAACGTGTCGGTTTTGTTTGCTCGGTTGGAGACGAACCAACGGTTCCGTTTAGCGGCGGCATCGCGACCGACGCAGCCTGAAAAACGATGCCTGTCTCGGTCATGGTGGCCGCCGGTGGCCGCCCGGGGATGGCAGCCTCGGTTTTCAACTGGTATTTTTTAATACAACGTTTATTTTTCTATACAACATTTATTTCCGAGGTGGTGGCGTGATGTTTTTATTTTTATTTATTTTTTTATCGCAGTGGCACAAAGGCAGGGCAGGCAGCGGAGGGGAGCTAACGGTAACGGACGGTAACGGGAACAGTAACGTTAACGGGCACAGCATCGGTGTTTCGCCGGGGTTTTAACGGTCGTGTGGACTTTGGGTTTGATAAACAGTAGAAAGGGACATTTTTATGTTCATTAAGACACCGAACCGAACCGGGTTGGCTCGACATTTGTCACATTAGCGGCCTGTACCCCCCCTGTCTCCTGTAATCACCATATTGATCCTTCATTACTGATACAACAGCGGCACAACAACCACTGTGAAGCTCGATGGAGTCACTTCCGCTTTGACTCTACAAAATAAAAGCTTCCATAGCAGCTGGAAACAGTAATCGAATAGAATATATGAATAGCAAACAAATAGAAATAAGGAATAGAGAAGTAACAGTCGAAACTTATTAAAAAACAAACAAACATTGATATTGTAAAACATATATTGACTGTGTCTGGAACAGTAGCAATCCTTTTAAATAGCTAGTTGCTGTCTATGCAACAGCTCATAGGCTACAGAGTCAAATGTAAAGAAAGTCAAGCAATCCGAAGCAATTTAAATCATCATTTAGGTTGTAAGAAATATAGAAAAACCTATAAGAGTGATGATTTTGTAATATTATTTTGTATTGTATCAACATTTCACAAGTGAGATTTTCTTTTTACATGTTTCTCATAACCTACAAACTCAGGAAGTATAATCCGAATCAGTCCATATTTGTATTTACAAATCAAACATTTTGGACACACTGCATGATTTTTTATTTCACCAGCATTTTTCCAAGAGATTGTTGTTGCTCTTCTTCAGGACGTTATTGATTTTTGTCCTAATGCACACACAGGCTTTTATTTTGAAGGCTGCCTGCCTGGACTTCCTCATGTTTTCTGGTATTTTCATGCCTTGTCTTGAGGTCCATTGCAACAATGTGGGAATGCAGTAATAGTCCAATGATAACCTTGGTCCAAGTGACAACATTAACCTGTAGATTTTAGCTAATATCAAATAATATAACTGTTAATTATTAATACGATTGTGTTTTGGTCCTGGGGGAACATCATTTGCATTTAGGGGTGTTTTTATGGGGCCTTGTTTGTTTCCTTTGATCTCTACTGCATCTTTACCTGACTTCTTCAGTTACTTACAAAAACAAATTGACATTGCTACAACTTATTATATATAGGTTAATGTAGTGGGTGGTCTTCTTACCTACATGACACTGTGCTAGTAGAGATTCAATATTGGGGTAGAAGTCTATGCATTATCTTCCTACTGTGTAATTTATTTGTCTTGTGCTCGGTCTCCAGGGCCCGCGTCACTTGTCATTTGTTTACACACCAAATTAGCCTGTCAACATTTTGCAACCTTGTGTGCATTGTAATTATCACCCAGTTCAGCATCGTAGAAGCTCTTGGACACAGATAGGGTGCATACTGTAGGAAAATAGTGTTTAATATGCTTGTTTTGCTATGTCAACAGTTATATTGCTCTTGACAGTATCATTACTCATACCAAAGTGTTTTTTTTTCTGTTTATCCACCTGGAATGCCTCAGGTATGTGGTTCTGAGACAGAACAGACAGACTGTAATGATTTCACCAAAGGGGTAAATTCTGCAAGCAAATATTACAAAGCCTGCTGCTGTGTAATGTTGTCAAATTCATATTCAAACCCTCTTTTCAGCTGCAATTCAGCAGAAAATAATTGAACTCACAGATTAAAGGCAGAAAGAGATCAAGAGAGATTTGAGAGTTTTCAAAATCAGCCGGCTTAGAGCAACTGAATATTATTATCACCTCTTATCAACACAGCACATCATTTTGATTTAGCAAATTGTTCAGTGAAAAGATATGAAAAATACGTATTGCAAGTGATCAGATTTCCAGTTAGAATCTTTTTTTCAACATTGTCTTTACTGATTTTCTTTTTCATTAAACATTACAGCCCTTGAGCTGCCACAATGTACAAGAATATGAACATAAATACCAGATCAGTATACTACAGAGTATGTCTACCATGACACGGAGGAAGAAAATATAAATTGTAGAATGAATAGATGGATAGATAACATAATACATGATATTATTAAGACCAAAAACAGAAGAGCAGAATTACAGCAACAAAAGACAAGATATATGAAACAAGGTTATCGACATCCGCCCTTGTATATCTGTTAAACTAATTAGTTCCATCTTAATCCACCCAAAGTAGCAGAGCATCACAACTGAGGATATAAACACAGTGAATGTTTGCGTGTTTGCATGAACTTTAAAATCCACAGCAGCAGTCTCCAAGCACACTCAAGCTCACGATGACATTACAAGTTCAAAACCTCAGCACATGTGGTCATACACAATATTCGCAGCAGTCACATCTGACTCAGTGTGTCAGGCGACGTCAGGCCGGCTCCGAGTGCTCAGCTGCTCCTCCCCATCTTGGAATGTGTCTCTCATTGTGTTATGTAATCGAGGCCCTGCGGAGGCCGGATGTGCATAGTTTCTCTTTGTGTTAACGCGTGTAGTGATTTAATCTGTCGCGTGAATATCTCTAAGATTTGTTTGGGAAAAGCACTGTATGCAGATACCATGCAGATCCCATTGAGTGTTATCTAGTTTCCCCAAATAGCTGTACTCGAAGGGGGGGGGGGGTGAAAGAGTGACAGCGAAATGCTTTAGTTGGCTTGTTTTGAAGGTTGTCCAGTGTTGAGGGATTGCATTTCAACAACATAATTATTTCTGAGAACTTTTCAAGGCCTGCCAACATCCCAAAAGCCTTTTTATTTGGCCATTGTCTGTATTATTGATGAACAAAATAGAAAAAGAAGAGCACCACACAACTTGTGCTTGTTTAATAACTTGAAGCTTGGAACATCCAATTCTCACGGAGGCTATTAACGCTATAAATATCTACAGCTTTGACCTCACTTAATTGAGTTTATTTAGAGGCAGAAAAAAACATCTGAAGTTAACGATAAATGCTATCAAGTGTGTTTCAAAGATAGACTTTTAATGACCAGAACGTTCCTGGATCGACTCATTTAGTCGCCCATGAGCAAGGCTTTTAATCTCCCAACAGCTCCTGTGTTTAAACCAACACGTCTCATGCTGCGGGAACAGAGCACAAATCCACACAAATTTTCTGTTGTTAAAAGCTTGTCTGCACAGAGAAAGTCATGTGCAAAAACAATAAGCCTATTGTTGTTCACACACAGACTTTTATATAAAATGGGCTTTGATGTGCAGGTACAGAGGATTCAAAGGGGTTTGAAAAAAAAAAACCACTCGAACCTCGTGTGGACTCAGCCAGTCAAAGAAACCATTGAGCTTTTTGCAGCCAGCTGAGAGCACATGTATCCTGCACTGGCCTCCACTTGAACCACCTTGTGATGCTGATCCGGGTTTTGGTTAAAGTGGCGTCAGGGCTGAAGGAGTCCCTCAGGGAACTGAACTGGGCCCTCTTGTGTTTTCAGTACAGTGTTTTGTTTTGTATGGTGTAGACAGTTGGGCAAAAGTAACAAAAGTACATTTATTCTAAATTTAAATGAATAAAAAAACTGCTGTCCTAGTTTTCCACAAGTCAAATATTGTTTTTGTTTCACCAACAGCCCAAGCAAAACCCAAAGAGATGTAGTTCAATAAACAGCAAGGAAAGAATTTAGTCTTAGATCGTTGTACTTCTTAGTACTTTCATAGTTGATAATCACCTCAATTACTGGACTTACTGTTTCAAATCTAGAAATACGGTGCCTTTGTTTTGGGACATTTATTCAACAGTTGTAGTTAGTGGTGACTTTGCAGATTCTGAGTCAGTAGCCTAATGGTTATTTTATAAAATGTGATGCATTGCTATTGAGTATGTAACACGACATATGTAGATTTAAAAAAATTCTACATTTACTTGATGTAAGAAAAACATCTTAACATTTCTTAAATTGATACAATTGACAAGAAACATTCAGCTTGATGTTTAGGATTAAACTTAAAGCAGAAGTAAGCGATTCGGTCGTTTTGGCTAACTTCCTGTCAGCCGATGGAGTTAGCAGTCCCCGCCCTCGTCCCTACGTCACCACATGCACGCACATCCCTTGGCTGCACACACAGAGAGGACCACCCCTTTATGCCGTTCTCTCTCCTCATTGGATAAAGGTAGTAGGATACGAGGAAAGTTTTCTCCTCAGCTTACAGCAGAGCAGAGTGACTGACAGACCCGTGTTTCGGACCAAACACTCTATATAAATGATTGCTGTCGGAAGATATAACTATTTAAGACTTATATTAACACAAATATTCCGCTTACTTCTGCTTTAACCTCTGTTTTTTAGAATCTGAGAACATTTTGCTGCTGAACTTTGTCTGTAAAGATGTGAATATTGATTCACAGAGTGTGAGGATGCCGGACGGGGCCATAAATTGTGCCTTTGAAAGAAAAATAATGAAGTCAATGGTGAATGTCCCTCTGCTGCTGCGCCTTTTGAGACTTTGGAGTCGCACACACGCACACACAGACACGCACATGAACACACACGCAGATTCTACCCTCCAGCTTGTTGTGGTGCTTCTGTTCCTTTCATGGCTCTGTTTGCAATGCTTCACTGATTTAAAGGCACCCAGACAATTTGTTTTGGGAGAGGTGTGTGTGTGTGTGTGTGTGTCTGTGTGTTTGTGTGTTTTTTGCTGGAGCAGATGAAAGTCGGCAGCATGCACTATGTTTTGTGCTCATTTGTCTGCCTGTGAACGATCACTGTGAGCTGCTGGGACTCTGTCAATGTGCTGTGGACATTTTCTGGTAATTACACGATGACTGGTGGACTGGCCTCGGCTGCTGATTCACTTTTAGAAATATGGAGGAGCAGAGAGAGGCAGTAACTTTCCTCAGCAACTACAACTACAACAACATGCTCTTCTTCTTCTATGTCTTGTTTAGATTTTACTTCCCCCTGATAAAAAAATATGAATCCTTCAATCCTCGAGTTGAACTTCATGCGTCACCGGTGCTTCATTACTTAGCTCCTCGGACTCTTGATCCTCTGCTGCTTTTGCAGATCCAGAGTCATTGGCAGAAACATTGAGCTTGATTAAGAGATTAATTCTGTAAGGATTCACCCACAGCCTTTTCTCTGACCCTCTCATAGTTGATTTAACTGTTTGAGTCATTCATCAACCAAAAAGACCAAATATTCTCTGATTTCCATTCCTCAGATGTGAGGATTTTAGAGTTTGGACACATTTTAGCGGTGTCTTCTTGCACATTTTGGAGATTAAATTACCCATATTGATTGAGAAATGAGTCGAATCTTTATCCAATAATGAAAATTTCTGCTAGTTAATGGATCTTAGTAGTAGCTGTCTCGAGTCCAGGGTCTTGGTATTGTGTGTTTTGGCTCACTAACATGTCTTATACTGGCATAGCTAAATGGAACAGAGCCATCAGTAGTGTTACTAATTACACCTGTGGTTTTCTTGCTTTGACAATTCACACACTGCCAAATATCACTAAACAAGTTGTAACAACAAGTATGAAACCCCCAGTAGGGTGCATTTCTTAGTGTTTAGATTACATGTGATATGTTTGTTTATATTTGACTTTTCTTTTACATATAGATTATGAAAAACATCCTTACTGATTATTTCTAATTCTTTTAGTTTCTTGTGTCCAGTTTAAAGTGAAGAACTGCATCCATTTCAGAGGGAATAAGGGTCGGCTACATCTGAGTTAGCAATGACCTGATGCACAAAGTGAGGGGGCGCTTAAGTCAACACTGAAGACCTCTTTAAACTAAACTATGGTGCATTAATTGGCTGATTTCTTTTGCAAAAACGACTCATTATTTTAGTACAAACCGATGATAATTGAAATCAAACCAAGCCTGGGGTAAAACTCTCCTCCGTTTCCTGTGTAAATGTCTTTTAGGTGCCCTTGAGCAAGGCAGTTAACCTCTAATTGTTTTTACGGCAACTGTTTCTCTTGCAAAATGTAAACTGTAGAGATGAGGTGGAGGAATTATAACATTTCCCTCCTCCAAACTACACCGACAGGGCCGTTGGAGGGTTGCGAAGTCCGCTGTGGCCGGCCGCCCACGCTAACAGCACGATGGGACTGTGAGGAAATCTGTCTGGAACATCTGCAGTCGGTGCTGCTGGGTGGATATTTGTGGGCGTAGTTGAGACAAACAATTAAAATATTATTTTATATTTGAATTAGAAACATTCGAATGCAATATCCAAATAACAGGAGCTGTGTTTATTTTTTGGACAAAAGTACATTAAAAGGTGTGATTGTGAGTCTGCAACAGATATTCCCACTAAAAGCGTGAGTCATGTCACAGCCGCAATACCTGCCAGAGTAATAGCAGTGTGGTTTTTATTTCCTTTCTTCTTGTCGTTGAGCAGCTCTGGTGTGCAGCATGGGAGGTGAGAGAAGAGAGGGATGTGAGAGGGAGGGAGTTGATTCGAGAGGCAGAAGTGGGTGAAGGAAAGACGTATTACACTGCAGTGCTGCTCACAGTGGATGGAGGAGAAGCAGGGATTTAGTGGAGCTCAGTGGGGGTGGGGTTGGGAGGAAAAAGAAAAGGGGAAGTGCACGATGGATCGAAAGAAGGCAGCAAAGAGGCTGAGAGAGAGAGAGAGTGGTGCTTGGATCTGGACCAGAGGAGGAGGAGAAGGACCGAGTCAGCAGCACAGTGTGATGAAGGGAGGAGGAGGAGGAGGAGAGAGCTGAGCCTCACGGTCTTTTATATTTGGGTCTTAACGTACAGTAGCTTGTGGTATATTAAGTAAGCCTTGATGTACAGCAGAGTGAGGTTAAACCTAATTGATCCCTCTGAGGAGGAAGTCACTCCACTATATTTGACTCATCATCCTCATCCTCATTCTCCTCATCCTCATCAGTGTTTATTTAGGTTACGAAACTGAAACCAAGCTGAACGTCTTAATTATCTGTACCCATCATCATCGCAGCAACTACAGAAGCTTCACGTCCACGACATGAGTCACAAAGTTCAGTCATTAATCACATTTTATTTCTCTTATACCTGACTGACATGCAGAATCACATAAATTGCAGTTTTGTTTTCAAAGTTTCTCCTGGAAATTAAATATTTCCACATTCATCAAGTGAAAAGCAATGTCGTTTCCTTGAATATGAACTAATAATAATAGATTTATTTATAGAAAGTGCTTTACAGAGGTTAAAATGTGTGATGACACTGTTCAGTATTGCTTTAAATAAGCAAATATTTAAGTGTGCATTCTTTCTGTTTCAACAACAGGTATACCCTGCTAATAGGTACCCTCAAACACTGAATATAATAATAGAAAATAATATTTTTTTAACCAATTGCATATGAATAATCAATCAAATAAACCATCACATTTCAGGCAGCCTTGTGCGATATGTTTATCGCACATGTTCATATTGCGATGGCGATGAAAATATGATTAATCTGTTGCCTCAGTAAACGTGTTATCTGGCTTGGAATGGTTTTTCAGGCCTACATGAGCATCAGGAGCCTGCACCGCTCAACCTCAGTACAGATATTATGTTTAAACGAAGTACAGACGTCCACTTTATGATTGGTCTGAGCCCTGATGGGACAGAAACTGAGAGTCTGCTCACTAATTCATCATCTGCATCTGTTTGTGTCTGATCTGTGCAGACAGCTGTTAGCCACAGTTAGCTCCTCCAGACTCACTACTACAGCAGAATCAGTTTCCACGGTTTCACATCTTACAGCCGGAGATATCATCTCATCCACAGACACAAACACCAGCTCAGATTGTCTGTCTGTCGCTCCCTCACAGATACAATCTCTACATTTTATGAATCAACTGAAACACATCGTAAAATCAAGATCATTCAGCTTTTATCCAGCTCTAGGTGTAGATATTAGGATTAACGATGGATTAATGCCGTAGGCCGTGAATTACTATGACATAATAAAGATGTCAGTGTAAAAACAGTCAGTGACACATTTTTGGTAATAAATTTCAACAGGAAGCTCATTTTCTGAAACCCAAGATTTTTATAGTTTGTTATTATCTGCCAGATAAGTTTTATCTTTTCTCATATGTAAGGATTATACTACACACTCCTGTGCAGACTTAGCTTTACTCAACCTTTCTAAAATGAGCTGGTAAATGACAAAATGCATCGTCATTAATTTTACGAGACTGCTTCTCTTAGATCCTGAATATTTACATTTAGATGTATCACTCAGTAGCTGCACTCGACATATTTTACTTCTAGGTAACACTTTCAAATTAAGATTCACATGTTTGGCTTGCAGTTGGCTTTCCAAAAAAATAAAAACCCACAATCATCAACTACTGATTGCATGCTACTGCAGAGAGGAGATGCTGTAAATCCCCTCAGTTTTGTCTTCACTAACCACTAGCACACTTTCCTCTGGCTGTCAGTTAACGACGCTGATACCTGTCGACGGCGGCAAACGAACGCACCAGTCGACTCGGGTGTTATGCAAGAGCCTGTAAGCTCCCGAAGTTCAGAGAAGGAGGCGAGTGAGGGAAACTGTCACTAAGCCTTTAGTGAAGCTGGGATCAAGGTTGTGTGTTCATCTTTAACTCCCTGAGAAAACACAGGTGTAGTTCAGTGTCTCGTTGCAACTTCTGCTCACCTGGCGTTGTCATGCATGAAAAGTGATTTTCATGCATGACAACAGCCTAAACCAAATAAAATCATTAAAACATGAACCAGTTTTCCCTTTAAACCTGTTTTGTTGTAGATTGAAGCAGTAACCTCACCTCCAGTGCAAACCTATGCAGAGACCAACAGCCAATAGAGTAATTTCACTAATGACTTCACATCATCATGGTGATTTATTGATGTTTAAATGCTTCACATAACCCTTTAAAAAAAACTACAGTTGCCCTCCATCTTCAGGGATGATGTAGCGATGACCTGTGGAGTGGGAAAAGGCAACTGAGCGTTTTTCTCCTCCAACGATCAATAAAGGCTTCACATTTCGCTGTATCACCAGTTCACACCAGCACATTCACTGTTCACCCAGTAGAGAAGAACACATGATGATCACAAATTAAATCACTGTAGGTTCACAGGGTTTTATCTTGAATGTAGATTGAAAAACCACATAAAACCCTGTAATAAATAAAATAAATGTTGTAAAATGGGACTAAGACAGTACATGTAATTCAAAATGGTGTGATCACAGTGGAAGTAGATGTAGATGGTATTTCTGGTGACTTCTCTAATGACCATTGTGATTTTTCATTGTCTGTGAACGGTTAGGAAAAGGAAGTGAAGTTGAGTGCAGTGAGGCCTTTAAACCTCAGAGGGACTCAGGCCGAAATGGGACTTTCACATGGGACATGATCTCATCAGTGTCTGTGTCGGCCACCTGGGCCAGCAGCAGAGTCAGAGGAGTCACAGAGGGCAGAGCAAACACAGGCAGAGCTTTCCAAATGTAGCCGTGTTTAGTCTAGCATCGCCACAGAGCAGCGGTCACTCACCGACCCGTCTCCAGACAAAAGATCCCTGAGCTCGGCCTCAGTGAAAGACAAGATCCACCTGTTGTAGCGTCAAGAGAGGGATTGTATTTCCGACCTGAGGCCTAGTTTAAGGTATTTGAATTACATGAAGTCCAGCTTTAAAGGGGAAGTATGCAAGTCTGGTCGCTTTTCTCCTCTGTGTTGCTAACCCTCCTCTCGGCCATGTGCATTTGTTTTCAACAGAGCTGGCGAGAAAGCAATCGGTAGAGCGGTACATTTACATTTTCCTTTTTTTATTTTCCTTTTTTTCTTCATTGTCATTGTCACAGATTACAATACACAGCTACACACTCTCTTGAGTTGCAGTTATCATCCAGAAATATACAGCTAGCGTATCAAAACATAGGCGACTGCTATGATGCTAAAGATGCTGTGATGTGCTGAAAACAAAAACTGGAGCATTGGATTTTTTCCATGTTGTAATTTATGATTTATGAGTTATTTTTTAAAAATAGGACAGGACCCATTCAGAATGTAAATATGTATGAGATTTTAGCCACATGGCTAATTTCCATATCTTGTCCCAATGGCAGGTAGCTGTTGGATGAAACAAAAACAAACTAATTCAAAAGAAGCCAGACAAAATTACAACAAACCATTAAACCATTAAAAGAAGAACAATATGGACGAGGAGTTGGGGGATCACGTTGCTGTGATTTAGCAGCAGTGTGCAGAATATATGAATAATTTATACAGTATGTGTAAGAAAAAAGCAAAACGAACATTAAACCGAAACAAAAAAGGAAACAGCAATAAAAATGATAAAGAACGAGTAAGGGATGTACAGGCTCGTTACAAACAGGTGCACACCTTTTCCAAGCAGTGAGAGAAAGGAACAAAAAAGACAAGCAGACAGAAAAATGATAAATCAGATTGCAAAGTCTCTAAGACACTCATTCTGACCGCAACATTGTAGATTTATCCATTTACAGATGAAGTGAGAAGGTAATATTTTCCATTTATATATGATGTATTATCAGTATAGGGATGGGTATTGATAAAGTGAATGTATAAAGAATATAGTTGTTTAAGATTGTGAAAAATAATTAGTTTAAAAAAAAAAATTAATCAATTACTAGACATTTAAGGCGATCCCATTTGAATTCCAGGCGACCCCACATGGGGTCCCAACCCCAAGGTTGAAAACACTGTATTAATGGCTCTAACATTAAAAAAGTAGACAGGACCGACCTGCCTGGACAGGTTAACACTAGGCAGCTGTGCTCATTTAACAATGTTTCCATTTCATGGTTTTTATGCATCTGTATCTTCTCACTAGTTATTGTTTTCATAACGTTCGTTTTTATGCGGAGTGAGCGAGCGAAAGAGAGAGAGCGCGCCAGAGAAAAGACACACGGCGCACCGTTTCACGTGGCTACGAGCAAAACCTGAAAGAGGTGGTTGGAAATGAAGAGAGAAAAACACAAAGAATAGACATGTAGCCTGTTCAGGAGACGTTGACCGGTCCTCCTCACGAATCAGTATCTGTCCATTCCTGTGTTGTAGGGGAGTCAGGATGCAGCCAGTGTCTAGAAATAGTTTTGTTGCCATCTATTTAGTCCTTCTCCATGGCCTCCCCGAACTTTTCCCAGACCCGAGTTTTTGCTTCCTCGAGGAAGCAGAGGCTGAGGATTCAGAGGTTGATTCATTCATCACCCAAGCTGAAGTCACTGAGGTAGTCCGGAAGGTTCTGAAAAAAAAAAAAATCTGAACATCTATTTAGCATTTTAATGAGGAAACTTGTGTCTTCATGTAAGACAATAAAAAAAAAAGTCCTTGTTTTCACTGTACAAATCATGTTAGCTCCCTTTGTTTACTGTTCTGCTTATTGCAACTCGTGACTACGTTTACCAAACAAGAAAATCATCCGTGATCCTCAGACCATTTGTCCAAGTGACTTTTCACCCAGCGCCACCAGACGCCTTTTTGTCTTCGGCTTTACTTTGGAGATTGAAGCAACATTTCATCAGGTTGCCGTTAGTTTAGCGGCGAGCTGGCTGAAACAGACACAAAGTGCCCAGATTGATCATGTAGAGCCGAGTCGGTCGACAGACACGTCCTCAATCAGCCTCGTACAAAGGCTGAATTCTTTGAGTTTACAACAGCAACATGGTGTTTTCTCTCCGTGCAAAGGGGAACGTGTCTTCATTTATCAGCGTCACAGCCTCACACAGACACGACACCGGCTCTTTAATGAGGTTTTATCGTAGTCGTAGTTTGTTTTTAGCCGTTGACGTAGCAGAGTCTACAGGTACATTGTGTGTGTTTCCTTCCTGCAGTCATAAAGACAGAACCTCCTCCTCCTCTGGCAGATGATCCAGGACTTGGCTTGGTGTTGGTGGGAAATTTCCTCTCTGAATGCAGAGCTCATTGGGCCTTGACATGGCTCATTTCCTTTGTTTCCTCCTCACTTATCTGTCTGGATTTTTTTCTCTTTTTTTCTGACATGTTGTACTTTTCTGGTTAGACAAAGAGAATCTGTTGGGATTTCTTTGGGCAGCAGGCAGAGAGGTGAGACAAGTCGGTTTCAACCCTCCTGCTTTTTTTTGTTAGCTCCATCAATCTTCTTGGGAAGTGCTTCTGCAGTGAGACGGTGAATGTGTGCAGCGGACAAAAGGTCTTTCATTCAGTTAGCCCCACACACACACACACACCACACAGAGCATTGAGCTTGTAACTCAACAACCAGACAGTTTAGCCTTTTTCGTGCAGGAGACGCCGGAGAAACCGAGACAGAACAGACGATCGGTGGGCAAAGTTTGAGTTTGCAGGGACAGGGCTGTTTGTTTTCCATGGCTGACTGACATCATCATCACCACTAGTCTCTCACAATCAAACACACTTAAACATATGTATCATACCATCAGTCTGTAGCTCCACATGTGGCCGCAGGATCTCCAGTATTAGTTCTGTTGATTTTGTCTGGTGCAGCTCATACGGCACCAAACATCTATTTAAACTCAGCTCTTTCTTTTAGCATTAGCATTTAACCCTTAAGGGGCATGGGTCTGTTTTGGCATTTGTTTTTGAATACTTAATATACCACATAAAAGAAAATGTTCACCATACCCATGTTTGATATCTCTTTTCTTTTCAGTACAACTTCATCGATATGATCTGGCAATTATTTTTTCACTTTAACCTACTTCATTCATTCATTCATTTTCTATACCGCTTATCCTGCACTAGGGTCACGGGTGAGCTGGAGCCTATCTCAGCTGACTTCGGGCGAGGGGCGGGGTACACCCTGGACAGGTCGCCAGTCTATCGCAGGGCCGACACATATATAGACAGACACTAGGGGTGCAACGGTACAGGTAGCCCACGGTACGATACGTACCTCGGTTTTTGGCCACGGTTCTCGGTACGGTTTCGGTATGTGTTTTGTGCAGAGAACTTTTTTTTTCTCCCAAAATAATGTTTATAATTTATAATATTTATAATATAGCTCTCCTCTCTCTCTATCTCTCTCACACACACACACACACACACACACACACACACACACACACACACACACACCTGAACAGCCCCTATTTCCTCCCTCTGCACACTCCTTTAGTCTTTCAGTAGGTGAACACTCTGAAGCCACTTTCAAACAGAGATGGCGCTATATTGCCGTCATGGAAGACGTCACTATGCTGGCAGCCACAGTCTCTCACTGGGAAAGAAGGAGTTAGTATTGTGTTTTTTTAAACAGCCTTTCACCACCTCTCATCCCTGTCAGTCAACTCCTGCTCGACCTCGGTCTCTCTATCGCGCGCGGGCACGCGGACACGCGACCACACACGTGCAGTGTGCATGGACAGAGTTGTGCTGGAACTCTAATAAAAGCTAAATGTGCTAAATCGCGCTAATAACTAATTAATTTTCCCCGCGATTGCGATCAGCGACCGCTCATGCTGCCGCCTGTTTGTTTTTTTTGTTTTTTTTCCCCCTCTTCTGTGTGTGAGCTGCTGCACTTTCAGTTGCAGGGAGGGAGTCACTGTGAGTGTGTGGAGGCTCAACAGTGATTGGACATCAATTCGCGGGGGCGGGCTTTCGCCTTAAACGGCCAGGCACACACATACACGGCACAGCTGCCTGTAAAGCAGGAAGAGCTGATGGACGCTGAATCTGAAATACCGCGGTCCAAGAGCGTATTGCACCGTGCAGGCCGTACCGAACGGTTCGGTATTTTACCGAGAACCGTTGCATCCCTAACAGACACACAGACAACCATTCACGCTCTCATTCACACCTATGGGCAATTTAGAGTCACCAATTAACCTAACCTGCATGTCTTTGGTCTGTGGGAGGAAGCCGGAGTACCCGGAGAGAACCCACGCATGCATGGGGAGAACATGCAAACTCCACACAGAAGGGCCCCAGCCGGCCAGCGGGTTCGAACCCTCTTGCTGTGAGGCGACAGTGCTAACCACTGCACCACCGTGCCGCCCACTGCACCACCGTACACCAACTTTAACCTACTTAATTAACATATTAGGACAAAATTACACCAAAACTGACAGAATATCTCGTCCCACCCCACTGTTAGGCTCAGATCAAATTCAATAGGGAAAACTCCTGCACACTGTCTGCACTTGTATCAGATTTATTGAGGTTACGTTTCAGTCGTAAAGACCTTCACCGTTACTCTCGACTGCACCTGTCTATTGTTCAAGGTGTTCGAGTTGGATGTATTGTCATCATATCTCGGGTTTTACATGGTCTATCAACGCCAAACAAAAACTCGGGGAGAGTTTCAAATCTGCACTTTCCAGTGAAGTTGACATCAGTGCTCCCGGTGACCTAGTTTTTTTGTTACGGCGCTTTGAAAACGTCACATGGTCTGATCACACAGGCGTGATCACAGACCCTGGAGGGTTAAAGGACTGTGTTTCAGTTACAGTTACACAGTTTTCCCATCTTCTGTACCAACCACACCTCATCTCTCCCTTTTGAGTATGTTATGAAGACGTCACAGTAGTCGCTCCTGGGACGGGTTCATCTTCTGCATCCACAACAGATTGGCGTTTATGATGTGGATGATTATAAACTGTTGGAACGGCTGGTGGAGTACATTAGGTAATCTTATGATCTTCTGCCTCACCCCTCCCATTTCCCCCGAGCAACAGTGACTCAAACAGCTGGAAGAGGAAACAAGATACATCAGATGTGTCTAATAAAGTGGTAACACTGCATCATTGGATAAAACACTGTATAGAAAAACATTTGGGTTGATTACTGGAGAATAATCAGGACCTCAGCTTCTGTTTATTCTAAAACTTCATGTGAATGAGTTGTGGTCATTTTCTGCCATGAGGCAAAAATACATTTGTCTTGCTGCCTCTTTGTGTTTTTGAATTAATAGACTCTCTTGGCTTCTACATAAAGAAGAAGTTGTTCACCGCCCGTGTTGTACAAATGGTCACCAGGCTGCGTTCAATAAACATGAGTCTCACTTGTGAGTGTGGACACCATCCGTCACAGTAATTGCCGTCTCCTCTGGCTGTGTCGTCCGTCTCCGCCAGGCGAGGGTGCGCCGTCACTCAGATGCCCCCACACCTCCCCGTTCCCCTTCCCTCCTCCTCCTCCTTCTGGGCTCAGACTTATTCCTGGAAGTGCAGCCCTGATGAGAGAGGAGTGAGGACATCCTTTGTTACCGCTTTGCTTTCCTTTTTCCTTAGTGTTTCATAAATAGGCCAGTTTCCCACCCTGGTCTCTCTGTAGTGCTGCGGTGTTGGTGTGGGTTTCCCAGAGAAGCCATTAAGGCCGTGCTTGTGGAGAACAGTTGCAGCTAATTGGCTCTTGAAGCATCTTCAATGAATTCCCAGTTGTTAGAGTTTTGGCATGGATGGAGAGCCCTAGTCACATTCTTCTCTTTCTCTTTCTCTGGTTTCTCTCTACTCTGTTTTAAAGGGGACATATTATGGAAATGTCACTTTTTGAAGGCTATATATTTGGGTGTTTGTTTTGCCTTCTGGCCCCCAAAATGTGAGAATTGACGAAAAAAATCAGAAATTTTCAGGCTCCCAAGGTTGAAATCCATGTGGTTTTACGAGCTGTTCTCTCCGTTGTCTGACAATGATGTCATTAGTTTTCAAATTTGCATAATATATATATATAATACGACCCCGAGGGGCGGGGCAAGCAGCGGCTCATTTGCATTTAAAGGGACAGGCTCTGATACCAGCCGTTCTGAACAGGGCTGTTTTGAGAGGATGAAAAGAACTGTGATGTTTGATCCTTGGGGAATTTTGACCAACGCATGTCACAGACATGTCTTTAAGACACCTGGGAACTATTTTAATTTGTGGAAAAGGGGGCATAATATGTCTTCTTTAACATCAGTCACCACCAAGGCGAGCTGAGTTGTCTACATCGTCTGTTAGTGCCTGTATTTATTTCTCTTTTAAACATCTTACAACTTGTAATCCTCAGCAGTGGATCTGGACCAACATGTTACGTGTCTGATTTGCTTCGTGTTTGTTCCAGCTGAGGAACGTTGCTCAACCAAGCTCTCTGTGGAGATGGAAACGTTAATCCACGCTGTTACTTCGTCCCGTCCTGAACTCTTACCTTTCACCTGCCCTGCAGCAGCAGTATAAACGCCACGCCTCCTGGATCGTTTACATGTTAGCTCTGCCTGGTCCTCTAGTCTCTTGTACTTAGTTTCATTTGTGCAAAGCGACCGGCTGCTTTCCTTTTAGAAATGTTAACTTCCTGGTAGGTGGATACTCTGCTGAAGTTTGAAACGATTGGATCTGCCTTTTACCCCATCGCTAACATTTGGTCGTGACGTATGTTAAGTGTTGGAATTGGTTGGAACACAATGAAGCTGCTGCACGCCGTAAACAACAACCACCCGCCATGGCAATGAGCTTCGCAAAGTAAGTGCAGACATCCATCTCTGCCGCTAGTTAAGTATGAACTTTATGAACGTCCAACTTCAACATCATTGTTCTCAGACACTCCCTCTGTTTGCCGTCGATCTTCTGCAGCGGAAAAGCCGTGAAAGCATTTCATTTCCAAGCGGAGAGCTTGAAGGGGAATTAAAAAATTAAGTGGAAGTACGTAGGTGGGCGGAGCCAGGCTAAACTCTCCAGAAGGTCCCATGTGATGAAGATTGCAGCTGATCTTCACTGGCTCCTCATCAAATTCAGAATCCAATCTGAAGTCCCTTGTGATCACTTGTCAAAGCCCCATGATACCACTTGGTCTCTGTGGTCTTCTTCTGATCAGAGTTCGCTAGTTTTTATACAAAAGAGCATTGTATTTTAAGGTTCTGACTTTGCAGCTGTCTCCCATTGGATTTAACATTTGTGGAGTTATTTTGTTTAGGTTTGCCTTTTTGTAATTTTTCTTTAAACTTTTTCGAACTGTATATCTTTGTTTTATCTCATCTGTGAAGCTCTGTGTGACGTCTCTGCCTTGGAAGGTGCATCAAATATAATTCACTAATTATTATAGAGTCAAAACAGAATATTAAACTAGTTATCGCTAATTCTCGGCTTTGATGTGAATAAAAAGTACTGAAATATATTCAAGGGGCTGCAGGTGATGATGAGCATGAGAGGCCGTTAGTGTCAAAGCAGGTTGGATATTTATGGTCCTGATGGCAATCGACATAGATGCACCATTTCTTTTCTTTCTTCTTGCTGTTGTCGTCACACTGGTTTCCACGGTTACCACACTTTGTCTTCGATGCATTCATACCCCCCCCACACACACACACACACGACTCTGTGGATTTGTTTTTGTGTTTGTTTTTTTTCTCCGTCTTAAAAGTCTCTGTCACACTGGAGGCCGCCGCCTTCTCCTGATTGGCCGGCTCGGTAGCTAAGGGCTGGGTCCTGTGAGGCGTTGTGGGAAATGAAATCTGATTGGCCGCGGCGCTCTCTTCCCTCTTTGTTCTCGTCTTTTTAACCCGTTATCTGATCTGATCTGCTGTAATCTGGTAATAACACAGGAGGCAGCGATGTGTTATTGTTGGCTTTAAGGGAGCAGGAGGTGTTTTCATAAAAAACACTCTCAGTGTGTTAGCAGCTCGACCTACATTGAGCTCTGTGGGCTGTTGTGCTGCTGTAGCCTTTTCTACCTTTACACTATTATTAGATTCTGAAAGGTGTAGTAAAAGTTGAAGCATTTTCTGCATTGATTTAGGGAAAATATAGTGAGAAATGTTGCATAAGTCAGTGTATGTGCATGTTTGGTATGAAAGCCCCATTACTGAGCAGTGTCCTGTGGAGGCAGAATAATGGGGAGTCTATTCAATGGTCCCATTCACAAGTTCCTCTGTTTCTGTTTGTGTGTGTGTGCGCTTGAATACTTGAATAGTCTGGCAGCCTGGAGACATTTGTCCAGTGTGTCAGTCTTGTAAGGGACAGCAGCACTGAGTCTAGCCGCACACACACAGTAACTGTCACAAATACAGAATCACTCAGAAAACTTTACATGATGTAAAACCGACTCGGGCTCTGTTTCCTGTTGACGTGGTTTTGCCCAAATCTGCCACACAAGTTTTACCATTTAATCCAGTTCAATATAACACTGCTAACATGTTTAAAAAGTGTCACAGTGTAGGCTATATGATAAAACATGGAGCTGGAAATAAAGGTGGTTCTTTATGTATGAGGAGTTGGACCTCAATTAACAGTTATTTTCCTTATTGATCAATCTGGAAGTTATATTCTTGATTAATTGATGAATAATTTGGCTTAGTAGATGTCAGAAATAGTGTTTCAAATGAGCAGCTTTTTCCAACAAATAGTTCATAACTGGAGCAGATTAATCTTTGACATTGTTTATTTTCTGTTAAATTGACTTTTTACGTAGTTACTTGGACTTTCTGACTTTCTTTACTGAAATCCTACCTGATTTGATTCAAATGACTCACACTGTTAAAAGCAGTCTCCTGTTTTAACATCATGGCTGCAGCTGGTGTGTGTTGCAGCATATTTCTGTTGAAAGCCTTGAAGGAGCCTTGTAATGCACTGAATATAGATGAAGTGTGCAGCTCGTTGTGAATGTTTGATCGGCAGTCAAAGCCTTTGTAGAAGTCACACTCGGTGCTGAGTGAAGCAAACTTTAGCTCCGACCCCCCCGGGGAGCGGAAACTAAACTTCCAACCAGTTAAAAAAAAGAAGGAAAAAAAAAAACACACAGGCAGCTCCAGCTTGTTTCTTCTGTGTAACATTCAAATATTCACACCTGTCATTCACGGGCTCTCTGAACAGGTACTTTTACTTTAGGGTCAATGACGTGATGCAACACAGTGTCAAGTGTTATAAATCTGGCTAAAGTATATACAAGGTAAATAAATCTGGACTCAAATGTGGAAAACATTTCATTCACTTTTGCAATGCAACACTATGTTTCTTGACAGATTTTACATAATTTATTTACCAGTGTATCATCAATTATTCAGAAAAAAGCTGTGTTTTTAGGATATGTCCTGCTCAGTGTTGCCAAAATGCATTAAAGTTCAAATATAGAAATACAGCAAAAAGATCTATTTCAATTAATTGTTTTCAAAAATAAAGTATACTTTTTTATAAATGGAAGGTTGGAGCGAGAGCAGGCAGTGTGAGTGGAACACCTGCTGGCCAGGAGGAAATAAACTTGTAGCTCACCTTTAAATCCACTGTAGGTGGATAAAATATTTAATATTCATCATTCTTTACACCATTTGACATTTTCAGGGCATTTAGTCTTATTTTTGTAAAAAAGAAAAAAAAAAAAAAAGGTTCAAATGTCATTTCAACATAAATCCCACATGAGTACAAAATGTACATTTTAACAAATCAGATTCATGCTTTTAAAACCATTTTTTATTTGACACTTTACTTTTTTCCCTTATTTTCTTTTTTTGCATAGAAGGTCATCAAACAAATGTTAATAGTAGACAAATATAACCCATGTTAATATAAAATGCAATTAAGGCAAAAAAAAAAAAGCTGTTCAAACCTATCTAGCCATATGTGAAAAAAGAATTGCCCTCCCTTGTTAAATCATGAATTCACTGTGATAAACCAAATTTTGGACAAAAAATAAGAATTCAGGAAGGCAAAAAATATTTTTCTCACAGCACCGTACATCAGATTTAGAGTGAAGCTGGTGCTCAGCAGTGTGTTTGTGTCATTAAGGTGAAATCTCCTTGTGGATGTGCACGTGGCTGCTCTTTGGAAAGCGTCCAAGGTTTGTGTCTTGCACGTTGTCTTCTCAACACTATAGAAGATTGTGACCTTGGGTGTAGAGACCGCAGCTGTGTTGTTTACAGAACCGTCTACCAGGAAATAGAGAGCAAACATTCATCTGTGGAAAACACATCGCAGGTACATCGACCTCAATAACTCCTACAGGTTCAGGAAACCACTCTGTCTCTACAGGAATATCAACAGGAGAAGGATAGAAAAAGGAAAAGACGTAAAGTGAAGTGAAAGGAGGTGAGACAGAGAAACAGTAAAGACCATCAGACAGTAGCTAGCTGTTAACGTCCCGTCTAAACGTGCTGTACACAACCACGCAGCCTGCCAGGCAGCCTGACCCGCAGCTAATCTCTTAAACCCATTTCAGTGTCCCATGTCTGGTGTTAACGTTGCCTGCACTCTTCATCAGAACCACTCAGCTAATCTCATTAATGTCACTTTCCACTGACAAGAACCATTAGACCTCCAATAATACGCTCCAAGTTTTATCTTGGTTGTATTTTCTGCCCTGTGCCCTCTCGTCTGTTACTCTAATGATTTTCTAAATGTCGCCTATATTGTCCCTTTGTGTCAACTTTGGTCTTATCAGCTGTGTTTGTCCTCATCATATAAACTCTGTGGCACATTGAAAAGATAAACATGTCTGACAGCATCACAGCCACTGACTGACAGCGTCTGTTTAATTGCAGCCGACTGTCTTGTCATGAGTCTCTGGGTTGTTATATAACAGAAGAATCTGTATCTGTGACTTCCTGCGTGACTTCAGGTTGCTCACACAGTAGTAGTGGAATCCAATGCATAATGAGATCATATAATATGATATAATAATAGAATATATGGTTGAAATTTGCACATTTCACATCCAGAAAGCTCATCTATTGAGTTTAATGACGACAAACAATACAGAAAAGCAGCACATTGTCACAGTGGAGGAACTGGAACCGGCTGATGTTTTAGCATTTATGGGATAGGGATTGTTCAACATTTTGGCAAATTGGCCCATTGCCATAATCACTATAGTCAAAGCAGTAGGTTCTTTACCTTTAATTGTTGGTGCAAGCTATTTTTAGAACGGCGGAGCAGAGCTGTGAGCTGCTCAGAGCTACGCTACGGAGGCTATAGGGATTATGGTAATGGGCCAATTTGCCAAAATGTTGAACTATCCCTTTAAACACTTTGGTTATGTAACTGACTGATGGTTTCAGTTCAGCTCGAGTTCATGTGACCACTTAGTGAGTTTTATCATATAGACAGATTCCTTGTTGTTAGTCTGGTAATTTATACCGGAAAAATCAGCCTGGATGATGGATTTAAAAAAGCTTCAGCAGCCGTCACATGATGTCACCAGGCAGGAAAACATGACTTATATCCACTCATTATGATGCTCTTAATGCTGTGACAGATAATGATGTGATTGATAGGTGTTACCGGGTCGATCCCAGGCGTACCAGTCAATAACTGTCAAAGTCGACGATTATCTTCTTCTGCCCTACCCATGATGCCGTGCTGCTGTGAGCATCTCTTCCTTGTTCGCAGGCAGCCAAGAGATGAGATAAAAAAGCCGGCGCTCCATCTGAGGTGAAGCTGAGGCCTCCCTGACAGCAAATACCAGCGCAGTGCCCGTTTTTAAAAAGGTCATTTGTCAAGAGTGGCATCTCGGTTATTAACTTGCCGCGCTAACGTTTAGCTTCAGAGCTGCAGCCTCAGCTGGCCTCGGCCTCCGCTTTGTTGGGCAATAAAAAATAATGACTGTGTGTGTGTGTGTGTGTGTGTGTGTGCACCACCTCACAGTCGTTTCAATAAAAAGGTCTCATCTGCTTTTGCATGTGCGTATTATGATCAATATGAATCCATATGCTAACAACATACATCTGCAATTCATGTTGATTTATTTTTTCCCTTTGTGTCTGAGAGAGAGAGGAGGAAACAGTCACTGATTACTTTGTCTGGGTTTCATTTGATGATTATTATAGGGTCATTGGTTCTTGGTTCTTGGTTATTGGGTTAATATATACAGTACATATTAACACAGTTATGCTTTGTGTTTGCTATTCTGTTTTTGGCAACAAAAAAACAAAAAATTAAAGGATAAATTAGGGGGGAAATGTAAGGAGTATACACAGTTGCCCATAAAGTTGGAATAATTCTGTTTCTAGACACATTCCTCCTGCTATTCCTGTTATAAAGATTAGTTTGGGAAGAGGAGGTAAAAAAAAACTTTATGGGCAATAGTGTGTAAAATTAATCTTCAATCTACTCTTTTTTTGATCTACTAAATAATCGGAACCCCACCCCCCAAAAATAAATAAATGAATAAATCAAAAATAAACTAAAATAAAAATGAAATACTTTACATATAATGCACTAAAATGTCCCTAAATCAGACTATGTTCCTGTGTTTGAGTTATAAGCCTCCTCCCACTAGCTCTTCTCAGATTTAAGAATGAAAATTTCATTTCATATTTGCTCTTAATGGACCCAGTGCATCTGGGATTATGATTTGCTCAGCAGGTATAATAGAGGGATTATTCTAAATCTAGCCTAATAGTTAGCGTTTATCTAGACCAGGTCATGACGAGCCAGTGAACTGATGATTTAAACCTGTCACTCCTCCTAATCCTGCTCAGACTATACTGTAATTGTATAATACTTTGTTCCAGAAAAAAAAAACTTCATGACATTACAGAGGATGGATTAACTGAAACAAGACAAATTTGATCAACCTGGGATCTGGCAGGGGGCGGCCGAGACGCTGGAGCTTCCCACTACCAAACTGTTTTATAAAACAAAGGCACTGACAAAGGGTTAGGGAGGAGGTTTATTTATGCTGTTTAACTGCATTTGAAATTGTTTTAACTTTATGTGCGACTAATACAGTATCATCCACTGCAAAACAAAGCTGAATATTTCCGTGTGATTTTAGAAAGCAGAGCGACTTGAGTTGATAGTTAAAACTGGTAGACCGAGGAAATGAAAGGAGAATAAAGTCCGATGTATTCACTATAATCACAACGAGATGCTACAGTCAGACTGAGAGAGATACTGAATAGTCACATCGTCTCCTAACACCTTTAGCTGTTAGCTGTGTTATTGAACGACGATGAGCTCCGTGCATCACAGCAACCACTGTGTGTTGATCTGCAACCAACAGGATGAATCATGTGACAGGTGCAAAAAAAACAGTTTCTAAATTTAAACTCAGCTGTTGGAGGTAAAACTGGTGATCGGGTAAATACCTTTATTATCCCGACCGAGTCTGGAGTCAAACAGCAGAGAGGGGAAGTAAAACGTGGGATTTTTCATTTTAGGTGTGACAGACGATGATGTGGAGGGAGACGGCTGTTGCTGTAGCCGGTGTGTATTGGTATGCGTGTGTGTGTGTCAGGGTGTAATATGCGGATGGGGATGAGATCATAGCCCTGTTTAAGAGGCAGCTGCTTCATATGTGTGTGTGAGTGTGTGTCGGTCTCAGTGTTTCCACTTCACATGGAGCTGAGTCATCCTGCTCAGTGTAAAGATGAGACTCGATGGTTCCAGTCGTGCCATTTCTGTAGCAGCTGGTTTTATTCTGGTTTTGTCGCACAAATAAAACAGATTCAAGAGATTAAAAAGAAGCACATATAAAACAACCAGCTTCATTATGAGCACTGGAAATCAAATCAAACACTATATATTTTTAAAGGGCCCCTGATTAAACAGTTGTTGTCGTCGTCATCATCGTGGGTGGATACTAAGGTGTGAAAACAGTCGCTGAATTTCTTCTAAAGTCTGGTGAACTAACCCTCAGGTGATGTCATCAGGATGATGTCATCTTTGGTTTGGACTCAAGCAGAAAGTTTAGATCCAATGACAGATACAGTCCTGTTTTGCATTATTGAAGGGCTGGGTTTTAAAAAAAAAAAAGAGAAGGTTTTCTGATTCAAATCGATCTTAATTTGAAAGATCTGATATCGATTCATAAATGTAATCTATACATTGAGTGCAGGACTTGACTTATCACCCACGACTGTACTGAATTGTTGCACTGTTTACTTCTGGTGTGGGTCATGTGAAATAAATGTGCATTAAAGGAGACATATTATGCCCCTTTTCCACAAATTAAAATAGTTCCCAGGTGTCTTAAAGACATGTCTGTGACATGCTTTGGTCAAAATACCCAAAGGATCAAACTAGAGGTGCACCGATCCAGTTTTTTCCAATCCGATACCGATACCTGGGCTGAGCGTATTGGCCGATACCCGATACCGATCCAATACTACTGTTGAATGAATGAACCGTATACCTTGCCATGTGAGTGAAGGCATCAGGCTTGATATAAACATTTAGCCTTGTTAAAAAAAAAGCCTCCAAAATATACTTTATAGCCTTCTAAAAGTGATATTTCCATAATATGTCCCCTTTAATGTAACTGCTTTTGGGTCCATTTCTTATGTAAATATTATTGTTTTTAAAAACTCACCAGGTTTGAGAGTTCAATCTTTGTACAATTTGCAGCATTAGTCCTGTGAAAATCTCTTTTATAACCAAACAAAATTGTTATTTAAAGTGAAATATCTCTAAATGAATCAATATCGAATCGAATCGGATCGACTCAGTAAATCCGTAGCGACACCCAGCTCGACTTTTGACTCATGTTAGTGACCAAAAGTCAGAGTCTCTTGACTTCTGCTGGTAATTTCCAAATCCAACCACATGATCAACTTTTGGAATCTGCTACTTTTGTACATTTGAAGCCTCTCAGCTCTGTATGACTCACCTCTAATATTTCAAGTATCATTATAATTAATGAGGAAGATTAACGAGTGGAGAGGGAGAGACGCATTTATCATCCCAAAACAGTGACGATGTCGCCTGCAGCCTGTGTATGCCTGTGTGTGTGTGTGTGTGTGTGTGTGTGTGGTCTTTGATGGTACCTTTGTAACCTTCCTCCTCTTCTCTGTGTCTTTGTATTTTCCAGATGTATCACTCTGACCACGGCGTCGACTTCCTCTCCTTCCTGGTCCCCGGCAGCAGCCCTGCACAGCTGCGCCCGGCAAACACCGTGTGAACACGACCGTCAGCAGCACCGCACGTGTCGTCTACCTTCGCCCTCAGCCTCACAGCGCTTCGCTCAGCCGCTGTAGCTCCAGTCCCACCCTCTCTTCCTCTCTTCCTCCCTTCCCTCCCTTCCCTCCAACTCCCTCACCCCTTGAACGATGGACAGCCCTCCTAAACTGTCAGGCGAGACCCTGATCGTGCATCACATCCCCCTGGTGCACTGTCAGGTGTCCGGGCGGCGGCAGGGCGGCTGCGGCGGCTCGCTGAAGAGGAGCAACCCGTTCAGCCCGCCGGAGAACCTGGGCCTGAGCCGCACCACTTCACTTCCCGAGAGAGACGTCCTCCAGAGAGAGGCCCTGCTCTACAGCAGCCTGATCCAGACCTCCAGCGGCTCCTGGGCCTCCCACCACGGAGGCAGAGGAGACAGGAACTGCGTCGGGAAAGGAGGCAGCACGGCGAGCGACGACTCGTCCTTCACCTCCAGCAACTCGGAGGACCAGCTGATCACGGCGCACACATTGCCTAGAGCCAAACCCAGGTGACAATATACATCTGCAGTTCATGTAGTTTTAATTTATTTACTTTTTCCTTTTGTGTCCGAGAAAGAGGAGGAAACATCCACTGATTGTTTTTTTCTAGGTTTCATTTGATGATTCAAGGGTCTTGGGTTCTTTATGGGTCAATGCGTTAATGTATAATATATTTATGCTTTGTGTTTGCGATTCTATTTTTGGCAACAAAAAGTGTTAAGGAGTAGACATACTCACACTTGCCCATAAAGTTTGAATATTTTTTTTCAGACGCATTCCAACATTTATTAAAGGGATAGTTCACCCTAGAATGATATTTCGCTCATTATCTACTCACCCTCATGTGGACTAAGGGCTGGAAGAAGTTTCAGAGTCCTCCGTCCCTTCTCTGAGTTACAGGGGGTCTCAGCGTAGCAGTGCATGTCCATATAACGGTTGTAAAGGGACACCAGAGCTCTTCGTAAAAAAACACACACAAAAAAACATCCAAATACCTCCATGATGCTCGTATGTAATGTCCGTCTTGTGCTGAAGCCCCAAATTGCGTAATTGTCCCGAAAAAAATTAAATAAGTCTATATTTAAAGCTTGTTTGTAGCGGAAGCTTCTCAAAGCTCCTCTTCCTGGTCCGTCCAAATCTCGCGTGATTTGCGCCGGCGTCAGTGCGGTTACTGCGAATCACGCGAGATTTGGACGGACCAGGAAGAGGAGCTTTGAGAAGCTTCCGCTACAAACAAGCTTAAAATATAGACTTATTTAATTTTTTTTCGGGACAATTACGCAATTTGGGGCTTCAGCACAAGACAGACATTACATACGAGCAGCATGGAGGTATTTGGATGTTTTTTTGTGTGTGTTTTTTTACGAAGAGCTCTGGTGTCCCTTTACAACCGTTATATGGACATGCACTGCTACGCTGAGACCCCCTGTAACTCAGAGAAGGGACGGAGGACTCTGAAACTTCTTCCAGCCCTTAGTCCACATGAGGGTGAGTAGATAATGAGCGAAATATCATTCTAGGGTGAACTATCCCTTTAACCGTATTAAACAAGCAGCAGCTCCGGTGTTGACAGCGGACTGGAAACACATCTGAATCATTTCACACTAACTCACCTGTAGACGAACCCGTCAAACCCGCAGCATCACGCCTGCACCGGAAACGTTACAGTACCAGCTGACCGTTAGTTAGCATTAGCATGATGCCATTTTCTCCACAGAGCTATCAGGACCTGGCCCCCCTGAGCTCCGCCTCACCTGACATCACCGTACTAATGCTTTTGGCATTAGTATGTTGGACCCATATTTTGGACCCGTCAAAATTCATTAATAAAACAGTCATTTCTATACTATAAAAAATTTTTCAGTAAAATGAATACTTTTATTCTGCACCCTCATAGATGTTCTTTGGATGTATTATTTTTGAAAAATTAATTGTTTTGATGAAAAAGTTGTAGCTATAACCTTTAATGAGAAGAGGTAAAAAATAAAAAAAATTCCCGACTTTTTGGGCAATAGTGTATAATAGGGTTATAGTTTAATAGCTTAAATTTACTCTTTTTTGATATACTGAATAATTTGAAATCCTAAAATAAAATAAAAACAGAATACTGTACATATAATGCTCTAAGATGTCCCTAAATCAGATTCTGTTCCTGTCTTTGATTCATAAGTCTCCTCCCTCTTCCTCTTCTCACAGATCTAAGAATCAAAATTTCATGTCATATTTGCTCAGGAACAGGAATCCCCTGCGCCACAACCCGTTCCTGCTGAACACCGAAGACGACGAGGAGGAGGAAGAGGAGGAGGAGGACGACGGCGACAACCTGAGCGGTTACCTGGAGGACTCCTCTTTCCACCTGCACAGCGACACCAACTCCGCCCTCGACGACGGCCTGGCCCCGTTCCGCCTGCACGACCTGGGCTTCTCCGCCGCCGAGCCGTTCCTCCTGCACGGCGGCTCGGCGGGGCGGAGCGGCCGCGAGTCTCTGAGGGCCGTGGCCTCCGACCTCTCCGCCCACCTGGAGGACCTGGACATCCTGGCCCTGGACAGCCAGCGTCGCCACGGAAGCAGCGGCTCCAACATGTCCATGGACTGCGGCGAGCAGGACTGGGCCGACGAGGACGAGGACGAGGACGACGACCACCCGATGCGGTGCGGGCGCAGCAGCGGGCAGACGGGCTCCTACTCGTCCGGCTCGTCCACGCAGCACTGCTCCTGCTGCGCCCTGTCCCACAACAACTACCCCCACCACTTCCCCGAGCCGTTCTCCGAGTGCCAGCAGGGCTACGGCAGCGACTCCTCCTGCAACAGCTCCGACGGCGTGCTCGTCAACTTCAGCGCCATTTACAACAAGATGAACAACGGCGTGCCGGAGAAGCCGCCGCCGACGCAGCAGCAGCAGACGGTGATGCCGCCGACGCAGGTGCCCGGCCGCACCAACCTCAACAGCTCCGCCGACCGCTCCCGCACCTCGTCCGTGTCCGACCCCAACCAGCGAGACTCAACCGGAGGCGCTTTCTATCTGGACCTTCACACCTCGCCGACCGAGCCGCCGCTGTCTCACCAGCAGCAGACGTCCTGCCTCGGCAACGCCTTCCCTCTCATCCGCGAGCCGCACCTGTCCAGCTCCTCCACCTGCTCCTGCTCGGTGGAGCACCACGGCGCCCTCGCCCTCGACCTGGACGCCAACTGCAACTCCTACCACCCGCCGCACTCCGGCTCGTCCGGAGACCTGGCGTCCTGCCTGCAGAGCCAGGCCCGCCTGGTGGTCGCCACGCAGAACTACTACAAGCTGGTGACCTGCGACCTGTCGTCCCAGTCGTCCCCGAGTCCCGCCGGCTCCTCGGTCCACAGCTGCTCCGACGAGCACAGCAAAGGCAGCCCGACCCCGACGCAGCCCAGCGAGTACTTCCTGTTCAGACAGCGGGAGGGGGGCGTGGAGGAGGAGGACGAGGATGGAGAGTCATCTAGGGTGAGTGTGTGTTTGTGTTGTATTGAAAGCATCATATGAACGGGTGAATGCGAGTTGTAAAGAGCTCTGAGTGGTTGATAAGATGAGAAAAGAGCTGCACAAATGCTTTTAACCATTTATTACAGAATATTTAATGGCTTCTTCCACAGTGAGATGGACTCCAGCGTTTAAGCAGGCTGCACTTATTTATTTAAAACAAACTGGATACACAGCAGGTATTTATTTACTTAACTGAACTGAAATCATAATTTTTGTGCACTTAGAGATATTTTATCGATCCCAAAGGAAATTTAAGTATCCAGGAGCACAGGCATACATACAATATAAGGGCATAGAAGAGCAAAAAAACAGAAATAAAGAAAATACACTAAATACATATATACATATATAATTACTTTGGATCCTTTCATGAAATAACAATAAACATGTTTTTCACAGTGAGGTTGTACTACTCATGTGCCATGATATAACTGGTAATTAATTTTTTTCATTTAACCTTAATTTCAAGGAGGAGTCCCTCATTTTCAATGTGAAAAACACATGAAACACACAAACATCAAAAACAAGAGCACATTCAGAAAAACAACAACACGAAGCATAGCAACTGGCCAGACTTTTGAATGCAACTTGCTGCATTCAAAAGAAGAGATATTTTTATATCATATTTTTAAACTGGCCCGAGGTAACAAATGTACTGAGTTAGAGTGTGTGTTGTAGATTATCCCAAATGCAGTGGAGAAACTAACTTGTTGTTTGTAATCACTTGAACGTGTTGGATAGTTTCTGTGGGACCCGTTTAATAAATTCCTGAGTTATGATGTCATGTAAAGGTACAGTAACAGTGAAGATCTCAACATAAAATGACACTGATACTGTTTGTCATTATTATTATTATATGTGTGAAAGAACTACCGGTACCGAACTGATAATTGCACATTTCTAAATGCCATGTTGTTTCCTGCTCATGCTTTGATTTGTTCTTCCAGTTTTTTCTGTATGTGGAAACAACACAGCTCTGCCGCGGGTGGTTTGCATAATTAATCAAGTTTAGGCCGCCGTACGTTTAGTTAATTTACACCAACGAGTCGAAAAGAAATTCAGTTGAAGCAGGAAGGGCAAAGAGGAATAAATCAAAACACAGAGCAGAGAAGTGTAAGAACAACAAGAGGCATGAGAAGTGAGTAACGGGTTGTGTGTTTAATTAAAACCAGAGAACGGCCCCATGACAGTGACAATAGCCCTGGACCTGAAATAGCCCCGTGACACTGGTATTAGTCTGGCTCTGGCTGGTTTTAGATCACAGCTGTCTGGGTTATCTGATCTCATCATGTCTGAGGATTATTTCTGTGTTTGTGTGGAGCTGAGAGGTTTTAACATCCCATCGTCTGTATGTAACGGTGCCACTGTGTCACAGGAAGTCAGTCTGGCATCACCGCAGGTCGGACCTGTTGGTTTCCTCTGTGTTGGTTTGTATAGTTTGACCTCCAGTGCAATAATTGCGTGTTTTTCCTCTTCTCTTGTTTCCGCATCGTTCAGGGAGACGATAACGACGACGACGGTGATGACGACGGAGACGGAGAGGACGATGATGATGAGGAGGAGGAGGAGCAGAGGAAGAAGAGGCGTGAGGCTCAGCAGGCCGCCGCCGGTGGAGCGGAGGCGGCTGCTGTGATCGAGGGTCAGGTGTACGTCAACGTCTCCCCTCCCGTGGCCGGCCGGGGCGTCATCGGAGCGCCATCGGCTTCCTGCTCCTCCTCCTCCTCCGCGACAGGAAGCCGCCCCCGTTCCCGCAGCTACGACCGCAACCTGGACAAGTCTCCGTCTCCTCGGCTCGGCTCCCTGGAGCGCATGCTGAGCTGCCCCGTCCGGCTCAGCGAGGGCGCGGCCCCGACCCCGCCCCCTCCTCCTCGGGTCACCTCCTTCGCCGAGATCGCCAGGAGTAAGAGGAGGAACGGTGGCGGTGGGGGGTCGCCGTCGATGAAGGCCGCGGCCGCCGGCAACGACCCCTTCTCCTCCACCTACTCCACCCACTCCCACTCCTCCGTGGACTTCTCTCCCATCCTGGAGCAGCGGGCGGAGCTGGACAGTCAGAGTCTGTCGCCCGTTCCCTTCACCAGATGTTACAGCCAAGGCAGCATCGAGCGGCACCAGGACGGACCGAGGGAGGCGCGGGCCAAGGCCGAAGGTACGACACCGACCACAACACACCCACTGGTTAAAGAGCCATTCATCCATTCATTCTTTTGATTGTTTTTATAATGCATATTAAAGGGATAGTTAAACATTTTGGAAAAATTGGCCCATTGCCATAATCCCTATAGTCATAGCAGCAGGTTCGTTACCTTTAATTGTCAGTGCAAGCTATTTTTAGAGCAGAGCTGCGAGCTGCTCAGAGCTACGCTACGGAGGCTAATGGGATTTCTTGGTTTCCCTCATCAAACTCATCAAATACACAATCCAACAACTCTAAAACGCTCTGGTGGACAAGTTGTGACCTGCACATTCACCACACTATGAAATAATAACAGAACGTTACCAGACAGAGTTGTTTTAGAGGTAAATTCATGCAAAACCGCTGATGCGCGTTGCCTTCAGGGGCAGTTTTTCAGCAAGCAGTCTCTGTATTTGACTCAAAAACGGCTCCGTCTCGTAACTTTTCAAGGACGGAGAGTAGCTGCAAAAAAAAACCTCAAAATAATTTACTTACTGACATTTTTTTCCTACATTTTACTCTGCATCATTCAGACCTGCACAAACATTCACACATCAGATGTTTTTTTGGGGGGTCAACAGTTTTTGTTCATTGTGTGAATGTGGTTTTCCTGTTGACAGTCGTGTCTGAGGTGTGTGTTTGGTTTTGTTTCTGTTTTGTTTTTGTTGTGTGTATATGAGACATAATACTGTACGTATGACTGTGCTGAGAGAAGAACTGAGTGTCTCCTCGGCTGTAGACGAGATGAACTGGGCCGAACGTGTTCAGAGTAACAATCAAGGTGAGAGAGGGAGAGAGGGGGGAGCTGAACGCCCCCCTGCTGAGTGTGTGTGTGTGTGTGTGTGTGTATGTCTATGTGTGTGTGTGTGTGTGTGTGTGTCCTGATCCAGAGAGCCTGTAGGCACCGATTCGTCCTAAAAAACGCAGCAAGGTCAGAGAAAGTTTCAGAAAGTTTCTTCACAGTGACAGAAACAACACTGTCTCCTCCCATTGTCACAGATCATGTGTTTTCTGTAGAGTCATTGAAAGACACTGACAGTGTGTGTGTGTGTCTGTCTGTCTGTGTGTGTGTTAATGGTTTATTCAGATGTTGATGAAGTGATTATCTTCTACAAACTGTTCTTGTTTAGTGAACAGAACAGTGAGTTGTAGAAATCGTCAATTTGAAGCATTTTATTGTTCCTCAAAATGAACAAATCAGTGAAAACTGACTCAGCAGCTTCCAGCGCAGTGGATTTTATTTTGTAAATCTACATTAACGAGGGAAGTCATTAATTTGTATTTATTTATATCTAAATATCCAGTGGAGATTGTTTTGTCCCTGCTGCACTGGTCTGTATTTGTATCAGATCAATTCTGCTTCACCTTTTCTGCATCTTTTACAAAATGTAACCACAACATTTATTGTAGTTTTTTGTCTTAATTAGTGTCTGAATTCATAAATGCTGCTCTGGGACAAAGTGGATTCTTCCTGGGGAAAAAAACAAAAGTAATGAGTTTAGATTTCCAATTTGTTTGGAGTAAATGGAAGAAAATCAGTATAGTTTGGGATAAAAGTGATTCAATTACATAGTATGATGATAAATAGAAGAAATCAAATATTTACTGTAAAGAAATAGATAATAAATAAAGCCGCAAGAAACTGTAGAAAGTTTTTTATGAATAGAGGAAGCACAGTGCTGTAAAAACCACATGACCTAGTATCATTAATTTAAAATAAAAGAACATGTATCCTGAGGCGTTCAGGGTACACAATCCGTGTGCAGCTTAAACCAAATGTTGTTTCATCTCATTAGGACCAGGAGCAGCCATGTGCAGCTGATGCACGAGGCCGAGGGGACGTGTAGGTGAACGGGCCCAGAGGCCGTGCAGCACAAGACCAGGAGTAGGACTTTTATTTTGAAAAGTATAATGCATTTATTTTTTATTATATTTTTTTATTATCATTATTATCATCTCTTTTTTTTTTTAAAAGAAGACAAAAACAAAAACCAACAGACAAAAAAACAGACAAACTAATCAATCTTTCCATTAACATTTGATTTACATGCACCAGAAGGAGTAGGAGCAAGTGTAAACGTATTTAATACTACCCCCCATTCACTAAACGATAAAATTATTATTGTCTATCAATTATTATCTATCATCTTATTATCTATAATAATACCTTAAGTCAATACATATCTCTACACATACGTATATATATACATTTATTTAAAAGGGACAGTGCATATTAATGAACATCGGTATAAACATTTGTAAATATGACTGATAGTTTTTCATCCATCGTCCCTTTGCGGGTTCCAGATATTTAAACAATACAACACAACACAAGCAGTAACAGTGTAAAGTGCAGGTATAGATGTTAAGTGCCTTGTTGTTTCATATAAGTAATCGAAGGTTTTTATCTGCCGAGTCTCACTCTGATGGTTCGTGAAGGATCCAAACAGACACAGAGTCCAAACCTCAATCTGTCGACATGTTTCCTCATTAATCTGGTTAAATAATGAAATAGTTGTTTTCTCTGTTTCCATATCAAGGTCGGGTTATACAAGCTGAGAACAGTCAGACATCACCTCCTCCTCCACCTTTAATGAAGCTCAGACTCAGCTGCCTGCTGTGTGTCTGTCTGCTTAGATAAACACACACACACACACACACACACACACACAGACACACAGACACACACACACACATACCAGACATCAGGGAGTGCTTGGAATTCCTCTGGAATAAGACCAGGGACAGTTAACGGGTAAATGCACCAGTACAGGAATGTCCCAGGAAGTCCCAGCTGCCCCCGTTTCACCGATTTGTACAAACAGGAGCTTCCAAACATTACATAATGACATTATGAAGGAAAGAAAAAAAAAAAACAGATTCATCATTGTATTGCTAATAATACAGTTTAATTAACAGACAATATCCCCCCTAAGGACAGTCAACAGTTGGGTGTGTAAATTGAAATCCGTCTCACTTGTTGTGTTCAGACCAGGTGTTGGTGTAACCATTTAAGTAACCCTGAGTGCATTTCTCCCTCTTTTTAAAATGCATCACAGCAGCTTTCTCCTCACACATACACAGAGTGGAGCGTCCTGCCCTCAGGTCACCATTACCAGCCTCACACACAAGTGTAAACAAACCATTTTCTGCTTCATTTACACTGAGGCCGTCCATCTGGGTGGATGGATGTTGTTTTCTTCTCTCCCGAGTTCATGTTATGAATGTCAGCTTTATAACTCGAGCATCAAATGAGCCCAGTGTGTCCAGCAGGGAGCCTGTACAAGTTGGAAAAAGGTTAAATTCGGTTGCCACACATAGTCAGTAATTTTCAGTATTTCATCAATGCGCCAGAACATAAAGTGATGGTTTTATTTATCTTCCAACACAAAACCAAATGTCAGCTTTATAAGGCGAGCATCAAATGAGCCCAGTGTGTCCAGCTGTTTGTATGTTTGACTTCTTCAGTTTCCATTTTAAAAGACATGACAGAGATAGTTCAGTATTAGTCAATATATAGGGTTAGAAATCATTCTACTTTATACTTATATACGACTGTATATTGTTTTGTGTTAACTAAATGTAGACAGAAAGTATGAAATATTAGTTTACAATGACTTTTTTGTTAACCTTTTTATCAAACTCTGGCCAGCAAGTATCTGTTAATTAATAATAATCTATTAATTCGGTGATTATTGTCACACATTAGTCAGTCATTTTCAGTATTTCATCATGTGCCAGAACATAAATTGATGCTTTTATTTATCCGTTAACACAAAACCAAAAGATTCATATTGTCAAAAGAAAAATCAGCCACTCATAAGATGATGTGGATCAGCTTCTTATCAATTTATAGGTTGATTATTCTCTCTATATGACCAGAGACCAACAGACATCTGCAAACATCTGTCTTAGACGCCAGAAAAGAAAGAGTATTATCAAACTGTTGCAGAGTGATCAGGTCATGTGTTGACAGCAGATGTTGACAGATGTTATAATAGTGAATGCACAGCTGTACAGTCCAGGTGTTAGAAGAGAAGAGGAGAGGAGAGGAGAGCACTTCTCTGCCTCATTTAGTGAAGGAAGATGATGAAGTATTTCATTGTAATGATTTTATTGTTTTCTGGCTTGAAGCTCTTGAAGTGAGAGACAAAGATGCATCTCAGATTTCTGTTTCAACTGTTTCCACAAACACTGGTGATGATTTCAGATGATGATGATGATGATGATAATAACGAGCGACCGTGCAGCGTCTCAGAACATTATTATATATTATTCATCAGACTTCAGTCCGGTCAGCTGCTGCGTGGCTTCACCGCAGCGCGCAGGCAGGGCAGGCCGCGTTAAAAGCCTCGGGAAGCAGCAGCAGCAGCAGCAGCTCGCTCGCTCATAATGCTAACGTGAAAAGCCTGAGCTGTCTAATGGATTCGTCTCTGAAAGAGGAGAAGAGCAGAAGAGGGGAGAGGTGGGTGAGGAGGGGAATGGACAGAGAGAGAAAGAGAAAGAGAGGATGAGGAGAGGAGGAAATGGTAATTAGAGGCATGATGGAGCAGATAGAGGAGAGGGAGTGTTTCTATCCTCCATCCCTCTTCCTCCTCCTCTTCTTCCTTCATCATCCTCATCCTCCTGTTCCTGCAGCAGCTCAGCGTCGCCCCCCTGTGGTGACAAACACCACACTGCACCCGGCTCAGGTGACGGCGGTGGGCCGGCCTTATGGTGACAAACAGCTTGCGCAACACACTGCCGACGTCACACACTCTCCTGTCTGTCACACACACACACACACACACACAGCACTGGATCTAGGACCACACACACACACACAGACACACACACAGAGAGGAAAACACACAGAGACACAGAAACAGACAGTGACTTAGTGGTGGAAAAACAAGTGCAGAAACAGGGGCTTCTCCTCGCTGATGTCTCTCCTGACGCAGCCTACAGGTCCAGTTTATGTGTGTGTCTGTGTTTGTGTGTGTGTGTGCACGTGGGCCTGTCAGAGCGGTGTCTCCAACATTCGCGTGGCTGTCTGTGATAAGAGCTGTTGAGCTTTGTGACTCATGACTGGGCAGTTTTTTCTGTGTTTTAGGTTTCAGTTTGTAACTTTCGTGTTGAACGTTCGCCGTTTGTCTTCGTTATGTTGTAGCTGTTTATTCACTGGTTGAAATGTGAGTGTTTGATCTGTTTTCTAATGGTTGTAAATGGGATTTCTTTGGGTTTAGTGCTGTTTTTTATTATAAAATCACACATTTGAAGATGTCAACTGCGATTTTGGGGACATTTTGTTGGGAATTTGGACAAAATCTTTAATATTTTACCTCTTTTTACCTTCATTCAAACAGTTGATCTGTAAAAAATTGAAATAATGATCAGGAAGCTACACCAATATGAGGATAATGCATTCTGTCCCCATGCAAAAACAAAATCTACCGTCATTTTTGAAATATTTGTTTGTTTGTTTAATTTATTTTACCTTCATTTTACCAGGCAGATCGCTTGAGATAAAAAAAATCTCTTTTCCAAGCAAGGCCTGGTCAAGAAGACAGCAAACAAGATACATACTGTATACACACAAAGAAGAAGGGACAGACAAGAAAAAATAATGTTGCAATGTTTGATTTTTCTTCAGAGATGTGTAGAAATCTAAACCTTTCCTTCTTCTTCTGTCCTCCGTCAGGTGGTCTCTCCAGCTCTTCAGACGGCCGCCCAGCCGTGGTCCGCTACAGCCGGGACCAGCGTCCCACCACGCTGCCCATCCAGCCCTTCACCTTCCACCACCAGTTTGCCTCCAAACCGCCGCAGCCCAAGCCTCTGCTGCCGCTGCTCACTGGCTACGTGTCTGGGATGCAGGCTCGCCCCGGCCCCGGCTCCGGCTCCGGCTCCGGTTCTGGTTCCGGCTCTGGAGGTCCGATCGGGGAGGAGGGCGAAGACGCAGCTGAACATGTGCACAGGTACGCGGGGGCCCACACTGCGGCGGCGGCGGCCACCGTCCCTCCTCCGGGATCAGTCCGGCCCTCGCCTCTCGGAAGCTACTCCCCCGTCCGCCTGCAGGGGGCGCCCAGCTCGGGCTCCTGCTCCACCTGCAGCCCCAGCCCCCCCCCACGCCCACACAGCCTCTCCTGCCCCCTGTCAGCCGGCCTCGCCCCCCTGCACACCCCACCGCCGCCGCTGCAGCAGCAGCCGTCGACAGGGAAACAAGGAGCGGGTTCAGCGCAGACGCCTCCGCCTGCTCCGTCCCTGGGGGCGAAGAGGGGCGCGGCGCCACAGATGTTGCCCCCCGTGCAGCAGGGGCACTGCTTCGCCCGCCTGCCCCCCCTCCACGCTGACACACAGAGCCCACTGGGATGTCTGGACACTGGGAAGCACGGCGAGGGAAGCAAAGGCCCCGCAGCCAGGACACATAATGGTAGGTTATAAAACAACCGGCTCTGCCCTTGAAGAATTATACTTTATTTATTAATTATTCATGTGGCGTGCACTTTGATTTTCGTTTTTTTTTTTTTTTTTTTTGGCTCATCATCTGACATGAGGGCTGCAGGGTTTATGACCTCAGGCAGCCAGACAGCGGTGACTGAGATGTTTTGGCTGCTTTTACAGGAGCTGTCACATCCTCCTCCATCTTTACACACAGTCACCCACTTTGCTCTGCTTTCACATCTGTGACCGTGTGTCACAAACTGGACCGAGGAGGGAGATGCACACACGAGCCAATTAACAAAGTGTTTATTTAAAGAAAGTTCACATAAAAACTGAACTAATCATGGTGTGCATGGGTGTAGGAGTGTGTGTGTGGAATAAATGTCAACCAAAAACCAAAAGGTGTCTCAGGTAGGAGAGAACCAGCTTGTTTGTTCTTGAAGAAGATCAGGAAATAATAAGAAATTTACAACAGGTGGATTGTTACAACACCTTGATATGAAGTTGTTGCACATTAAATAGATGCAGATCTCAGTTATTAGGTCACATGTTCCTACAGGAATCAGAAAAACTCACAGTCTGGAGGCTGATTGTTCCTCATTTTTGGTAACAATTTATTGAATTGGTGTTCATAAGACTGACATACAGTAACACTGTCATAAACATCAATGAATACTTATGACAGTTGTCGTGCAATATGTTATGTCACTTTTGATGCAAAGTTGACATTGTTTCAGATGGTTAGCTAAACTAAATGTTTTTTGGTTTTTTTGTTTGACAGGTTATGTTGTCCTGGTTTATATCAAGTTGTCATAACAACGACATCTCAAGTAATGTCAACTTTGCATCAAAAGTGACATAACTTATCGAATGACACTAAACGACAACTGTCATGACTATTCATTGGTGTTTATGGTTATCACAGTGTTATGAACACATTCAAATAAAGTGTTACCTCTTTTTTTGTGCAGAAAGATTGAATATAGTGAAGGAGCTGAAAGATAAACACATGATGACGCAGCCATTGGTCAGATAATTTGCACCAGATCACGTCTCAACTTTGATTTTACTATTCAAACAATTATAAACATCTGAACAAAAGACGCCACACTCACTCTTTCATCCATTAGTTATTAATTATTCATGTGGCGTGCACTTTGTTTTTGGTTTTGTTTTTTCATCATCTGACATGACGGGAGCAGGGTTTATGACCACAGGCGGCCAGACTGGAGCTGTCACATCCTCCTCCATCTTTACCGACTTCACTCTGCTTTCACATCCATGAGCGTCGTTGTCTCTGCTGTGTTGTTCTTCTTCGTCACTAAACCTCTGATTCCTTGAGACAATCGGAGAGTGAAGAAGAGGAAGAAGTCCGACGGCCTCCTCCTCCTCCTCCTGCGTTCACTTTTTTTTTAATGAAACAGTTCAGTGTTGATTTTTCCTGTTCCTTATTTTCTCTTTTTCTCTTCCCTCTTCCCCTCCATGCCTGGACTCACTCCTCCTCCTCCTCCTCCCATCCTCTCCTAACTCGTCCTTCTTCCTCCTCTTTGCTCCCAAACATTTCTTCCATCCACCTGCTCACAAACTCACACACCACTTCCTCCTCCTCTTCTTTCTCCTCCTCCTCCTCCTCCTTTTCCTCCTCCTCCTCTACCTCCTCCTCTTCCTCCTCCTCCTCTACCTCCTCCTCTTCCTGCTCCTCCTCTTCCTCCTTTTCCTCTTCCTCCTCCTCCTTCTCCTCTTCCTCCTGCTCTTCCTCCTCCTCTTCCTCTTCCTCCTGCTCCTCCTCCTCCTCCTCCACCAACAGCACACCACCTCTCTCCTCAGGCCCTCAAATGGAGGGAGTACCGTCGACGAAACCCACTCGGGGTGGAGAGGGTCTCTGCCGGTGGCGGTGGTGGCGGCGGCGGCCAATCAGGCGTCCTGTCTGCTAACATAGAGTCCCAAAGGGGCGGAGCAACGCGACCCGCCAGACGCAACGTGTTCGATTTCCCCTCAGCGCCCTCGGGCCACATGCTGGGACGGCTCAATGGTGCAAACCGCTGCTGTAGTCTGTTGTTGTCATGTGTTAGAAGTAGACGTAGTGTCGTTGTGTCGTTGTGGTGCTTCAGCTGCTGTTGAAGGTGTTTTACAAAACAACGTGTATTCATGTGTGTGTGTGTGTCTGCAGGTCAGTCAGCCAGGCTGCAGCAGAGCTACAACGACTTCCTGCCGGACTACTTCTCTCTGACCGAGAAGCCGCCGGAGGAGTTCTGCCTCTCCCCCGACGCCTCCTCCTCCTCCTCCTCCTGCTCTTCCTCACAGTCTCAGATCTCCGTGGACTTGACTCAGAAGAGAGGTGAGGCCTTCAAGGGAGTCTGTGTTTTTATATACGAGGATGATACGTAATAAATAGCCTACAGAATTCATTCAGACTCACTATCAGGGAATTTATTATTATCATAGTAATTTTATAGATATACACTGTTTCCCATAAAGTAGGAATAAAACATTTTTTTCACCTCCTCTCATGAAATGATTGTGATAGATTAAAGCAGAAGTAAGCAGGATATTTATATAAGTCTTAA